>NC_067401.1:271277072-271877072 GCF_016432865.1 Antechinus flavipes
TATGCTTACTATAGAATTCAGAATAAGGAAGGTCCATTCTATATTCTGAATAGATGAATGAATGAAAATGGATTTATTAAGCACTTAATATACACAAAACAGTGTGCTTAGCACTGGTGATAGCAACAAAAAAGTGACAGTTCCTGCTCTCTATAGTTTCACATTCACCATTCGTCAGTGGCTGAATGCTGGAAATTCATCAAGATTCAAGGTAATTCATCAACCAGCAAAATCACCAAGCTGAAACTCCCATGTCCTCAGTAGCCCCTGCCCCTCTGCCTAGAGAGTGGGCACCAGCAAGTTCCTCCAGCCTCTCATTTAAGGAGAGCACCAAGGGCATCACATCATTACTTCCCAGCAAATTACACTCCTAACAGACATCATAATGCCCTCACTCAGTGCCCTCTTCCCACCCATTTTCAACTACTTTTTATGTTATCTTCCTCTATTAGACTGTGAGCTCCTTAAGGGGAAGGAACTGTCTTTTGAATTCTTTGAATCCCCAATACTTGGCATGATGCCTGGCAAATAATAGGAGCAATGTAAAAATTTGCTGACTTACTGACTCACTAACTAATACGGGCAGACGACATTTGTAGGTTTCACGCTTAAGTCAGAAAAAAGCCCAGTGATTCTCAGGGTCGAGACAAATTGTATAAGGTAATAATGCTTAGTATTGTTGTCATTAGTGAAACCAAATCCATTTCTGATGTTGAAGCATTTAATAGTACTAAGTACTAAAGCAGTGAGAACTTTTTTCTGGCTTCTCGGAACCTGCAGAGATTATTGCCAGGTCACAATTCCATAAGGGTTCAATACCCGGATGGTAGATCAGGGGACCTGGCTGAAGGAAGAGTAGGTGGTAGGGAGTGGGGGGGAAGAGCTCTCCTACTGCTGATTCTCTTGGGCTCAGAGTTCTAGACTATCTCCATCAAAGTCTGAGAGGAGGTGATAGAAAAGATTTGATTTGCCTAGCACATTCCACCTTGTCTCTTCCTTTATTATGTTGTATATAATCTTATCAAGTTCTTTTGGTCCAAATGTGTAATTTCATTGGTGTGGGTAATTCCTAGTAAGAAATCTTCCTCTACCAATGCAGATCAATACCTGTTCTGTAGTTTACAGTATGCTTAGAGAAGCTGATTTGTCCAGGGTCACACTATCTGATACATGTATCAGAGGTGAAAATTGAATCCAGGACTGATTCTGAGGAATGGCTTTCTATTCACTATACTACAGTACCTTACATATAAGATTATGTTATATTAATACTTTTAACATCCCAAAATTATGCTGATATGCTACCCTCCATGATACAGATCATAACCCCTTTGTACTTCATTAAGCTGTTATTTTTTTTTTTCAATAGTTGCTATATAAAACAAAACAAAAAAACCCATCTCCTTTCAGTCAACCTGATAATGGGTGCCTCTGGACTTAGAGAGACTAAGACTTCAAAATCTAATACATAGTTCATCATTAGCCCTTATTCAAACCCTTGCCAATTTGGCAAAATCCACCAATTTGTACCGCACAAGCAACATCACCTCTTATCATAATGAAGCATCAGAACAGGGTTTCAGTGAAAGATTCTATTATATTATCCTTCACCAAAATACTACCATTCTGATTCTCCCATTCTTGAAGACTATGCCTGTGGACCACCAGATCTATCTTCCAAGCTGGAGAGAGTTCAAGTGTGGGCCCAGTGATGCACTTCATACTTACTCCAGGGTCCAGGCAAGCTAAACTAGGAGAGTTTCAACACCAGGTTGAGTCACAGTTGGTAATTTTTTTTTTTTGTCTACAGCAACTTTCTAAAATGGTAGAAATTACTGGGGCATTGAGATCTACCCTAGCACATATTATATACAATCTGATGATGAAAATATTTTATTGTATTGACTTCAAATTTTCAAAAGATCTACAATCATCAGTATGAATAATCCATTATATAACCCCATCACAAGTTAGAGCATGATTTCTCGATATTTTTTGTATTATAGACCCTTTTGGCAGACTGTTGATGAATAGGGACTTTTCAGAATAATTTGCATAAAAATATACAGAATTATTCAAGAAACCAATTACATTGAAAAAAAAGTTACAAATACACAATAGACACGAACATCACTGTCCCCCTTTCTTTTCCTCCCACCCTTTACTACTCCAAAATGCCATAGAAAATGTCTTTATCCTGGAAAATCACTTCAGGCCTCAAATTCAAACCTCAAAAGTACTCTCTGCCTTCTATTCAAGGAGGGTACCCTGGCCAGCCATCTCTTCATTTCTCACCAGGCTGCAATGACTCTTTTCCCTCACATTCCTACTCAGGATAACACCCCATCCCCTTTTCAGATTCCTTTCATGTGCTATCTTCACTTATTAGAATGTTAAGTTTCTTGAGCACAAGGATTATCCTTTTCCCCTTTTATATTTGTCCAATGCTTAGCCTAGTATCCAGTATATAATATAAATGTTTTTGTTGACAACTGACTGAATAAATTTAAAAAACAAATTTATGCACCTAAAGTTAAGAACTCATCCTTAAGAAAAATTGCCTTCTGATGATAAGACTCTAAATTTAGCAACCTGCCCTTTGGACTACACACAGAAGATTTGCCAGAGTGTATGCTCAAGCATAGCCCTTTAACAACTTAAGGTGCCTTCCAAGATCAAGTATAACTCCTGGAATCACCCACATCAAAGAGAGCAGAGATCTATCAAAGGATGCAAGAATATAATAGTGCACCCATATAGCATAGGAGGTGAGTGCATTTTGGACCACAACAAAGGAGCTTTATTTCTGTAATTACTAATATAACACTTAATATAACAATAATTAGCAGTCTAATACCAATGATATAATTCTGCTCTCTTGGCTCTCTAAAGTGCACACTAGGATTTTGCAGTATCTTATTAAAATTTCAAACAGGAGAATTTACCATCAGTATTGATGTTCCTCAAAAGCTCCTATGCACAAATCACAAAATACTTGTCTTAAACTCTAGAATACTAGCAGCCCTTTCAATGAAATTGATAATTATTTGAAAAAAATTAAGAGAATGCAAAACATATTTCCCAGACTGACATATAGGGAAATTGGTAGTCCACTGAATTTCCATTCAACAGTTCAATTCATATAAGTCAATATTAAATGCCTAGTAAATACTAGGGTAAGCACTGGGAATCATAGAGATAGATGCCTGCTCTTATAACATCATGCCAAAAATATCATGCAAATATATCATGTTAAACACTGGCAATACACAGATGTCTGTCCTTATGCAGCTTACAATATAGTCATCCCTAGTTCTATATCAGCAACTGACTGTGGACATTTCTACATGGACATAATTTTGAACTCATTATCTTTCCCTCCAAAATCTCCTTTTCCTAACCTCCTGATTTCTGATAAAGTTACTGCTACTCCAATTCATCTTTCTAAGCATCCTGCACACTACTCTCTTTCCCACAACAACCCAGCTGTTCTTCCTCCTGACATTCCATCTCCTATCTCGGTGTTTGTTCTTGCAATGGATATTCCCCATTTCTGGGATGACCCTCCTCCTCCTCCTTCATTTGACCTCAAACCATTCCCAACTTCTTTCAGTGCTCAGCTCAGTGCTATGTCTTGCTTGAGACCCATCCTAAACCCTGTCAGTTGCTAGTACTCTCACGTCATCCGTGGAAATTACTATGTATTTTATTTATCTGTGTTCAAACTGTTTTCCTCCAATTGAGGGTGACAGGGTGAGGAGTGGGAATAAAAAATGGGGAAAGAAAGAAGGGACTTTCATTTTTGATTTTTTATACCAATCAGCTAGCACAGTATTTGTCATAGTAGGCACTTAATCAATGCTTACTGGATGGAACAAATGATAGTGAGAATTCAAATAATCATTTCACAAAAGAGAATAAAATAACTACAAATAAGAAAATTTTGAGTAAGGAAAGGTCAATGTTATCTAGAAAAACCAAAAACAATTCATGGAAGAAGTACCATCCAAATCAGTATTCAAAAGATGAGAGAGGATTCAACAAAGTGAGAAAGACTAGAAGAATCTATGTCAATTATTAGATATGAGGTTGCGGAGAAGAACTGTGAAAAAAAGGGAAAGAAATGAGGAAAAAATGACAACAGGAAACAAAGTAGAGTTTAGTGTGAATGGAATACAGAATATAGGAAGGAGAGCAACATATGATAAAGTCTGACAAACAAATAAGTTAAAGCTGGATTATGTAGTACCTTGAACACCAAGACTGGAAGTACTGTAATGAAAAGAGTGTTGGATTTAATCGAAAGATCTGGTCATTTTAGATTGGCTCTGTACTTACTATCACCTGTATAACTTCAGACAAATTATTTAATCTCTCTAGGCCATTAGACTAAATGACTTCTAATGTCCCTTCAAATCTAATGTTTTCTATGATCCTACTTTATTTGGTAGGCAAAGAAAGTCACTAAAGTTTTTTGGGTAGAGAAGTAAGATGACTAACATTGTACCAAAAAAAAAAAAAAAAAAAAAAGAGAGTAAAGGTAATAGTATGGATCGTAGAGAAGATAAAAGGAACAAAGACCAATTAGGAGGTGATTATAATCATCTAAGTGATAAAAGATGAGGATCTAAATAAGGTTTTAGCAGTTGGATAGAAAGACAGGTGAGAGAACTTCACAAGTATAAATAGCAAATGACTTTGGCTATGAAAAATAAGAAAGAAGAATCAAATAGCCATGAGTAAGGTTACCAACTGAATGGTGGCATCAGTAAGAGATAGAGGCGGGACCTGGGATTTCCCTGGTATAGAGAGTTCCAGGAAAGAAACTTCCTTTGCCATTGCAGGTTGACATAGTCTCACTAATTTAAAATGTCTAAGAGAACTGCCTAGAGCACTAAGGTGAACTGCCCAAGTCAGATGGTTAGTAGCTGTCGTATCTGGATTTTCTCATTTAGATCTTCCTGGTTTCAAGATCAGTTCTCTTGTCACTATGCCATCTTGCCTCTAGTGTCAGTTAAAAAAAAAAAAAAAAATTGGAATCTGGAGTAGAGTGTTAGGAGAAAATATGATGGATTTTTTCAGACATGTGAAGATCAAGATTATGGCCAAAGGTGTCATGATTTGAAAAAAAACCCAGAAGTTGGAAATAAAAGCCTAAGGATTTAGGAAAAATGGCAATATAGAAAAGAGATCTGTGTCATCTTCTACACAGAGGTAACAACTGAAGCCATTAGAGTGGATGAGGTTATCAAGGAGCCGAGAAGGCCTGGGTCAAAGTCTTTGGGTATACCTATATTTTAAGAATCTGAGTAAGCAGTGGAGTCAGGGTTTCAGACGAATAAAAGGGGAACCATGAAAATACGTAATAGAAATCAAGGAAAAGAGGGCATCAAGATAGATGTGCCACAATGCAGCCAAATAATGGAAAGGCTATTAGATTTTGCAATCATGAAATAATTCTGTCTTTGGAAAAGACTAATTTGGAAAAACTATGAAGCAGGAATTCAGAATTAAAGGGTTCTTGATGATGAAAAATCAGAGATAATGCACAGAGAATACTTTCTTTAAAAGTCTGTCAAGCAGGAAAAGATAATGATGAATGCTGGAGGGATGTGGGAAAACTGGGACACTAATACATTGTTGGTGGAAATGTGAATGGATCCAACTATTCTGGAGAACAATATGGAACTATGCCCAAAGAGCTATCAAACTGAATACCATTTGATCCAGCAGTGTCTCTACTGGGTTTCTATCCTAAAGAGATCATAAAAAAGGGAAAAAAATCCACATGTGCAAAAATGTTTGTAGCAGCCCTTTTTGTAGTGGCCAGGAACTATCAAAATAGAGAGAGTCCATTAATCAACATATACTTCTATAGAAAGATAATGGTCTTGGCCCAGTGTTGATTAATTAGAAGAGATAGATTTCATCATATTTAGGGACATACAAGGCATTTTCAATAGCATTAAACTTCTGACCACTACAAAAACCCAGCTCTTTCATAGATAGTTTCACAGTAGTTCAAAAGGCTGAAGCATAAAAATCTTAGAAAAATCAAAATTATGGATAACCCAAAGAGCACAAATACAGCATTAACATTGGTAATGTATTATGAGAATAGGCACAAAAGACATCAATGACCACATGGATGATAGAAAACAAGACTGGCTGGTCATATAGGAAGAATGAGAAGAAGGGTGTAACTCTATGTCACTCTAATTCTAATTCTAATATTTAGAAATATTAAAAAATATGAGTGGATTTTTTATGGAGAACTGAAAGGGAGTACATAGTATTTAAAAAAAAAAAATAACACAGGACAGGAAAACAAAGAGGGATTTCTACCTTCTACCAGAGGAAGGAAAGTTAAGAGATCCATCTAAATTTCTAAGTAAAATAACATATATGATAATATAAAACAATATTTTATGATTTGTAAAGTATTTTTCTTACTCATTTGATCTTCATAATAGTCTTGTGAAGAAGGTAATAAGTATTTTTCTCCCATTTTTCAGAGAAAGAAACAAGGCTCTCACATAAACAAAATTTCTAAGATTATATAGCTAACTATAGAAATAGGACTAGAACTGAGATTTTCTAACCTTTACTTCAATGTGCTTTCTCCACAACATTGTCTCTCTTAAAAAGACTTCTCTGAATTACCTGAATTTTCCATGCATGTTTCATTCTAATCAATCAGGAATCATATCTAAATGACCTTGGATGTACCATTCTTACCTCTTAATTTTCAATGCCTCCATCACTGTATAGCATACTGGAAAGTATAATAGACCAAGAATACAATGTTTGAACAATTCTCAGGATTCCTACATGCCAACTCTACAATGCTGGCCAGGCCATTCCCTCAAGGTCTTCATCTGCAAAATGGAGCTAATAGTGTTTGTTCTACCTACCTGCTTACCCATCTACCCACCCACGCCATACACAGGGCTAATGTGAGGATCAAAAGACATAAAGTTTATGAAAGGTCACTGAAAAACAAAGAGGTACATTGATGCAATGAGGTCATGTATAATAAAAAGACATAATAGCAGAGATGAGTTAGTACCTAGCCTTAATATACCAGGCCTAAGGATAGATATAGTTGCAGCAAAAGCAGGTATAGCAGAAAAGAGCACACTTCTAGGCCTATCTTTCTAGGTAGGGACCATATAAGGATTGGATCTGTGATCCTATTGGTACAGAGAGCTTTTCCCACCAGTGTAAGCCAAAACCTTTGCTCTATCTATTACAGTGTACTACTTTTTCTCCCATTTGAAAAAAAAAAAAAAAATCAAAAGGAATTGTACTCTAAAGCCCAGCTTCTTAAACTGTGATTTGTGAACACATATGGGGATCTTGTAACTGAATGTGGGGATCATAAAATTTTATTATCAGTAAATGTTTGATTTGTATGACTACTTTATATAGCTATATACCAAGGGTCACATAAAAATTTCTCAGGCAAAAAGGGGTCATGAGTGGAAAAATTTTAAAGAATTCCTGCTCTAAGTATTGTGACTAGTTAAAAGGTAACACTATTGTTCTTTCTTCATTACTAAAGCTAAAAATAAGAGTATTATCATACAAGAAAACAAGGTTAGATATATGTATACCATCTGGATTCATATACATATGAATGTTCATAAATATGAGGAATATGTGCATATGTTTACATATTTTTATATATACTTTCCTTAATAGACTGTGACCTTCCAAATAATTCTGAATACCTGACTTTCATAAATCTGGTTGGAGGAAGGGGAAAAGAGAACTTCTGGGATAAAAGCATAACCTTTTCCTTTTGCTGAACACAGTAAGAAACTGAAAAAGAGGATAAGCAACAGAGAAAAGTACTTTTCTTTCTCTTCCACCAGAGAATATCCGCTAACTATCCCACAAGTACAAAAGAATCTGACAAAGTTGAATTCTGTGAATTATATCTAACTGGTACAAAATGTAACAATCTGGAGCAAAGTGTCAATATGTAGAAAATGCCAGTTACCCGAACGTGTGGAACAGGATCTTTGGAGTCAACATAAACTTCTTTTAACAATGTGAGCAGTTTGTCATCTTTTCTTTTGACTATTTCCTCTAATTCTGGATGGCCTAAACAGGAGAGGAAAAGAGTCATCAATTTCAAATAAAACCAAAAAAAAATTAGGCCACGTACCCATTCAAACACTCCAAATAAAATAAAATTTAAAAAAACTCTTGCTTGGTTTTTGGTATATATACAAAGGAGTAAAATAAAAATGAAAATTCTTAAGTAAATCTGAAATCCGAAATAGTGTTTTAGACTCAGTATTCAGTACTTGTAAAATCCTACAGAAATATGTACCAAATAATATGACATAACAATATAACATAACATATTAAGAATGGTTTCTCACATATTATCCACATTTGAATCATTTAAATGTCCTAGATAATTATATTATCAAAATCTAAGTATCTCAGCACTTAGTACCGTACATAGAGTCTTAATAAGCTCTTTCAAGCTTGACTGCTTGAAACTTAAATTTTAACTACAAAAGTGTTGGCCTGGAATGTGGGATCAATTTAGTAGCCCTCAGTTTCTCATGTGTAAAACAAGGGGCCTCAATAAAATAACCTTAGGCCTAGCTATTATTTCATGATTCTATGAAATGAAACAGGAATTAAAAGCATCACTATTAAACCCCAGGTTAGTGATCTGGGAACTACATCTCCCAGCATGCACCACCTTAAATCACAGGGAATGGACAAACAGCACATGTCTAAAGATCAAGGAATTTTGCTAGTGGAGGATTTGTAACACTAAAGGAGCGGTAAGGGACAGTTTCAATGTCATTATGGCTACACCTTCCTAAGTATCCTAAGGCATGAATTGTTTTCGAAATTCTTTCTCATTGGTGTTTTAAACTTCCTTCATCTATAAGATTATCGAGTTTCATAGAAGAATCTGGCCTTTCCACTCTATTCAGTGTGCCCGGTACAGAAGCTAAATCCCCTATTCTTTTCCACTTGGAGGAAATAAAGCCGGTTCAAGGTCGCTTATAAAATCACAAGGACTTTCAATTTAATTTTTAGCGTCAAATTCTTCTTAGCACGCCTATGGCCTGATTCTCGGAATGCTTTTTAAAACGAAAACACAAAAAACACGCCAGATTATAAAGGAACAAATACAGGTCTTCAGACCTGAAAAATAAAACATGTTCTTCGATACCGGCTGATTCCACGACTTGTCAGTGGGGTGCCGTTTTAAGAACACTGGCTACAGAATTAAGGTTTGAATCCCTCCTCTGACACTTTTTACTAACTGTGTGACCTTGGGCAGGTTATTTTAACCTCTTCAGGCCTCTCAAAAAAAAGGAGGAGTTAGGGGTGAGCACTATAGCCCACGACTCCCTTGAGGCACTTCTGCCTCTAAATCTTGGCCACTACAATGTCTCTCAACCCAATCTATAGGAAACCTCAATACTTATCCTCTTCTGCCTATTTCTTGTTTATTTTTTTTGCACATAGCAAATATATTTATATATTTATTTACAAGCTGCCTCCACAACTGCATTGTAAACTTCCTGAAAGCAGGGGCTATCTTTTGCCTCTTTTGGATTTCCTCTTACGTAGGTGCTTAATTAACATTTATTGAACGGAACTAAAACTGAGCTCGGTAATAGGACAAGCATCAGACGACCCGAGGCCTCCTCTAAGCCTCCGGGGGGGAGCAGAGGCCCTCGGGGACTACTCACGGTTGATTTCTTCCAGAATCAGGGACTTGGTGGTGGGGTGCATGGGGGCAGCAAACGGCTTCGCCTTGCTGATCTCCCTCTCAGCACGATTTTCCAGGTTGAAGTTCCGAAAAACGCGGCTCACCCGGGCCCCCATCTCTCTCTCTCTCACAACATGATGTCCCGCTCTGGAACCCGGCGGCACATGGAACCCTCCCGGTGTACTACGTTCTAACCGGCCCGGCACCGCCGAGTGGGCATGCGCCGCTCTTGGACAAGCTGGGCTACGCGATCCGGAAAGGAAAAAACGGAATTTCTGACAGCGCCCCCTGGCGACTGGGAAGCAGATTGCCTCCTCTCGCACATAGCCCCTTTCTTCCTACTGTCAAATTTCCTTCCTCCCCACGCTCGGATGTTACCAACACCTTAAAAAAGACAAAAATGAGCAGAACCAAGAGAACATAGTATACTGAAACATCAGTACTGTTTTAAGAGCGACTTTTAGTGTTTTCATCATATTCAAATTAACTGAAAGGATGCATGAAGAAAAATAGTCTGCCTCCAGAGAAAGAAGTGACCAATAGAAGGGGCTACAGAATAATTTTACACTTATACACTTATTTTTATCTAATTGTAACCATCTCTAGGGACGGGGCAGGGGGAATGGAGGAGAAAAAAAGAAATTTACATGATAATTGCATTGTATATTTCAAAGGAGTAGCAAGTCAATTTTTATTGTATTATGTTATGGAAATGCTTGTTTTATTCGATAATTAAAAATTAAATTAAAAAAGAAAAGAAAGAAATTACTCTTGCTTGGTGTGCAGAACTTTTAATATTTTTACCCACAGCTGTTAAGAAGCATTAAAGTACAAGGCTTCTAAAGCCCTGAGAAAGTGATTTTCTTGAGGTCAGAAGAGTAATGAATGAGTGGCAAAGCAGAGTTTTAAATCCATGCAAGATCCCTACTCCTTCTTTTCCCTCAGCTCACTGTAAATTCCTCCTGAGTAGGAATTGTTGAATTTTTTTTCTGTGTAATCCCAGTTCCTATTGCAGAACCTGGCATATAGCACTTAATAAATGATATTTAACAAATACTTGTTGATTGATTGATGACACATAATTTTTCATTCTAATAGACATTTTTAGAGAGAAGTTTGAGAATTTGTTTTGCTTGACCACACATATATGTATATATATGACATATATATATACACACACATATCCAATATCTATGTGTTTATATGTAGCACATACAATATATGGTATATAGCCTATATACATAAATATCGCTTTCTAGTATACATACCATACACACATATGCAGGGTCCATGTGTATGCATATATGTAATGGCCAGGTATACACATATATCCATATGTTATTTACTCATAGGGACCTGAGTTTATATATATGGAGCCTATGTATACACATGTATATATATACTTTCTATATGGACAGACAAAACAAATTCCCAAATTGACCTCTTAAAACATTGACACATTTGTAAATTTTACAAAGGCTTTTCTTTTTCTTTTCAGTTGAAGCAAGAGACAGAATGGTGGACTTAGAGTCAAGAAAATTCATCTTTGTGAGTTCAAATCCAGCCTCAAACAGACTCTCTAAACCTGGGCAAGTCACTTCATTTCTGTTTCCCTCAGTTTCCTCATCTGCAAAATGGAGATAATAACAGCACCAAGGATGTTAAGACGATCAAGTAAGATCATTATGGTAAGGCACTTAGCACAGTACCTGAAACATACTAAGTATTATCCTTTTTTTCTTTAGGGTTGGGAAAAGGAAAAATCAATTTTTGTTATTAAAAATAAAATTTTAAAAATTATTTTCTATTTAATGTTCCTAGTCCTTCACTCTTTTATTTTTCTAGTTTACTCCTTTTCCAGTTTCCTTTCCAGATATACATCTGGTTGATTGTCATTTTGAACCCCTTTGTCCTAATTGTACCTATTTTCTTCCTAAGGAGTTTTTCCAGGTCCTTAAATTTGATTTTTTTTTCTGCTTTGTTTTTACACATTTGCAGTGCCAGGTTCAAAGATTTAAACCCCAGATCTTTATTTATTTTATTTTTTTATGCTTTCCTCACTCTTTCTCTGGCTCTCATTTTTTTTCCTTCTCCTTGCACTTTCTGTTCTCATACTGAAAAAGAAGGGGGAAAGGCAGAAGGGAATAACTGCTTATAGAGAATGTTAAGTGCTAAGCCCTTTTTACAAATATTATCTCATTTGAATAGGATATAGATATAGTGTTATGGAAATGTTTACTCCATTAATGATGTTATTTTGCTAAAATTTTCTTTTATCTCTCTAATATACATATTGTGTAATATTAAGTGTTACAATTGTTAGTGTCTCATTCCCTACTAGACTATGTTCCTTGAAAGCTGAAGCCTTTTTTTTTTTTTAAACTTTTCTAACCTAACACAGTGCTTTTCATTGTGCCCACAGTAGGAACTTAATGATATTTGATGAATTACCTAATATCTCATTACAATACTCTTCTTTGAATGAAATAATTAAGAGATTTTTAAACTTAAGAAGCATGAAAAAACCCAAACATCTCAATGTGAAATAAAAAAAAAAAAAGGAAAATAGTAAGGAAGAAGCAACATTTAAAAAAATTGTAGATGGCTTTTCCACTGGAAACAAAATCTGTATTTGATTAGCTCTAGTATGTGGGATTCAATCAGCTATATTTTGAGTTGAAATTATGATATTTATTTTTGTATTGATTTTTACTAATAGTTTTAATTTGCTTCCCCCTTCAGGACTTTGGATTAAAAGTGTTCAGTTATACTGTTTAATAATTGTGAATTCATATAATAACAAAAGTGCTACCAAAATATGAACTTCCATAATCTATATATTGTCTTTGTTTCACATCAGTCTTTACTACCTATAGGATCCAGAATCATTCTGTTTGAGTTATTTGGGAAAATATCCTGAAGGTGGCAGACTGATCCAAGGTTTCTATCATTTTGACTTTTAATCAAGAGTAGTGAGTACTTAATGAAATTTTAGTTGATAAAAGTCTCCTGTGAGTATGTAGTGTCATCAGATAATAGATACTCAATAAATGCATCTTTCCTGTGGAGACCATCCCTATTTATGTCTCTAGTAGCAATTCTTCTCCAATGTTTTTTGGGTTTTTTAATTCTAATTCTACAAAGTTAAGAGTAGAAGTAGGTGTGGAAGGATAAAAATAATGGTAGAAATAGAGTTGAAAGGCAAGTTGTATGCATGGATCTCAAGAGGCCCTCAAAGAATCATCACAGATATATTTTATATTTTCCTCTTATTTTTATGTATAGGATTTATATAGATTTTTATATAGGTAGAATATAAAAGTGGAAAAGTAGAGGCACTCCAATAGGAATATTTAACTAGCTAACTCCATTCTCAGAGAATGTTATTAATCAAAGAACTAATTCTTTAAAATACATTTCTTTGACTTTCTACCAAAATCAATTAGGTGTAAGCACTAAGTTTCTTGATAACTGGTGCTGTTTCATTTTGTGAAAGTTTTGGATCGCTGGGACCCACAACAGTTTTTGATTCAAGGTAAGCGCTTGATAAATATTGTAAAATCATATGATCACAAAAATGTAGGCGGTTCTACCTATAGAGATCATGGCCCATTTTTATCTTCTTGCTTAATCAGTTCTTGTCCGTATCCTCCTATAAATCCTCCAAAGTGGATCTAACCAATGACATTGATTCTTTCAATGCTTTATTGATCCTGTGGCGGTACTCGGACTATCCTGCTATTTCTCATTTTGGTTCATTCCTTTTTTCTTGTCCTATGTGGTTTCACTGATGTTTTTATATTAATTGTTTTATCCATGTCATCATTTGTCACTTCCTGAACAATTGGTATGTATGTATATTATATTTCTCATCAATTCCTCAGTGTGAGGAATTCATCACATAGAACCTTTCTACATTGCTTATATGTACGACACCATGTTAGATGTTGTGCCAGAATCAAAAAAGTGAGAAAGTCCCTTTGGAAAAGGACACCCTATTGGATGGGTAGGGGGTGTTTCAGTAGCTCTGAATTAAATGTCATCAGCAATGACTCCTGTGCAATCCAAGGCAAAAACTGTAATCCAAAGAAAGGAAGGAAGAAGTGAGTTTGGGAAGAGCATTGTTAATTTCTTGAGAAGAAAAAATTCACTTGATCCTAAGTAATCCTTTATATATACAAAGAAAGTTGAATCACAAGAAGGTGGTTAGCAGCAAGAAAAAAATTCCTAATCTGGCACCACATTATAATAAAAAAAAAGCTATTATCAATGGTCAGATCAGAAGGACTCAGTATCCTCAAGTAAATATCCAGGTTGTGTTGTGGGTTGCTTTGTCAGGTTAGGAAGTGTTATAATCCAATAAAAAGGCTGATAGAAGAGGACTCAATGATTTTTTATCTTTGAATCTTCAGCACTTATCCCAGTGTTTCTATGCTGTATTAATAAATGTTTATTGTTAGACTGAGATAGATGATTACAACAGAGAGTTCAAGGGACTACACTGAAAGAACCAAGCTAGTTAATTACTCTTCCCCAATGTCTCCTTCACTATGGACCCCCTAGGCAAGAATTCTTTTTTGTATTAATTATTAAAGCATTTTATTTTCAAAACATATTCACTACTCCCACTAAGATCTGGAGTGAAGCAAGGTTACCCACTATTACCATTATTATTCAATATTGTATTAGAAACACTAGCCTCTGCAATAAGAGTCGAGAAAGAGATTAAAGGAATTAGAGTAGGCAATGAGGAAACCAAACTATCACTTTTTGCAGATGATATGATGGTATACCTAGAGAACCCCAGAGATTCTACTAAAAAGCTATTAGAAATAATTCATAATTTTAGCAAAGTAGCAGGATACAAAATAAATCCCCATAAATCCTCAGCATTTTTATACACCACCAACAAAATCCAAGAGCAAGAGATACAAAGAGAAATTCCATTCAAAATAGCTGTTGATAGCATAAAATATTTGGGAATCTACCTACCAAAGGAAAGTCAGGAATTATATGAGCAAAATTATAAAAAAATCTCCACACAAATAAAGTCAGACTTAAATAATTGGAAAAATATTAAGTGCTCTTCGATAGGCCGAGCGAATATAATAAAGATGACAATACTCCCTAAACTAATCTATTTATTTAGTGCTATACCAATCAGACTTCCAAGAAAATATTTTAATGATCTAGAAAAAATAACAACAAAATTCATATGGAACAATAAAAAGTCGAGAATCTCAAGGGAATTAATGAAAAAAAAAATCAAATGAAGGTGGTCTAGCTGTACCTGATCTAAAATTATATTATAAAGCAGCAGTCACCAAAACCATTTGGTATTGGCTAAGAAATAGTTTAGTTGATCAGTGGAAAAGGTTAGTTTCACAAGACAGAATAGTCAACTATAGCAATCTAGTGTTTGACAAACCCCAAGATTCTAACTTTTGGGATAATAATTTATTATTTGATAAAAACTGCTGGGATAACTGGAAATTAGTATGGCAGAAATTAGGCAAGGACCCACACTTAACACCATATACCAACATAAGATCAAAATGGGTCCATGACCTAGGCATAAAGAATGAGATTATAAATAAATTAGAGGAACATAGGATAGTTTATTTCTCAGACTTGTGGAGGAGAAAGAAATTTGTGACCAAAGATGAAGTAGAGACCATTACTGATCACAAAATAGAAAATTTTGATTATATCAAATTAAAAAGCCTTTGTACAAACAGAACGAATGCAAACAAGATTAGAAGGGAAGCAACAAACTGGGAAAACATCTTTACAGTTAAAGGTTCTGATAAAGGCCTCATTTCCAAAATATATAGGGAACTGACCCTAATTTATAAGAAACCAAGCCATTTTCCAATTGATAAATGGTCAAAGGATATGAACAGACAATTTTCAGATGATGAAATTGAAACTATTACCACTCATATGAAAGAGTGTTCCAAATCACTATTGATCAGAGAAATGCAAATTAAGACAACTCTGAGATACCACTACACACCTGTCAGATTGGCTAAGATGACAGGAAAAAATAATGATGAATGTTGGAGGGGATGCGGGAAAACTGGGACACTGATGCATTGTTGGTGGAGTTGTGAATGAACCCAACCATTCTGGAGAGCAATCTGGAATTATGCCCAAAAAGTTATCAAAATGTGCATACTCTTTGATCCAGCAGTGTTTCTATTGGGCTTATACCCCAAAGAGATACTAAAAAAGGGAAGGGGACCTGTATGTGCCAAAATGTTTGTAGCAGCCCTGTTTGTAGTGGCTAGAAACTGGAAAATGAATGGATGCCCATCAATTGGAGAATGGCTGGGTAAACTGTGGTATATGAATGTTATGGAATATTATTGCTCTGTAAGGAATGACCAGCAGGATGAACACAGAGAGGCTTGAAGAGACCTACATGAACTGATGCTAAGTGAAATGAGCAGAACCAGGAGATCATTATACACTTCAACAACGATACTATATGAGGATGTATTCTGATGGAAGTGGATTTCTTTGACAAAGAGACCTAACTCAGTTTCAATTGATAAATGATGGACAGAAACAGCTACACCCAAAGAAAGAACACTGGGAAACGAATATGAACTATTTGCATTTTTGATTTTCTTCCCGAGTTATTTTTACCTTCTGAATCCAATTTTCCCTGTGCAACAGGAGAACTGTTCGGTTCTGCAAATATGTATTGTATCTAGGATATACTGCAACATATCTAACATATATAGGACTGCTTGCCATCTTGGGGAGGGGGTGGAGGGAGGAAGGGGAAAAATCAAAACATAAGCGAGTGCAAGGGATAATGTTGGAATCCTTACAAACTGCTAACTAATTAGAGTTGATCTAATCTTACAAGAAGATTTTGGCCAGAACCTGAAACAAGGTACTAAGTAGAACTAATTAGTACAATGCTTGTGTTTACACCTTTGTGTTCACACCTCCCTTAAAGCTCTTTGGGCCAGAGAGCACTATGGGAGAAAACCCATAATCCCATTCTCTCAGAAGATTCACATATAAGGCCAATGAGGAGAGAGACCTATTCCAGAATACATTTTCCACTTGGCTGGCTGGTCCCAGAGGAGAGTTCAGCTTGACTGGAGTGGAGCGACTCTGGTGCAGACAGAGAGCACTTTGACAAATTTCAGCGGAATTACACCAGAAGCCTTCTCTCCGAGGCAAGGCAGAATATATTCCACTTGGCTGGCTGGTAGCAGACGAAGAGTTTTCAGAGGATAAAGCTACGAGTGAGAGTTCAGTGGACAATCAGATTCATCTTCATCTCACACCACTGTGGTGGGTGGCTGGGCTCCTGCACGCCCCCCACTGAGACCAAGCTGGTCTGAAAGACTCCCCAGAAAGCTAGCCGAGCCCCAAGTGAAGGAGACAAGAGATTCATTCCATCTCTGTGTTGGTTGGAGGCTGAAGAAAGCAGAGGCAGAGGCTGAAGGACAGAACCTTTGGATTTGGAGACATCCGGAGGGCTCTAAGCTAAACCGGCTGTGTTTTGAGAAGAACAAGAACTCCAGCATTTGAACCCAACAGGATAATGTAAAAAATTACCCTGGCATGGATTCTGTCAATATAAAATTATTATTAAATAAAATTAAATTAAAAAAAACATATGCACTAATAATTTTTCAACATTGACCTTGCAAAACCTTGTGTTTTAAATTTCTTTTTCCTCTCCCCTCCCTTAGATGGTAAGCAATCCAATATATGTTAAACATATTAAAATATATCTTAAATCCAATATATGTATACAAAGTTATACAATTATCCTTCTGTACAAAAAAAAATTAGATCCAAAAGGAAAAAAATGAGAAAGAAAACAAAATACAAGCAAACAATAACAAAAAGAGTGAAAATACTATGTTGTAATCCACATTCAGTTCCCACAGTCCTCTCTCTGGATGTAGATGGCTCTCTTCATCACAAGATCACTGGAACTGGTCTGAATCACCTCACTGAAATAAGCCACATCTGTCACAATTGATCATAATATAATATTGCTGTTGCTCTGTCCAATATTCTCTTGGTTCTACTCACTTCCCTCAGCATCATGAGTTCATGCAAGTCTCTCCAGGCCTATCTGAAATCATCTTGCTTATTGTTTCTTATGGAACAATAATATTCCATAACATTCATATACCATAACTTATTCCCATTTTCTAACTGATGGGAATCCACTCAATTTCCTTAAGCAAGAATTCTCAACCTTTTCTGTGACATCAATCTTTTTGGCAGTCTAGTGAAGTCTATAGATCCTCTCTCAGAAATATATATACACACACATATATATATATATATATATGTATATATATATATATATATATTTTAAATGCACGAAATAAAGCACATGGTATTACAAAAGAAACCAAAGGTTAGTGAAAATAAAAATGTATTTTTTCCCTCTCCAAGTATGAACTCCCCTGAAAT
The DNA here is from genome assembly GCF_016432865.1 of Antechinus flavipes. Taxonomy (NCBI): domain Eukaryota; kingdom Metazoa; phylum Chordata; class Mammalia; order Dasyuromorphia; family Dasyuridae; genus Antechinus; species Antechinus flavipes. The sequence continues at coordinate 271,295,284 of NC_067401.1, forward strand.
CCATGGATCCCAGGTTAAATACCCTCATCCCAGAGTTATCATACCCAATGGAGGATAGTGCATCTGGCTTTTGTTTTGCTAGAACAGTTTAGGTCTGAGAGGACTGTAGTATCTCGATGTTTGAATTAAATCTTTCCAAAGGAGCTTTAAGTGCCATTTGGGATTGTTCACTCCAGAATATCATTGAACTTTGGACTACTGTGATTTTATCTGTGGTGGAATATTTTCAGATGTTGGTTTTATTGACTCTTGCTATACACAGTTTACTTGTAAGCTAGGGAGGGGGTAATGTCGCAGGGGTCCTCAAACATTTTAAATAGGGGAGCCAGTTCATTGTTCCTCAGACTGTTGGAGGGCTGGACTATAGTAAAAACAAAAACTTTGTTTTGTGGGTCTTTAAATAAAGAAACTTCAAAGCCCTGGGTAAGGGGGATAAACGTCCTCAGCTGCTGCATCTGGCCCATGGGCCATAGTTTGAGGACCGCTGGAAGGTGTCCAGAAGAGAGATTGTCCCTGACTTCCCAGAAGAGTCTTCAGTATGAAATTGTTAGTGGATTGGGCCTTCTTTTCAAGAGATCTCTCATACAGGGATTACAAAAAGGTTGAAATCAATGATTTTAGTGATCTAGAGAACTTCCTGAATAAAGAAAATCTTTCTAACCAAGCAGGTCAATATTATCCCAGAAATTCACTGTCTTTAGAGAGTGAGCTAAAGCACTGAGAGGTTAAGCAACTTGGGCAGAACCTTTGTCAGTATCAGCATTTGAATTCAGCTCTTCCTTGAGACCTCTTGAAGACATTAGCTTAAAAAGGCCAAGGTCTCCCATTTTATCCAGGGCCAGCTCCAGTTGTCTTGATCTGTATCTGACTCCTGAATCCAAATGACTCTGGAGGGAAAAGTGAGGCAGGTAACCTTGCACAGCCCTCCCTCATTTAAATCCAATTCACTCACCTTTCATGGCATTACCTCCCTGATGTCATGGAACTCTTAGAGAATGAAGGACAAACAACAGTTTTCCTTCTAATTTCTTTCACTCAAGAAAATTATACAAAATTGGTATTTACCCTCAGAGATAATCTATTGATCTTTTCTATTCCTTGTATGTAGAGCACTACCTTATACATAGTCAAATCTTAATTCATATTTGCTGAAGAAAAGAAATAACTAATAATATAAGTTAGTAAATAAGTTACAATAGATAATAGATAAGTAAAAGAATTCTGAATTCAGAAGAGGGAAAAAAGTATTCTGAAAGTAACCTCATATGACATAGACTAATGAATCCTTGAAATTGGGTTGTCTTCCTTACTCCAGTTTGTCAATATCTTTTCTAAAATGTAGTTCCCAGAACTGAATATACAGTTAATGACATAGTCAAATCAGGCAAAAGACAATCAAATTACCATTACCTTTGTTAAGGATCCTGGACTTTTATTAATATAGCTCATGGATGATTGCATTTTTTTTCCTTTAAGCTTTTCATCAACTACAAAAGGGGAAGAGGACAGGATTACTCTTAATCATGAGTTCTGTGAGAATAAGAAATTCTCTTTTCTACTTGAGATGCCTGCTTTGGGGACAAGTATGAGAGACAGAGTAACTCACTGGTAAATTTCTCCCCATTCTAAGTTTGGCAGCTTTGTTCCAGTGCTATCTTCCCAAAGTCTGTGAATTCATAAGAATTTTATTTATGGACCAACTTCAGCTTTCAGATCCTCTCTTGTCACTGGAGTTACTTGTAAAGGAGAAGTGACAGTTGAATAAATACATGTTCTGAAGTGACATACAAAGTAATGAGCTTCCCCTCGGGCCCCTTCTTCAATTCCCCAAGAGAGAGCTGGCCTTACAAGCAGGTGAATTTGGAAGCTGGATAGGTAGGACGACTTTAAGCTATGAGGGAATTTCTTCTCCCCCAAAAAACAAACAAAAATCTAATATTAAATATGTTCCATCCATTTCAGAGAGACCTGGAGAAACTTACATGAAGTAAGTCAAATGAGCAGAACCAAGAGATCATTGTACACAGCAAGAACAAGTTTATACGATGATCAATTCTGATGGATGTGGCTCACTTCAACAATGAGATGATTCAGAGTAGTTCCAATTGTTCAGTGATGAAGAGAGCCATCTACACTCAGAGAGAGGACTATGGGAACTGAGTATAGACCATAACATAGCATTCTCACTCTTTATTGTTTGCCTGCATTTTGTTTTCTTTTTCAGTTTTTTTCTTCCTTCTTGATCTGATTTTTCTTGTGCAGCAAGATAACCATAAATATGTATACATATATTGGATTTAATATATATTTTAATATATTTAACATGTATTGGACTACCTGCCATCTAGGGCAGGGGGTAGAGGTAAGGAGGGGATAATTTAGACCAGAAAGCTTTGCAAAGGTCAATGTTGAAAAATTATTCATTCATATGCTTTGTAATTAAAAAGCTTTAATTAAAAAAAGAAAGTATTATGGATTGGGAATAAGTCTAAAGTTTGAAGATGCCCCAAGAGACTATCTGATCTAATTCTTTTTCTCCAATATTTTATTTAAGAGGGAATTCAGAACCAAGTTATTAAGTGACTTGTCTCAGATCACACAGGAAGTGTCAGAGTTAATATATGAACCTCATTCTTCTAGTCCTAGAACTGCTGATTTTTGCCTTATCAGTGAAGACTTGGGTTCAGATCTTGCCTTTGACGCTCATGAGTTTAACTATAGACAAATTGCCTAGACCTCAATGAACTTCAGTTTCCTTCACCATAAAATTAGAGAATTAATATCTATATTGTTGCTCAAATCATGTCTGATTTTTTTGTGACCATACTTAGGGTTTTCTTGGCAAAAATACTGGATTGGTTTGCCATTCAGCTCAAACAAGAAACTGAGACAAACATAATTAAGTGACTTCCCCAGGCTCATACAGCTAGTAAGTGCTTGAGACTGGATTTGAATTCATGAAGATGAGTCTTCCTGATTCTAAGAGCAATGTTCTATCTATTTTGCCATTTAGCTGCTCAAAATATCTGTAATATCTACTTTAAAATGTTATTGTGAAGATTAATCAATCAGCATTTATTAAACACTTGTCAAGTGCCAGAACCTTTAATAAACACTGAAAATGCAAGTCAAAAATAAATAAACAAATAAAAAAAAATGTTCCCTCCAGAATTTGACTGTTATTGATCCATTTCTTTGCTTAATTTTTATACTTTCATGATTCCTTTAAAAAATGCAAATACCCCTGGAAAAATATACACATTAGGTAACTAATACCTTAAAGTAAATTATGTTCCTCTCTGTACTCTTAAAGATATAAAGGGAGGTCCTGGAAACTGGAAGAATAAGGGGAAGAAAAAGTGAAGGCTGGAAAAGGGAAGATAAAGGTCCAGAAACAGGAAGTGGAAAACATCCCCAAAAAATTTTTGTGCATTTCACAATCTGTCCTTGATCTGGCCCCAGCCCTGAAGGATTGTGCTGGTATATTCACTTTGGCCTTAGCTAAATTTTGTATGTGATGTGGAGCCATGCACAGTATAATGAGCCAGAGAGTATGGCTCCAGAATACATGTGGACTTCTGGGTGTCCTTAAAGCCAACTCCAAGACAATTTATATTCTTATTTTTGCAGAGCAGGAAAAGAATGTTGCTTAACCAAGCATAAAAGGGCACTATTGTAACTATTGTGGTGGGAGCCAAAGATAGAACCCTGTAGGTTTCCTGTATTTAGCTCTGTCAGCAAGAAATGGATTTTATAGCAATAAGATGGTTTGACCTGCAGCACATTTAAACCAGTGGCATGGTAGCATGGGTTGCCAAGCCATTACTTTTTTTCTGTATCAGTTTTTAAAAACACAAACCCTTAAAAGGAAACTTGTTGAAGCCAGATCTCTTACAATCCTTGCAGAAGGGGACAACAAGCCAAAGCAAAGCATTCTTGGCATCTCAGTACTACTTTAATACAGGGGAGGACTACTTCCAAAAGAATGATGTCTGTGGCATTGTTCTGTCTGAGGGTTGCTCTGGGCAACTACCTCCCTAAAAGGGAGAGGCTTAGTGCAGAGCAGAAGAAAAAACCCAGATGATTCAGCTGTACCCTTATGGGGTCTGAATTTTGGTTTTCTGGGCAGTAACAAGAGATAGATTTCTCTCCAAGGAACTATACGAGCCACAAATCACTGTCTACTTCACTCACCCTACATACTGGGAATGTGAAACAGAAAACTGGGTTCATTATGGATAGTATTTATTCAGGGAACTATAGAACCTTTCTTCTTGAAGGATGGAAAATACTCAATTTAAATATTTTGAAGATAAAATAAGTGAATGAGAGAAAATATATTAGTAAGTAAAAATGGGGGAAAAGAACAAAAATTAATGAGACCAGTAAGCTTAAGTATAATTGTGTGGTAGATAGGTCCTGTTTGAACTATCCAAAACTTGCTTCCCTGCTTTGGTTTCCTTATTTCCCATTATCTTCTTTGCTCCTAGCAATCCCACCATTCCCTGAGATTACCAAGCTCTCTTAACTGCTTAAATCTGGTGACCTTCTTTCAATCTTCATTCCACTTGATCTCTGTGCAGCTTTTGGTACTGTAGGCTATCCAACTGTATATCCTCTCCTTCCTTTGCTTCTGTGTTACCATACTGTTTGGTTTTCTTCCTGCCTTTCTAATGGTTCCATTTTGGGCCACTTTGGCTTAGTTAGCATCTTCTGATTTTTACAAGTGATTCCATCTTTAAAGATTTTTCCTAGGATCTCTTTTTCTTTATATATGCTTCCCTTGGTTATTTCACTAATTTCCCATGGATAATTAGATGATTCTCATATCTGTATATCTAATCTTAATCTCTCTCTTGAACTCTTGGCTAGCATTTCCACCTGGAAATATTATTGGCTTTTAAAATTCAACATGTCCAAATCAGAATTTGTATCATCTCCCCTAAACCTGCTATTTCTTCCATACCTGTCTCCTTTGATTCAGAGTCTCTTACCATTTTTCTCTCCCTTCTACCAGCCACTCAATTTCATCAACAAAAAATGTATTCTTCCTTTTCCCTCCTTACTAAAGCCAATCAATGCCAAATTTTGTCAGTTTTATATCCATAACACTCCTCTACTCTGTTCCCCCTTTTCTACTCATACATCCACATCTTAGTTAAAGCTCTTATCATCTATTGCCTAGATTACTGAAATAAATTCCTAGTTTTCCTCCCTATCTCCAGTTTCTTTTCTCACTAAACTATTTTTCTCAGAGATACTAAATTTTTATTAGTAATGTACAGATCTGATCATGTCACTGTACTACTCAAAAATCTTTAGTAAATCTCTACTGCTTCTAGTATACAATACAAATTCTTATTCCTACCACTTAAATTCCTTCACAATCTAGCTCCAATATTTCAAGACTTTCATTTTTATTTTCTTCATATAGTCTTCAATCTTCCCAAACTTGGCTACTAATTTTTCCCCCTAAAACCAAAATGCTATCTCTCATTACCCCATTTTCATAAAATTTTTCATAGTTTGGGCTAGAATACTCTTCCTACATATTAGAATCTTTAGGTTGCTTCAAAGGTCAATTTCAAGGCTACTTCCTGTGGGAAGTCCTTCCACCACAGTCATTAGTGATTTCACTACCAAGCATATATCCAAAAAACTTCAGAAATGGAACAAAAAGTTCAGCATATGCCAAAATAATAATAACAATTTGTGGTAGCAAAAACTAGAAACAATATAAAGTTGTTCATTGATTGAGCAATAAAGTTGGTTGAATAGATCATAATAGTATGATTTTATTATGCATTAATGAATGATAAATATAAGGAATTGAGAGACATATGGAAAATTTTTTACGTGAACTGACATAGATAAAAATGAGGAAAACCAGAACATTATACACAGTGATTGCAACAATGGAAATGAAGATATCAGCAAAAAGAGATTGAATTCTGAGTAACTGAAAAAGGGGGGAAAGGTCTCAGACAATGATAATCTTTCCCTTATGTCAGAATAATAATTTTTACAATGGTTAAAAAAATATTGCTTTTATGATAATTTTATTTATTTTGGAGGAAGATAGTTTCAAGGAATAGTTCAGTTCAGGGATGAAAATGGGTTAGTACATCCAAATATGACTGGATTTAACAAAATTTAACAAAACTTTTTTTTTCAAAAAAAAATGTCTTCAAGCACATGGTCAAGGATTCATTGTTTTCAGAGCTATAACTAACTAGCAATTCTATCTTCTGGGGGCAAATTTGCTTATGGTGGGGAGTAGCTTGTGGACTAGTGGTTAGCTTATCACTCATTCATTCATGGTGGTACCACTTTAGAGCTATGCTATACTTCTCCCTAGAATGAACATGATTGAGAGAAGCATATTCCCCTTACCCAGAGCAGGATGGGCCTTATCCCAAGAGGGCATGGAGCCTTGATGTGCCTTCTCTTCCTGAGTGGAATGTGATAGAAAACACCAGAAAGTGGTTTGGGGAACTGTATTCACATTTGTCAGTGTTTTACCAAGAAATTGTCCTTTTCCCTTGCTCCTTCAGTGTAAGAGGGAGGAAAAATAGAATTAAACATCTATTTCATAGTCTTGATGGACTTTTACATAACTTTTTATAAAACATTCTTCATTTCTTTTAAACATTAACAAATCAGTTAGATTCTGTCTTCTAGAGATGGTCTTGTCCTCTGGATATCAGAAAAGAGCCATATCACATTCTTGCATGCTAAATTCCTTGCTAACAATAACTTCTTCATGGATGCTGCTATGCATGCTAAATCCAACATGTATTTGTTTTTCTGAAATATTATTAAAAAGGAAGAGAACAGTTAGATATCTAATATTGTGGAAAGGCTTGTAAATTATCTTTCATACCAACTTTCAGTAATAGTTTTTAATTTGAAAACAGATTTTAATTGTATATATTTGCAATTAGTGATTTAGGTCTATTTCATTTAAAACAGCACTTCCCAACCTCTGATTTCAATGTCTATTAAAGGACAAACAGATATTATGCATATATATTACCCAGCATCAGTAATATAAGCATATGTGGATGTAGCTGACTCTGAGTGCGTGTGTGTGTGTGTGTGTGTGTGTGTGTGTGTCTAGGTTATGGTTTCAAGCAAATATAGATTCATGCACTATCAACATTTATCAACACAATATAAAAGGAAGTATTTTCTATAAGAATGTTTGAAAGCAAAAACTTCAAAGAAACTCAGAATGGAGGTTGTGCCTTCTTTCCATCTCCCATAATTACTACAAGAAAACAGCTGTAGTTGACCTGGGAACTGATTCTCCTTGGCCATGAGATTCAGGATTTCACAGAATTGCCACTGCAGCAACAAAGAGATGGCATAAAAGGGAACAAGCACGTTTAACAGCTGTCCCTCGTGGTCCTGACCCTCTTTCACAAAACATGACTTAACAAAAGACAATATTTAGAAAGGGAACCATATGCTTATTTACTGAAAGTTATAATGGGCTGAATCTGTATATGCTCTCCAGCAATCCCCTGTTGTGGTGCAATATCTGGTTTAATCCTGTTAACTGTCCTTCATTGTGACTTGATATGCTGGATTCTCCTAATGCTTTTGCAGCCTACTGAAAAGCCATTTGAAGTTACTTATAATTATTTCCCTTCATATTCTCATTGTAGGCTTTGAAGTTTATAAATCTCCCATTTACATTCTGAGCTCATTCTAAAATTGAAAATCAGTTTTGTTTTGTTATCTTGAATTTTTCTCTGTGAAGCCTGATTTTTTTTTTTTTTTGGTAAACATTAGGAAAGCTAATATTTTGCACACTCAATGAAACCAAAATTATTTTACATTAAAGGAAAATGAATCAGTTTCTGCATTTATTTAACATAACAGCAGGGATATCAATTTGGCATTTTTTTTTGTACATTCATTTCTGAAATGAAAAGTGAAGGAAGGAAGGAAGCTGGATTCTTCCTTCACTTGGAATAACTTCTTCATCTTTGATCTTCGTTGCCACAACTCTAATCCAGAAATGTTTAACTTTATGCCTGAATAATTACAATATTATCTATCTGGCTTTCTTTTCCTTCCTTCTCTTCTCTAATTTATCTGACATTCTACTGCCTGATTATTCTTAAAATGCTGCTTCCATCATGTTAGTCCTTCTTCAAGAATAATATAGTAATTTAGAGCTAGAGGGGATGTCAAAGTTCTAGTTAAATCCTTTAAATTTTGGAGAGAGCAAAGACTTGTGATTTCCATATAGGGATTTTTTGGTGTAGAAACTTCTTCTACCCCCTGCAATTAGTATTAGAATTAAAAAGACACATAACAAGTGTGTATCAGAGCAGAATTGTAATCTCTAGATTTTCCTGATCTAGCCAATAAATAGGCCATTAAAGTAGGCTGTTCTTGCTCTAATTTTAGATATGGAGAAACTGAGGCCCCAAGAAGCCATTTAGTTTGATCAAGAATCTGTAATGGATCCTGTTACTTGTGACTTAAGTTGAAAAATCTCTAGTCAGAATCTGAATCTTACTTCTTTGAGTTCTTACCAAACTGACTGATTGACTGACAGACTAATAATTTCTTCATTTGTCAAGTACTAATGCTCCCTGAAAGTATGATAGAAACAACTGAAGAATTAATTAATTAATTAATTGCTGAAGAGCTATTATCATTTTAAGAGCAGTACTGGATGATCATTTACTCCTGAATGGGTGATTATTTACTCCTGAATACTCTAGGTAAATGAACTGCAAAGTTTGACAAGAACTAATAAAATCAAAACTTTCTAAACCTGTGTTTTCTTCTTTTCCCATTTGCCTATGCTGTCTTTTGTCTGATTATTTCTCTCTGTGTGTATATATAATTATTTCTTTCCTTAATTAGCCATAATGCAGAACCAAAATATATAGTATTTTTAATTATGGGTTATATGTTCTAAATCTTCCACTAATGTCCCAATCCATTACCTACTTGCAATTATACTGACTGTATTGCTTGTGTCAATGTAGTGCAAGCTCTGACAAATCTAACCAAGATGGAAAAGCTCCAACTACAAATATGGTATCCAATATCCTAAATAAGCATAGAAAAAGTCCAAAACAAATTACAAAGAATTTATTAAGGTCGAGATTCTTTACTTGGGGCCCTGTGAATAGACTTCAGCAGGGCATGAACTTGGGTGGGAAAAACTACATCTTTATTTTTCATTAATTCCTAACTAAAATTTAGCATTTCTTTCCTTTATAAAAGTAAGCAATAAATATTATCCTGAAAAAGAACCATAGATTTACCTGCTAATACCACTTGCTAGAACTATACCTGTATTAAGGTGTAGATAGAATTGCAAACTATGTAAGGGGACACTCATAATAATGGAACAACTGATTTTTTGAAGTAGGAAAATATTTATTTATTTAAAATAATAGCTTTTTATTTAAAAAAAATGCATGCAAAGGTAGTTTTCAAAATTCACCTGTGCAAAACCCTGTATTACAAGTTTTTCTCCATTCTGTACCCCTACCCCTTCCCCTATACAGTAAGAAATCCAATATATGTTAAGCACGTGCAATTCTTCTACACATATTTCCATATTTATTATGCTGCATAAGAAAAATCAGATAAAAAAAGGAAAAAAGCAAGTAAACAACAATAACAAAATTGCATATATTATGCTATGATCCACATTCAGTCCTCATCACCCTCTTTCTGGGTAGAGATGGCTTTTTCCATAACAAGTTTGGAAGTATTTGTTGAAAAAAGGTATACATTGGTTTAATGAACAAGATAATTTATAAAACATTAAATGGGAAAATGGCAGAGGAAGATAGAATGCTGAAAATAATATACTTCATAAAACAGAAAAGTAGTTAAATTAGAAATGAATGTACATATAATATTCTTAGCTTAAGACTAACCTAAACTTTCCTAATATATATATATATATATACATACATACATATAAAACTGTCTGGGAGAAGGGAAGGGGAGGGAAAAGGAGATGGACAACAAATAAGTTTGAAATATAACATTTGTTGGCATTTCTGTGATGATATATTCTCATTCATGATAGTAGAACCACCCCATTTGGACTCCACCAAATCTTTACCTAATGTATTACTTGTGAAATTGGCAATGACACCTAAAATGACAAAGTTGGGAAGAATAGGTAGACTTACCAAAGGAATGGATTGTGACATATTAAAGTCAGGATTGAGTTTCAAGATGTATCAAAAAGGGGGAAATTTATTTTTTTATTATAGCTTTTTATTTATAAGATATATGCATGGGTAATTTTTCAGCATTGCCAATTGCAAAACCCTTTGTTTCAATTTTTCCCTTCCTTCTCCCCACCCCCTTCCCCAGATGGCAGGTTAACCAATACATGTTAAGCATGTTAAAGTATAAGTTAAATACAATATATGCATGTATGGACATGTATGTACAAAAAGAATCAGACTTTGAAATAGCGTACAATTAACCTGTGAAGGAAATCAAAAATGCAGGCGGACAAAAATAGAGGGATTGGGAATTTTATGGAGTGGCTCATAGTCATCTCTCAGAGTTCTTTCTCTGGATGTAGCTGATTCAATTCATTACTGCTCTATTGAAACTGATTTGGTTCATCTCATCATCGAAAAGAGCCATGTCCATCAGAATTGATCATCATATAGAATTGTTATTAAAGTATACAATGATCTCCTGGTCCTACTCATTTCACTCAGCATCAGTTCATGTAAGTATCTCCAGGCCTTTCTGAAATTATCCTGCTGGTCATTTCTAACAGAACAACAATATTCCATAATATTTATATACCACAATTTATTCAGCCATTCTCCAATTGATGGCCATCCACTCTGTTTCCAATTTCTGGCCAATACAAAAAGACCTGCCAAAAACATTCTTGCACATACAGGTCTCTTTCCTTTCTTTAAGATCTCTTTGGGATATAAGCCCAGTAGTAACATTGCTAGCTCAAAGGGTATGCACAGTTTGATAATTTTTTGAGTATAGTTCCAAATTGCTCTCCAGAATGGCTGGATGTAGTCATAATTCCACCAACAATGTATCAGTGTCCCAGTTTTCTCACATCCCCTCCAACATTCAGCATTCCAGCCAATCTGACAGGTGTGTAGTGGTATCTCAGAATTGTTTTAATTTGTATTTCTCTAATTAATAATGACTTGGGGCATCTTTTCATATGGCTAGAAATAGTTTCCATTTCTTCATCTGAGAATTGTCTGTTCATATCCTTTGACCATTTATCAATTAGAGAATGCTTGATTTCTTATAAATTAGAGTCACTTCTCTAAATATTTTGGAAATGAGGCCTTTATCAGAACCTTTGATTGTAAAAATGTTTTCCCAGTTTATTGCTTCCCTTCTAATCTTGTGTGCCTTAGTTTTGTTTGTACAAAACTTTTTCAATTTGATATAATCAAATTTTTCTATTTTGTGATCAATAATGATCTCTAGTTCTTTGGTCATAAATTCCTTCCTCTTCCACAGGTCTGAGAGATAAACTATCCTATGTTCTTCTAATTTATTTATAATCTCATTCTTTATGCCTAGGTCATGAACCCATTTTGACATTATCTTGGTGTACGGTGTTAAGTGTGGGTCAATGCCTAGTTTCGGCCATACTAATTTCTAATTTTCCCAGCAGTTTTGTCAAACAGTGAGTTCTTATCCCAAAAGCTGGGGTCTTTGGGTTTGTCAAACACTAAATTATTAAAGTTATTGACTGTTTTGTCCTATTCCACTGATCAACTAGTCTATTTCTTAGCCAATACCAAATGGTTTTGGTAACCGCTACTTTATAATATAATTTTAGATCTGGTACAGCTAGGCCACCTTCATTTGATTTTTTTTTTTCATTAATTCCCTTGAAATTCTTGACCTTTTGTTTTTCCATATGAATCTTGTTATTTTTCTAGGTCATTAAAATAGTTTTTTGTGAATCTGATTGGTATAGCGTTAAATAAATAGATTAATTTAGGTAATATTGTCATCTTTATTATATTTGCTCACCCTATCCAAGAGCATTTAATATTTTTCCAGTTATTTAGATCAGACTTAATTTATGTGGAAAGTGTTTTGTAGTTTTGCTCATAAAGTTTCTGATTTTCCCTTGGCAGATAGATTCCTAAATATTTTATGCTATCGGTAGTTACTTTAAATGGAATTTCTCTTTGTAACTCTAACTGTTGGATTTTGTTAGTTATATATAAGGATGTTGATGACTTATGAAGGCTTATTTTGTATCCTGCGACTTTGCTAAAGGTGTGGATTATTTCTAATAGCTTTTTAGTAGAATCTCTGGGGTTCTCTAAGTATACTATCATATCATCATCAAAGAGTGATAATTTGGTTTCCTCATTACCTACTCTAATTCCTTTAATCTCTTCCTCAACTCTTATTGCCAAAGCTAACATTTCTAATACAATATTGAATAGTAATGGTGATAGTGGGCAACCTTGTTTCACTCCTGATCTTATTGAGATTGATTCCAGTTTATCCCCATTACATATGCTGCTTACTGATGGTTTAAAATGGATGCTACTGATTATTTTAAGGATAAGTCCATCTATTCCTATACTCTCAAGTGTTTTTAATAGGAATGGATGTTGGATTTTATCAAATGCTTTTTCTGCATCTATTGAGATGATCATATGGTTTTTGTTAATTTGGTTATTAATATAGTCAATTATACTAATAATTTTTCTAATATTGAACCCACCCTACATTGCTGGTATAAATCCTACTTAATCATGGTGTATTATCTTGGGTATGATTTTCTGTAGTCTTTTTGCTAATATCTTATTTAAGATTTTAGCATCAATATCCATTAGGGAGATTGGTCTACATATAATTTTCTTTCTCTGTTTTCAACCTACCTGGTTTAGGTATCAGTATCATGTCTGTGTCATAAAAGGAATTTGGTAGGACTACTTCATTCCCTATTTTTTCAAATAGTTTTATAGTATTGGGGCTAATTGTTCTTTAAATGATAGAATTTCCATGTAAATCTATCTGGTCCTGGGGATTTTTTCTTAGGGAGTTGGTTAATAGCTTGTTCTATTTCTTTTACTCAAATGGGACTATTTAAACAATTTACTTCCTCTTCTGTTAATCTGAGAAGCCTATGTTTTTGGAGGTAGTCATCCATTTCACTTAGGTTATCAAATTTATTAGCATAAAGTTGGGCAAAGTAACTCCCTATTATTTCTCTAATTTCCTCTTCATTGATGGAAAGTTCTCCCTTTTCATTTTTAAGACTAATAATTTGATTTTCCTCTTTCCTTTTTCTAATCAGATTTACCAAAGGTTTATCTATTTTATTATTTTTTTCATAAAACCAACTCTTAGTTTTATTTATTAATTCAATAGTTTTTTTTTTTACTTTCAATATTATTAATTTATCCTTTTAATTTTAGAATTTCAAATTTAGTATTTGATTGGGAGTTTTTAATTTGATCTTTTTCTAGCTTTTTAAGTTTCAAGCCCAATTCATTGATCTTCTCTTTCTCTATTTTATTCAAGTAAGGCTCTAAAGATATAAAATTTCCCCTTATTACTGCTTTGGCTGCATCCCACAAATTTTGGTATGACATCTCATCATTGTCATTATCTTGAGTGAAATTATTGTGTCTATAATTTGTTGTTTCATCCAATCATTCTTTAAAATGAGATTATTCAGTTTCCAATTACTTTTTGGTCTATTTACCCCTAACTTTTTGTTGAATGTAGTTTTTATTGTATTGTGATATGAAAAGAAAGCACTTGCTATTTCTGCCTTCCTGCATTTAATTTTGAGGTCTTTATGTCATAATATATGGTCAATTTTTGTATAGATTCAATGAACTGCTGACAACAAATATCTATCATACCTAACTTTTCTAGTATTCTATTTACCTCTTTGACTTGTTTCTTATTTATTTTGTGGTTTGATTTATCTAATTCTGAGAGTGCAAGGTTGAGATCTCCCACTATTATAGTTTTGCTGTCTATTTCTTCTTGCAACTCTCTTAACTTCTCCTTTAGGAAGTTAGATGCTATATCACTTGGTGCATATATGTTTAGTATTGATATTGCTTCATTGTGTATGCTACCCTTTAGCAAGCTATAATTTCCTTCCTGATGTCTTTTAATTAGATCAATTTTTGCTTTTGCTTGATCTGCGATAAGGATTGCTACTCCTGCTTTTTTGACTTCACCTGAAGCAAATAGATTCTGCTCCAGCCTTTTACCTTTAATCTGTATGTATCTCCCTGCTTTAAATGTGTTTCCAGTAAACAACATATTGTAGGGTTCTGATTTTTAATCCAGTCTGCTATCTGCCTCTGCTTTATGGGAGCATTCATCCCATTCACATTTACAATTAAAATGACTAATTCTGTATTTCCTGCCATCTTATTATCCCCAGATTATGCTTTTCCCCTCCTAGCTATGCTAATTCCCCTCCTAGTAATGCTACTGATTTTCCAGCCTTCAGTCACACATGTGTGACCCTACCTTCCCTTTGTCCCTTCAATTTTTAGCTATGTTTTTCATGTTGTTGTCTTCCACTGGAAGGTAAACTCTTTAAGGACACATGTTTGGTTATTATTATTTTGCTTGTATTTGTATCCCTCAGCACTTAGCACGGTAGCTGAAACACAATGTTAGGAAGGAAGAAAAGAAGGAAAAGAAAGAAACAAGAAAGAAGGGAAGGAAGGAAGGAAGAGAGGGAAGGAGGAAAGAAACAAGGAATAGAGGGAGGGAGGGAGGGAGGGAGATAGAGAGATGGAAGGGAGGATAGGAAGGGAGAGAGGGAAGAAGGAAAGAAGGAAGGAAGGAAAAAAGAGAAAAAGGGAGGAAGGCGGGAATAGAAGAAGGGAAGGAAAAAAAAGAAAGGAAGAAAGGAAATGAAAGGAGGAAGGAAGGAAAGAAGGAGGGAAGAAAGGAAAGAAAGAGGAAAGGAAAGAGGAAGATCTGAAATTGAAATGATTCTGATATATATCAGAAGATTGGCAGACAGAAGAATATAACTGAGGGAAGGAATAATATAATTATTTTTGTAAACTAGAACCTATACAATTACAATAAAATTCTTAACACACTATCAACAGGAGAGATATATACAGCATAAGTCAAAAGAAGGACATGCATGTAGTGATAGATGATTAAAGAATACTGAGGTAATCTTAAATCAACATGAGAATGAATAATAAAGAGTAGTCTTTTTTCCTGGGGTTTGTATTTAAACCAGTGAGGTTACAGATTTGAGATATGACAAAAACCCTTTTGAAACTTGTTAAATCTGATAACCCATAATATTGAAGATACTTAGTAAGCTTTGACAAAGATTATGAAGTCCTGGGGAAGAAAACTAGAGAATTTAGGGTCACAGGTGTTTTTCTTCCTGCCTAATTGAAAGTAGTGATTTTAGAAGAAAAAGATAAATTTGGGAGAAGATAGAATTGTAAGAGAGGCAGTGTGACATAATGTATAAAGAGCGAGTCTCTAAGTCAAGAAGATCTAGATTCAAGTACCACCTGTAATACTAATAGGCTGTTTGACCTGTGACAAATCAAAATTTAACTTTTTCAGTATTCTGATCAATTCTCTAATATAAATTGCAAAGAAATTAACAATATGCAATGGTAAAGAAAGTTCCCTATACAAATAAAATTATAAATCTTTTTTCTATATATGTATACTTTAGATAGAATAATTAAAGAGTAGTTGGCTTCAGGAAGATATTTCTTCCAATGGTTTGTTGGTATTAATATTATAACTCTGATTTTCAAATCAAAAACCTCTAATCTTAAGCTATGTATCTTTATTTTAATTTGCTGTAATTTCATCTTTGTTTCACTATCGCTGTGAAAAATAAGTTGGAAGTTATTAGAATCAAAGAGGGTATTTAATTATCAGGATGAACTCTGCCTTTCTTAGCCTTTTTCCAAGCCAAAAAGCTCATATATTAATAAATTGTCTCTGATAGATTTTGACCTAAAATACAAAGTATATGGACTATTTTCTTTTATATGACTTGCAAATATGTATGGGTTGTCTTCCCTACCCTGTTTTCATTTTAAAGGTCTCATGATCAAATACAAAACACTCTTTAACCTGCAAAACTCTTTCCCTTTTTCTTTCTGAACTCCTGGGATCTCCCATATATTTTCTGGCTTTTCATATTTAAATGTGCCCCCTGAATTCAAGGAAGAATTATTGAGCCTTCCATTTCAGGGAGGTCAAAGACTTTAGAACATGAAACTTAAAATATTGTGAGCTGGTCAAATTGATTTAAATGATCTAGCCTCAGCTCACAGAACATATGAAAGTCTCCTGCTTAAACTGATCCAGAGACCAAGCATTGACTCTTCTGAGAGTGGTACAATTAGAATTGTTTCCTGGGTTCCTGTCTCATTCCTTATTCCTTATTAGGCAACTCAGAAAATACTCTGATTTCAGTAATCCAAATTATTTCACAGCCATGCCTCACTGGTCAAGGGGCAGTCTCATATTAGTTTCACATCACCTCTTTGTCTAAAACTCTAAATTGAGCCCTGAGTGGGTTTAAAGTTTTGAAATGGAATGTGCATTTTTTCTGTGTGTACACTTATTATCCTGTCCATAAAGGAAAAGGGATATATTTTTTGTACCCACTGTAGGAAGTGGAGTGGAGTGGAGTCTGTTCTTGGTTGATACATGTTTTCTCATGGAGAGAATTTGACTGATTATATACATATATTGAAGGAAAAAAGGCTTCTTCTCTTACAACACAATCTCTCATTGAGAAATAGTTGTCAAGACCCTCTACGTGTGAATGAACCAAATGAAGCTTATCATCCTCAACCATTAACAATACCACAGCTTTATAGTACTTTCCAAAATAATAATATAACAAACTTATTAACACCTTATTAAAGTCAATATTAATAAAATATGAAATACAACTTCCATTAGTCCAATAAGTCTATTTACATTTGTCTCTATCAATACCAGTGGTGTCAAATTCAGATGGAAATGAACCCCTGTATGCTGCATATTGACTTAGAAAACTATAACTTAACATTTGATTTGATTTCATTTTTATTTATTTTTAAAAACCCTTCCCAATTACATTTTAATCTGTTTTGGTCACAATTTTATAGGCGATTGAGGGGTGAGTTTGACACATGTAATATATTTGAAAATAAATTCCATGTATGTATCTCCTAATTTAGGCATTTCAAGCTTCTTAAATTCAGAATTTTAATCTAACAATTATCAAGATATCTGTTTGTCTATAAATTACTATAAAAATATGAACCAACTATGCCATTAGTATTAATTGTTATCAATTAACTTATCAATCTCAATATGAACCTAAATTTTAAATTACTTAATTCTAAAGCACAATGGCTGGCACATAGTAGGTCCTTAATAAATCTTTATTGACTGAGTGATTGATAAATTAAATGTTTCTCTTCTAAATCCAACATTATGCCAGCATTTATAAAATTAAACTTTAGCACCATTAATAATTTTAAATCTCTCCAACTTCCTGGGGACAAATTATCTTGAGAGAAAATTTCTTTTCCCTGACAGATCTGAAAAATAGATTTCTTGTGTTATTTTCATTGATCTGATGGACTATTCTTTTATAGTTTCTCCTAGATTTTCTTCATTGTCCTTTTAGTTCTGGAATTCTATACAAAATCCATGAGTTCATCATGAGCCTTATCAGTGATGGTCTCTACTCTCATTCTCCTTGCAAGGGAATTTCTAAGAAGCATTTTTCTAAGTGGAGTTCATAGCTCTATACTTGACACTCTCAGTCACCTACATATCTTGCTTTTTCTCTCATAACTCAATAAGACCTAGTTCTTAAACTTTTGTTGCCATTTCTTTGATTTCGGATTTCTGCTCTGACCTGATTTCCCCTGCCCTGTTTTGCTTTATCTTCTCAGAATAAGACATTGTTATTTATCCTGATCGATGTTTCCCATGCTTTGCTCCTGGACTTTCCTCATCTCTTTACATATTTTTTTCTTGGTGACTATATTAGCTCCCATGGATTTAATAATTTAATTGAAAATCTAATCCCAGACTTCTCTTTGAGCTTCAATCCCCTATCACAAATAATCCCCATCACAAACTGGATGCCCAATAACTACAAACATTTAAAACTGAACTCATTATCTTTTCTACCACATTCTTCTTTTTTCCAAATTTTCCTATCCATTCATTGTCTCAAGCTCATGTTACTCTAGGCTACCCTACAAAATGACCCAAATAATTTCCCTTAAGTATAGATCTGGTCATGTGACAGAAAAAAATGGAAAGAAGCTTATTGGGCATAAGTAGTCTGCAATGTATCACCAATGCACAATAATTGTCATAAAATGCATTATCAATGATACGGATGAATCTTAAAAGAAGTTACTAGTCATGCAGTGAAAATGAGAGTTACCAGATCAAAGGACTGATTGTTACTCTGGTATTCATGAAATAGTAAAAGAACCAGAAGAAGATCCGCAGTGCATAAAATAGATCTTTTTTGCATATTTATGGAAAGGCATGAACAATAGTTGCAAATAACAAGAGAATATCAATGGGTTGTTATCTGAACCAGTAGAAAAAGGAGCCACACAAGGGAGATTATGGACAAATTAATGTATTGAACTTTTCATTTCATAAGGAAAAGTACATATTCTTAATTGAAATAGAAAATGGTTGAATATTCTATATAGCTTGAAAAACAAACAATGCACCAACTCCCTAGATTAAGCTGATTTTGTTTGCTTCATATGTTTTTCCAAATTAATTTTGATTGACTGACTATAAATCAGTTGAATTTAATTAAAATAAATTTCCCTATCACTGGTTTTTTAGCTTAATTAGGCACAAGTTCTTCAGTTTAGTATTCTAAGCTCACTTTCAACTTGTCACTTAGCCACATTTATTTCCTATTACTCCTAGATGTAAAATCTTCAGCCATAACTATTTTAATTCAAGAAGCTTTTCTTAAAAGTTTTCTATGTGCAAGGAACTATTTCTTTTTCTTTTTTTTTCTTTTTTATGCTGCCTTGTCTTTGAGATAGTAGATGATATAGTGGAACGAGTAATAGACTGAGTTAGGAAGAATCTAGTTTAAAACCTATTTCAAGCACATGTTATCTTTTTTTTTAACTCTGAGAAAATCACTTAAAAAAAAAAACCTCTTTGTGCCTCAGTTTCCTCATCTGTAAAACATAGAAGTTGGACTCAATGATCCCAAGATCCCTTTCCTATTTTAAATCTATGAAATTATGGATGTCTTCCCATATTTTCACCATCAAAAATAACTATTGAACTTTCTTTCTCTGGAGTCCACATCAAGCTCTATCTACTCTATAAGTCTTTCCTAATTAAATTTATGATCTTTCCAATCTGGCTATGCTCATATTTCTTCAATATCACAATTTATCTCTTTAACCAAAGATTCTATGAATTTTAAGTTAACCTGATTCTAGCATAGTATCAGTTCCATTTCAGCATTTATTGACTAGGTCCTTTTTTATTTTTATTTTTAAAAAAATTTCCCTATTTCACCCAATCTATAATCACATAGGATATTCACTAGTTTGGGATTAGCTTGGGAGCTTTGACTTGCTCATTTCTTGATCTGATAAGATTATCTCTTCCTTGGACAATCTGGTATTCTAACCCACTCTATCTTTAGTCCCAGAGGTTCAACATATTAATACATGATTTTGTGGCTAATTGGGTTAAGTCCAAACAATTTATACTCCTACTACAACTCAGAACTCCTGAGCTCAAGAGAACACCAACCTCAGCTTCTCTAGTAGTTTGATTTATAGGTGTGTATCATCAAACCAGGTGTTATTAACTTGTAAGCATTTATTAATAGTCTAATATGTACCAAGACCTGTACTGGATACTGGGAAAAACAAGACAAAGAGAGAAATAATCCCAGTCCTCCCAGATAACATTCTAATGGGGGAAGACATCCATAAAAAAATATATTTATGTTGATATTCAGTTGTTCTTCAGTTGCATCTGATTCTTTATGACCACATAAATAGATACATACAAAATAGATACAAAATATTAATACCATGTAAACATAACAATAAAATAAGTAACAATAAATATATAAAATAAAACATATTAATTGTAATGGGCTGAGGCTCGAGTTGATGTACTGTCACCTATAGTAAAGATTTCAGTTCTGAATAGTATGTTATAGGGATATTGACAAATTGCAGTACTTCCAGATGAAATGACAGTGCTGGAAAAAATGTTATATAAGGAAGAAATAAAAGAACTGGGGGCACAGAACCTGGAAAATAGAAAGTATAATTGTTTTCAATTATATCATCAGCTGTTAAATTAAAGAGAAAATCAAATACATTCCTTCTGACTAGCACAGGGGTTCTCAACCTGTGATCCTCAAATGTTTCAAAATGTTTTGAGAACTGTTCAATATTTACCATTTACAAATTACAAACTTGAACAAAAGTTTCACTTGACATCTTCCATATTTTAGTTTTAATCATTTAAAAACATTATTCTGAAAAGAAGGTCCATAGACTTTACCAGACTGTCAGAAGGATCTGAGACATATAAAAGGATTAAGAACACCTCTAAAGAGTTAGGTAAGCATCGATGGGTGGAAGTTACTGGCAGGCAAATTAGTTTAAGAGAAGGCTTTCTATCATTATTTCTAACTCTAACATTTAGAGCATCTCAAAAATAAAGTTGCTCCCTCTTAAGAGAATGAGTTTCATATCATTTTAAGTGTTAGAGTGATTTCTAAAATCTTCTAAAGATGTGATAAAAGAAAATGTGGCATGGGATGAAAAGTTGAACTAAATCATGTTTTCTAACTTAAACAATACTGTGCAAAATAAATTTTAAGTTTTATTCCATAGATTGCGCTTCCTTCTACCTCCTCTCCCCTCCAATGTTGACATAAATACTAATCTCATTCTTTATGTATATCAAATATTTTAGCACTTGGTAATAATTCAACATGGTAAATTATATTATATAATGCCTTGTCATCTGCAGTTTCACATGCGTTAATTTTATATTTTTTTCCCAATAAGATTGTAAGCTTTTTGAAAGTAGGGACAAAGTATCATACTTTTTTTTCCCTTCACAGCTTCTACCATAATATGAGACACACAGTCAGTACTCAATAAAGATTTATTGAACTGACATTGAACAAGTCATTTAAAAATCCCCTGGTCCTCAGTTCCTTCATTTACAAAATGAAGAACTTGGACAAGAAGGCCTTTGAGGTCACTTTCCACTGTAAATCTATGACCCTTGGAACTATCCAGTGATGTAAACCACTATTTATTATCCATTGAATGTTATCAATGCCAAGAAATGTAAATTGTTCTGAAGGTAAAGAGCATGACTCTTTTATTTCTAATTTTTTTATTTCTAATTTTTTTCTATTTCTAAAAATGAAATGAAACAAAAAGCTGAGCTCTATTCAGCTATGGACTGTTTCCATCTTGACCTGGAAGTTCAGCTCCCCACTTCCCCAGATTCTCATACACTTTACCTCTCCAGCTCTTTACTTTGATTTCTCCCACAACCTCCATTTTAATGAAAATGTTCAGGCCCACCATGACTTCAATTCTCCAAAGCCTCTCCTCTTGATTCTTAGGACATGATCACCATGTTCATTTAGCCCAACCCCATTTTTTTTTAAGTTTCCTATCGTGTATTGTCTTCTTTCATTAGAATGTGTATTCCTTGAAAACTGAGGTTTTCTACCTGTATTTGTATTCTTGGTGCCTGAAAATATAGCACAGTGTCTGTCTCATAATCAGTACTTAATAAATGTGATTTATAGGTGCTCTTTGACTATTTTGTCATCATTTGAGCCAACATAGAACCATGAACTGTTAGAATCAGAAGACTAAAAGATCTTGCTGGAGAACAAATTGTAACCAAGAAAAGTGAAGTGCTTTTCCCCAAAGTTTAATAAGTAATTAATTGAAGACTTGGGAATAGGATCCAGGCATCCTGGTTTCCAGTCCAGGGATGTTTTTATTACACAACATATTTTGTAATTTGATCATATTCCCTGATGTTAAAATTTTACACAACTCTAGGGAATCATTCATTTATTTATTTACTGAGGTAATTGGGATTAAGTGACTTTCCCAGGGTCACACAGCTAGTAATCATAACTTTGCATAAAGATTAAATTCAGAGTTATGCTTTTTTGTGTAGCTTATTATTATTAGTTTCCAATTGACTTCTTTGTCTAGAAATTCTTTATGTTTTTGGATGCTGGCAATTCTCATAATATATATGTATGAATGTATGTATGTATATACTTTTGTCTAATGTAGTCATAGGGTTTTTAATACATAATTTTATAGAAAAATCTCTCCTACTAATAGCCAGCATGGAATGGCACCTGAAGTAATACCCCATTCCAAAGACAGGTGACTGCATGAAAATCTTCAAAAAAGAAAACTGAATGAAAAGGATTGGCATTGACTGCATGAAAATCTTCAAAAAAGAAAACTGAATGAAAAGGGTTGGCATTGTCTGGTCCTACCAAGAATAAAGTTAATTATCATCAGAATGTTCTTCAATGTATTAAATATTAAAAGCATAAGGAATTTGTCCAACTACTGTTATTTCTCTTAGTTATATTCTAATTTGTTTTATATTTATTTCTGAAAAAGTCTCTTATAAGATTGTAAATATCTTGAAGGTAGGGGCATATATATATTATACATTTTTATATACACAATGACTATTGTTTTGTATATGGTGAGTACTTAGTAAAAGATTATTTTAATAAATGTTGAATGTATGAATTTGTTCTCACATATGCATTCAGCACATTGTAAAAATGTGAAGAAACTAATTTCTTCCCACTCCACTTGAATTGGAAGCAAAGCCATTCTAAATGTGTGCCAATGTTCTTTTATCACCTACTTCCCATGTTAGCATGTATTTTTATAAGGGGAGTGGAGAAGGATTGTGCACATACTGTGCACAAGGACAGTGGATATTCAATTCTACGATTAAGTGAGCCAAATTCAGCGTGCCACAGGAAGACAGGTACAAACTGCAAAGATGTTAAATAAAATACTAGCTTAAAGATTACAACAATATATTACCAAGATTATATATTATGACCAAGTGGGATTTGTATCCAGGAAGGCAGGGATGATTTAATATAATGAAAACTATTAATATAATTGATTATATCAATAATAAAAGTTCAAAAATCATATGATTACATGAATATTTGCAAAAAAGCTTTTTAATAAAGCACAATATTCATTTCTACTAAAACATTTGAAAGTATTAGTATAAATGGATTTTTCCTTAAACTGATAAAAAGCATTTATCTAAAAGCATTATTTGTAATGGGATAAGTTAGCTTTCCCAGTAAGATTAGGTGTGAAAAAAGGATACCCATTATATTGCTAATATTATTTAATGTATTGAAAATCCTAGCATAGAAATTAGAGAAGAAAAAGAAATAGAAGGAATCATTATAGGGAATGAGATAATAAATCTCTTTTTGCAGATAATATGATGACATACTTAACACTCTAAAGACTCATCTAAAAAGTAAATTGAAATAATTTTTTTTTTCAGAAAAAATATTTCCAAATACAAGACATCCTGTATCTTGAATGTAGGATAAAAGCAGACTTATCCATTGATCTTTATAATGCTTTTAAGGAGAGTTATCCAGTTGGAAATGAACCAGTTGAACATTCATATAGCATATTATTTTAAAATTTGAGAATGATTATGCAGCATGTTATTCTGTGCAACCTTCCCTACTAGGCTATTTGTTCTTTTAAGCAGGGGGCATGCTTATCTAAACCTTAAACTCTTTAGCTTCTAGCAGAATACTTTGGATACAGAAAGTACTTAATTTTTTTTAATGTTTCTTTCTCTGCTGAACTTCTTAGGATGGGTATGTGTGTGAGTGGGAGGTGTAGGCAGCCACAATCCTTCATCAGTTTCAGCCACTGGCTTACTGGATAGTAATGAGTTCTCTTTAGCTATAGTATTGTTTTGCAGTCTATCTCTTTCAAAAAATTTCTTTGGAAATTTTTGTATTTTTCTTAGTTTGGAGAATTAATCATTCTTACTTTGCCCATTAAATTAATAACTTTGGGTTCATGCATTCCAAATCTTTTTCCAATTTTGTAACTTATTGGACTTATTTCCTATCTCCTCATTGTTTCTATCATTTTGCTCTAAAGTAAAACAAGTCTCTTTTCTATTATTGATTTTGTTAATATTTTTCATGTATTATTTTTATGGGTGAGTTTCATCATTATTTTGATTTGATATTTTACTTGTACTCAATTCTTTATTCTCCATCATCTGATAGTTTTTCTAATTTCTTTTATCCCTTTAATTTCTTCCATATATTTAATATTCATCTGAGTCTTTGAAACAATTCTAGCTTTACTTCTGGTACTTCTGTTGGTGATATCCTGCATACTTTTCTCCTGGAATTTTTCCTCCAATTTCTTTTAACCCATAAAATATATTTTATTGGGTCAACACTTTTCTTTTGTCTGCTCTTTTTTTGTCTCTATTCCCTCCTCCCATCTCTAAATAATTTTCTTTTCAATGTTTGTAAAAGCTTTGCCTCTTTTTTCCCATTTCTATGGGAACTTTTGAAAGGAGTGTTGAAGGTATTGCTATATCCCAATCCTCCATGTTCTAGGAAGTTAATCTGGGACTCTTTATACATAACTATTTCAAAATTAATTAGACAAGAGGCTTCTGTTGGCTTTTTCAGATTCTCTGCCTTTTCTCTTAATGACACTAATAACACTACAAAAGAGTATAGCACCAGTATCCCACAATGGATTATAATAACTGCTTCTTTTTTATTTGACTAGAATGTAAAATGCTTTAAAAAGGAGTAACATGAAAGCTGTTTGGAAACATAGGTTAGAGCCAGAGAGTGATAGCCATAAAATATCAAACCAAGTTCATATTTTATCTTAGAAACAATAGGGAGTTACTAAAGTGTCTGTAATAGAAGATCAATATTATTGGATCTACTTAGAAACATCAATTTGGCATCTGGATTAATAGGTAGAGCCTCTCAGTTAAATTTCTTTTAAGTTTTTAAACTGAAGTTCTTTAACTTTTAAAAATATATTTTGATATTTGTATATCAGTATAATTGGTTTCTATTGTAATCCTGTAAATCTTATTTTATGCATTTAAAAATGTTAGGCATTTTTGTGAGGAATTTCACTAGACAGCCAAGCCAATGGGATCCATGACATAACAAAAAAAAATTCTAGCTTTTAAATAAAATCTGGATGCTATGAAAAAAATGTTTCCAGATTACAAGATAAAAATGTACTTGATTTTGTTTAATAAGAACAAAAAAAATTCATATTATCTAGTTTTGCAAACTGTCTTTAAACACAAGAAGGATTAATTATTTACCATAGGAGACAAATATGATAGCTTTTTAGCAGCCTCTACTGGTACATGTTGTAAGGGTACTGGTTAGCAGTGTGCCATATGTCTTTGAGGATTTGTTGCAAGAGTCATATGAAAGAAGTTGCTGACGGTCTTAACTGTGGATGGTAGCTAGTAATCACCCCAGTGGCAGCCTTCATGAATTTCCATTTCTTTTCTCTTTTTCCTGCCTTTCAACTAGACACAGTGATCTTTTGTTGAACATCCTGGCTCAGCTGCAATTGAAATTGAGGTCAAAAGAGAGAAAAATTTGGATAAGATTTTAATTTTCATTAAGCCTTTAATAATTAAAACATTTTACAGATAGGTACTCCTCAAAAGCTTGAAAAAACCTATTATGTTTCCCCTACTCACTTTTTGGGGCTAAATGCTCCCTATTTCTTCAATTGATTTTCATATGGCAGAAAGTTAAATTCCTATACCATGCTAGTTAGTCTTTTCTAGATGCTTCCAGATTATAAAAGTTCATTCTAAATTGTCACATCTAGAACTGAACACAATATTTCATGTAGTCTAACCAGCATAGTATTGACTCAATTCCTTATATTTGGTCTAGAAGACATCACTTCTTTGTGGATGTCTCCTAAATATATTCCAACCTTTGCCTCTCTCCCAAACTCTAGTTATGAATTTCCAGTTATCTGTTTGGTACCTTTCCTTGGTTGCCTACCAACACTTCAAATTTAAAATGTTGAAAACTTGAACTCATCATTTTCCATACTCTATCTCAACTCCTGCTTATTAGACTAACTGCCCTTCCTGAATCCTTTTTCTGTTAATCAATATAACTTTTTTCAGTCACCCTGGACTGTATAATAATAAATTTTAAAATATTATTTTAAATATTTAAATATAATTAAAATAAAATAAAATACTTAAAATATAATTAAAATAAAACATAACATTTAAAACATGCCCCTTTTTTCTGTATCTCAGTGTCTTACTCTCTGTGTTTCTCTTTACCCCTTCTCTAAATCCTAAATCAATATCTCACAAAATCATGTTGATTCTTCCTTTGCCATATTTCTCACTTCTTTTATTGTTACTACTATCTCTGCAAAGGAACAACTTAATATTTTTTGTAAGGATTATCATAGAAAACTGTTCTTTCTGCCTTTTGTCCTTTTTCCATTAATTTTAGCAAAAATCTGATTGTTCCTCCAAAAGTTGATCTGAACAGATTAATGAATGAATGACTCTATAATAACTACAGAATAAAATTCACTCTTTCATCTGATATTCTGGCTTAAATTTACATTTTTAATCTTAATTCCTACTATTATTTTAAGCAAACCCTATTGTCCAAGTTAACTTAGACTATGTACCTTTCACCAGAGTTGTGATTTGCAGAAGATCACACAACTAAGAAATATCAGAGGCAGGGATCTGAACTGCAATGTGACATCAACTCTATGCAGTACCAACTAGGATAATCTTATTATTTGCCCTACCTCATTTATAAAGATATCTGAGGACAAACAAGATGATGATTGAGAAAGCTCTAAATCTGAGATGATAGGACACTCAGGAATGGGAACTGCATTAACATTAGGAGGGTAAATTCTAGAGCTTCAAGGGGTATCTAAAGCTTATCCAGTTCAATTTTTTTTTAAACTTGCTTGCATATGTATGTGTGTATGTGTGCGAGAGAGAGAGAGAGAGAGAGAGAGAGAGAGAGAGAGAGAGAGAGAGAGAAATTCTTTGGAAGTCGGGTCAAAACCTAAGGATCCCTTCTCAGAATATTGCTTTTAAAAGCATAAAATAAAAAACTTAGGTTTACAAAGAAAACCAATTATATTGAACTACAGTTATCAAAATATTTTTAAAAATACGTTCTTAGATACCAGGTTAAATCCTCCCCTCTCCCCCCTTCAAACCTCTCAATTTGTAAATGAGGAAATTGAGGTATAGAGAATTGCTTAAGATCACACGTCATGAATGAGGCTTAGGACTCCAGGACCTCTGCTTCCAGATACATCAGTCTTCAAACTTGTGTTGTGCCCACCGCCCTTTTTACTCTTGTTTATTCAGTAGGGCTCTCCTCAGTCGGTCAATATTTATTAAACACCTACTATGTGTCAGGCATCGAAAGTGGCAGCTTGCCACTGTTCTTTGTAAGCTGGACTCGAACTGTCTGTCCTCACAGGTGGCAGGGTCACTTTCAGCAAGTGGCATCCTCCACCCAGCGGCTTAAGAAGGTAGTTGCTGACTTGGGGGTATGCGGTGGGCAAGGCTTCTCACAAGTCTAGGTTTAGGGGGCCAAGCTCATCCCGCAGCTGCAGCAGCTGTGGGTGTGGGTGCTTTTGCTGAATGCGCACGTGACTGAACGGACCTGTACGCCTGCTGGAGCTGGGGCGGGGGAGGAAGAAAAGAGTGGAGTGGGTGGTTGGGGGGGGGGAGGATTAAGGACCAGGCGTGCGTGCCGGTCGGGGCGGGGGACAGAGGAGGCGGAGCCCCGCTCGGCTCAGCTCGGCTCAACCTTGGCAGAGCGCGCTCCGCCCGGGGGCTGCGGAGGTGAACATCCCCGCGCTCTGGGCCGCCCGGGGCCAACCCAGCCAGACACTTGCGGGGGCTGCTGCAAACGCCTGCTTCTGGTCTCTGTTTACTAGGAAGGCAGAGAGAAAGAGCCGTAGTCCAGGAAGGCAGCACGCGGGCGCACACACACACACACACACACACACACACACACACACACACACTCGGCATAGCTGGCTCCCCAAAGCAGAGAGGAGAAGCAGGCTCGATACTCCCCTCCAGCTCTGCAGCCTCGTGGGGCTGAGCCCAAGCCCTTTGTGCGTTTGTTCGCTCTGGGAAAGGTCGGAGGCTGCTGTCTGCGCCGCCGCCACCCACTGCCACCATCGCCGCCACCGTTACCTAATCAGACAGATCCCTACCCTCGGGTAAGCACGTCTCTCTTTCCTTTTAAACCTGTTCAGCATTGCCTCTGGGAAACAGGTGGAGGAGCTGGGGAGGAGGCAGGCCATATCCCAGCGGGAGGAGAAACCCCGAGCTTGAGTCGGGGTCTGGGGCCGTGCAGCCTCCAGCCAGTGTCTTGGCAACGCCAGGAAATTACTACTCCAGTTACTTATTCTTCCCACCTTGGAGTTCGCTCTCCCCACCCACCTCAGCGTAAGATGTGCTGCCTCTTTGGTTGCCAAGGAGACCTGATTAAACATCAGCCTGGGGACTTCTATTCAAAGTACATCTTTCTAAAATGCCCATCTTTATTGTGACTTTGGGGATAAAATACATTGAGGAGGTGGTGGTGTTAGTCTAGTATTCTTTAATTGGAATCCTCGTGTGATATTTAAGTATTTAGACAGCATTTTCATTCAACTTTGAGAGGGGATTGCAGTGTATAATTGGTCTAAGGAGGGAAGGAGAGGGATGAGGAGACGATTGCAGAACAGGATTTTTCCACGCACAACATTTTGGATCGTTAGAAACTCTAATCTTACTACAAATAATGCTTTTCCCATCATAACCAGATTCTCATGCCTTATATTTTAATAAATTTACTGTAGTCAGAGGGTGCCAGTGCGCTTAAGTGAGTGGATACTTTGATGTTAAAAAAAAATAAATTTGATCATATTCATTTCATGTATATTATTACTATAAAATTAACATAATGTATGTTATTGCTAACACTTTAGATGAACGGTTTTTAAAGCATATTTACATACTTATGAATGTGTATATGTGTATGTTTGTGTCTGTGAATATATATACTTGGAGCAGGAAAGAGCATTTAAAATCATCTTCTCATACTCCATTTTACAGATGAGAAAATTGAGACCCAGAAAAGTGATTTGTACAAGGCCTCAAAAGTGGCAGAGTAGCAATTCAACTTGAGATCCTTTAACTCTAAAACTAGTGTTCTAGGGAACTATTCTGTGATGACTTAATTATGCTAAATATGTTATATTACCTTTATTACATATTTAAATGCATATGTGTATGTGTACATCTATCATTATTGAATCTGCATTTTTAGTTCTTGAATCTTTCCTAATCCTTTGCTCATACTTAGGAATACTTATGTTTTATTTTGTTTTTTTTTTTTCTCCTCCAACTCCCATGTTAGTTTCTCAGACTGTATGACTATTCAAATAGTTCAAAGTGTTGTTGTTGTTGTTGTTGTTTTTAACTATAACTCTTTAACCCAGACAGAAGTGAGTTAGTGATTTGGGCAAATTTAAATGTGCTGAGAATGCTTTATTTTAGAAACATGAACAAAAATGTTGCCAACTTTTACATATTCAAATGTCAGAATGAGCATATGTAGCAATGGGCCCATAACAAGTAAATAATATCAATGAAAATTCACCTGGTAGTAAAGTGAGAATAGAAAAAGATAATTGTTTATATTTTTTTAGTTTTTCTGATGACTTTACTTTTTATGATAACTTTAAAAATATGGCCATGAATTCTGGCAAGTTTTTTCACCTAAGTCTCTTGTTGCCTGAGTTAAAATTTTTCAATTTGCTTCAAGTGTATATTTATTTGGCCTATAATACATGAACTGAGAGGATAAGAACATGCTATGAAAATTACACTTTGGAATTAATTACACTACTTACCTAATAAATATCCAATGACATACATTGAAATCACTGTTTATTTTGTTTTTGCCTTGCATTTTTTCTTTGTTCTATTTTTAAGCAAAGCAAAATAATGGTTTTCTTAGAGTTTTATTAAATCTAAAGGGATTATACTAGGACAAGTCATATAATCAATAATATTATTAATGATACAAACAAGTTAAATTAGGAATCTAAATTATGAGTTATGTGAATCAAGATATAATAAAATGTAATAGAATTCTATTGAGACTAATAAAAAGCAATTATGACCATTGTACTCACAATAATTTAGAGTTTTCTGATTTCTATTCAGTTATAAATCAGCCATCTTATTACAGATATGTCCCGATTATAGAAAACTGATATGTAAACTTAGAAAATGTGCATATTAAGGCTTGTTGATTCACTTGACCAATAGAATTTCTTGCTTTTGAAAAGGATAAGTCATAGCTTTCCCTTAAATGCTAGTTATCTAACAGTTATCCTAATACTTTTTAAGTGTATTTTATTAAGATGGGAGGGGCAAGAAACTAGTGCAGTGGGAGTAGAGGAGGGGGGAAGAGACAGTTTGAAGGTCCTTCAAAATTAAGGATAAAATTTCTTTATCTTTCTGGTTTCTGCTAAAGAAAGCAAGTTAAATGAACAAATAATTACACTTTAATTTTTTTTTTATTTGTAACTTTTCAAGAACACATCTGTCATTGTTTGTTGAAGTAAGGAATGCTTGTATATTAGCAATATTTTTACATTTCTAGTTGACATTTTCACCTCAACATTTCAAGTTCAATATAACAAAAAGTCATCATATTTATATCTCCCTATGCTTGCTTCTCTTCATGACTGCTATTTCTTATAATAATACCAAAATTTTCTCATTCTCCCAGGCATATAACCTAGTTGTTATCTTGGGCTTTATTTTCAATACTTGCTATATATGTGATCATTTTCCAAGTCCTGTTGGATTCTGTGTCCATTATTGCTCAGATTTACTCCTACATTTTTGTTTCCACTTAGTGGAAGGCTTTCACTACTTTTAACTTTAGTAATTATAGTAGTCTTGTGTATTATAGGAACAAAGATTTAGAGCTAGAAGTGACCTTAGAGATTACAGTAGAATTCATCTGCCTCATTTTATAAATGAAACAGTTAGGTTAGGTGACTTGCCTAAGATCATACAACTATTAAATGTCTGAGGTGTATTTTAACTCATCTAACTAAAATTTCTGGACCTTAGTTTCCACATTTAGTAAAGGAAGGGTTTGGACTAGTTGTCTCTAGAAGGTCTCTTCTAACAGTTTTATTCATGAATTTTTGCCTAATATTTTTGCACAGACATACACATACACACACAGTGTTATATATACAGTCAATTCCCAATGATCAATTTGAGTATCAACTTTGTAGCTTTTATGAGGGAGTTGGTTGGGCAATCT
Organism: Antechinus flavipes; assembly: GCF_016432865.1. NCBI lineage: Eukaryota > Metazoa > Chordata > Mammalia > Dasyuromorphia > Dasyuridae > Antechinus > Antechinus flavipes. The sequence continues at coordinate 271,326,791 of NC_067401.1, forward strand.
TACAATTAGATGTTCTTATAGTTGGATATCTCAAGAATTTAACAATGAAGGTAAACTGAAAGGGAATCAAGGCTTTACACAGTTGAGATGAATAATACTTCTCTCTCTCTCTCTGTCTCTCTCTGTCTCTCTCTCTCTCTGTCTCTCTCTGTCTCTGTCTCTGTCTCTTTCTGTCTCTCTCTCTCTCTGCCTCTCTCTTTGCTTCTCTCTCTTTCTCTCTCTCTTTTCTTCTCTCTGTGTCTCTCTCTTTTTCTCTTTCTCTCCATATGTGTGTGTTTTCTTCTTTTTCTTTGCCTTTCTTCCAAGTGACTCAAAATGATTTTAAGATTTGTTTGTATTATTTCTGTCCCTTCACATCTTTATTAGTATGGATAATCAAGAGCTCTCTTGTGAAAAATTGCCTAAAGCCAAACACAAAATATTAAATTCTCTTAAGGTTTTCAAAACCTTTACATACCATGTTGCACTGGCAAATCTTAGCTTCCATTTCCTGATTATTAGGCTACATCCAAAGTGTCTTTTTTTTCCTTTTTTTCCAGTTTTTAAAAATTTGATGATTATTACTGCTATATACTAGGATAGATCCTGTTGGATGTCCAATGAATTGAAATAGGAGTCATAATGTTTGTCTGATTTCTAGACCCTAAAATGCATTTCTTATTTCTAAAATAATAAAATAAATATTTTTTTTAGAAATAAAACGTGAGGTTTGTTTTTCTATATGGGGTGATGGAGTTTGTATTAGATATGCTGTCCAATAATTTGGTTTGTGAGAATGAATCATTTAATATAGTATCTTTGATATCTATGCAGAAAAATACCATATAGTTATTAGTTGTTCTAGTAAAATGTGAAGTTATCATGCAATCATAAATATCCAATGCAGTCAGCCAATATGAAGCAACACTTTGGTCAAAATGATTTTTAATATTAAATTTTACCTTTGAGATGTTAATAGTATCTCTCATCATTTAAGCCATAAATACTAATCAGTGTGGCTATGATACTTCAGATATAATTATGTCTTAGTGTATTGTTGCTTTGTAAATTAACCACATTGACTGTGGGCTTTTCTCTCTCTGGATGATTGGTTGGGGATAATTAGTAGTGAGGCTGGCCTGAGAGACCAGGAGTTGATAATGAATGGGAACAACTGTTTTTGTAAATAATTCTTTTCTTACCCAGGATTCTGTATTATCCCTATCGCTTTCTTAGTTGTAAGTTTCTTGGTATGTATCATAATGGTAAGGGCAGGTTAGTAGATAGGTACATGTGACCTTGGAAAATTGGTCTCAAGGCCTGTCTCTGACACAGTCTAGCTCTGTGATTCTGAGTAAGGCATTGAACTTTAGATTCCCCTAAGGGATATTTCTAAGATGATAATTACAGATTAACTGCATTTGTAGAGGGAGTTTTGTTATTGCATTTCCTTGTATTCCAGTGACTTCAAGATTAGGGAAAAATACAGTTTAAAAAACATAAGCGTCATAGCCTTTCTCCTAATTTCTGAACTTTCCCAAGATTCTTCATTTTATCTGCAACAATAAAAGACTTTAGGAATTTCAGAATTGGGTGAAATGAAGACTTAAAATTTACTCAGTTCTTGCGTTTATGTTTTACTAAGGCAGAGAATAACAAATTCAGAGGAGCTCAGATTGGCTAAGATAATAACGAATGTTGGAAGAGATGTGGGGAAATTGGGACACTGATTCAGTGTTGGTGGAGTTGTGAACTGAACCAACATTTTGGAGGACAATTTGGAACTATGCCCAAAGGACTATCAAAATGTGCATATCCTTGGACCCAGCAGTTGGTGGCAGCCCTCTTTGTAGTTTCAAGAAACTGGAAACTGAGTGGATGCCCATCAGTTGGAGAATGGCTAAATAAATTGTGGTATATGAATATTATGGAATATTATTGTTCTGTAAGAAATGATCAGTAGGATGATTTCAGAGAGACTTGGAAAGACTTACATGAACTGATGCTAAGTGAAATGAGTAGAAACAGGAGATCATTGTACATAACAACAAGATTATATGATGATCAATTTTGATGGACGTGGTTCTTTCCAACAATGAGAGGATTGAGGCCATTTCCAATGCTCTTGTAATGAGGAGATCAATCTACATCCAGAGAGAGAACTTTGGGAACTGAGTGTGGATCACAACATAACATTTTCACTCTTTTTGTTGTTGTTTGCTTGCATTTTGTTTTCTTACTATTTTCCTTCCCTTTTTGATGTGATTTTTCTTGTGCAGCAAGATAATTGTATAAATATGTATACATATATTGGATTTAAGATATATTTTAACATGTTTAACATATATTGGATTACTTGCCATCTAGGGAAGGGATAGAGAGAAAAGTGGGGGAAACTTGGATTGTAGGGTTTTGGAAGGGTCAGTGTTGGAAATTTATCTGTGTATATGATTTGAAAATTAAAAAAAAAAAAGAAATCCAGAGGAAGTCTGTGCTGAGTTCAGATTCTCAAAAAAAATTCTGTGAGCTTATTGAGATGCAGTTCTTACACCATGCCTGCTTTTGTGGTTTTCCTTCTTTTTTTTTTAATTTTAATATCTTTTTATTGATAGAACGCATGCCAGGGTAATTTTTTACAGCATTATCCCTTGCACTCACGTCTGTTCTGATTTTTCCCCTCCCTCCCTCCACCCTCTCCCCCAGATGGCAAGCAGTCCTTTACATGTTGAATAGGTTACAGTATATCCTGGATACAATATATTTGTGCAGAACCAGACAGTTTTCTTGTTGTACAGGGAGAATTGAATTCAGAAGGTATAAATAACCCGGGAAGAAAAACAAAAATGCAAGCAGTTTATATTCATTTCCCAGTGTTCTTTCTCTGGGTGTAGCTGCTTCTGTCCATCTTTGATCAATTAAGGCTCTCTTTATCGAAGAGATCCACTTCCATCAGAATACATCCTCAAACAGTATCATTGTTGAGGTATATAATGATCTCCTGGTTCTGCTCATTTCACTCAGCATCAGTTCATGTAAGTCTCGCCAGTCCTCTCTGTATTCATCCTGCTGGTCATTCCTTACAGAACAATAATATTCCATAACATTCATATATATGGTTTTCCTTCTGTGTCCTCACTGAGGTCGAATGTGGTCACTTTCTCTTAACATTATTAGGCTACCAGTGGAATATGTGGGCTTTCCATCATCCTTGTTCTTGCCAAATGATCAGTCCAGCTTCTTTTTAAATCATGGATTTCTTGAATGATATCTTTATTTTTCATGATTCCTTTTTTTGTAACACATTGCTGACTGATCATAATGGGTTCCACTTACCTTAGGGTCATCCTCATTTTCGTTCTTAAGATATTTTGGACATACGATTATACAATAATATTGGAAGATTATTGTTATTAAAAAGATGCTCCATCCAGGGAGAAGGGTGAAGTTGTTAAAAGAATTATGCCCTTTTCTAAAGGCAATCCAGCTTCTTTTTGGTCAGTTCTGGGTCCCACTCATTGTCCATTTGTAGTTTGTCTTTACTGTGTTATTCTTCACTGTGAGTAGAGGTAATGTGATATTATTAAGAAGAGTTTCCAGGCCCTTAAAAAATGATCACTTAGGCTTAGCTTAGTGATGAACTTTGCTGTGCTTAGGTTGGGTGGACCTCAAACAGAATGCAAAAGGTATTGCTGAGTTGGTTAGAATTTATGCTGAGTTAGACTTGTATCTGCTACCTCTACTTAATATAAGTAATCTAAATGGAAAAGTAGCAATAAGAGGAGGCAGTTGCATTAGAGTAAAAAGAACACTGGACTCATAGACAACCTGGATTTAAATCCTCGCTTAGCTATTTTGTGGGCAGCTAGATGGTGCAGTGGATAGAGTGCTGGGGCTGAAGTCAGGAAGACTTGAATTAAAATGTAATTTTAGACACTGATTAGCTCAGACACTTGCTAGACTCCACATGCTGTCATGTAGAGTTAGATGTGACTGAAAATGATGGAAAAATGATTATCTATTTTATTACCTTGGTCAAGTCACCCAGCCTTTCTCTGCCTTTGCTCTCTCACCTGGAAAATGAAGGGATTGGATTAGATCATTGCTAATGTTGCTTCCAACTCTGCCTTCTATGATTCTACAAATAGAATGAAACTGTGCAAACTTAATAAGTTTTGTTTCCTAAAACAATATGAAAGGTTTGTGAGTAATAATAAGGGCTTATGAATAAGCATGGTGTACACACACACACACACACATATATATATAATAAGATTATATTTCACAAACTTTGTGTTAATGGGAATATAATGACAAGTGAAGGAATGAAAATAAAATTCTAAAAATAATTTCTTATTTTTACTTATTTAGTATCTATATCTGACTTGTTTCTAGAAAGAAATTGAAATGGCTTATACAATTTAAATAGAATGCAAAATGGGATGATTAACAATTTTTTAAAAAAGTAATGAAATAATTAAGAAGAGGAGAGAAATAGATAATACTAAAGTTATCCTTTTTTAAAATTTTTTTGTATTGTATTAGAAATCTTAGCTTTGGCAATAAAGTTATCTTTTTAGGTAATGAGTTTCACATATCTTACCAAGGGGTCCAGAGAAAAGATTTAATTTTTTTTTGTTTTGCTTCTGCATTTTATAATGTAAGGGGACATGGCAGATGGAGATATTTTTTAGTATAAGAGTGATGAAAAAGAATGATTCCTTTAATCCTTTCCCTTATGAATATATTTTTATCTTGTTCTATGGTTAATGGCTGTACCTTCTTCATGTGTGGCCTTTTGTGGTTAGACTGTTCTCTTCCTTAAGTTTTGCAACATCCTTCTCAAAGAGCCAGCTGGGCTCTGGTTTTTCCAAGGTCAAGCCTCTTGGCTGCTGTTTTATCTGTCAGTTTGCCAATGGATTTTGCAAAAAAAGTCTTCAAAAATAGGAGCCTTATCTTCAGTTTCATTCTGTAATATTTCATAATAGTTCCTTTCAGATACTCTATCTCATAGCCAGACTAATCTGCTATTTCCTGAATTCAACATGCCATTGCCCTGTCCTGTGCTGCTTTATTTGTTGTCCCTGAGCTTAGAAATCACTATTTATTTCTTCACTTACCCACCCGACTTTTTAGAATGCTGAAGTTGTCAATATTTCAGGAATTTAACTATTGGAAGCTTTTCCTGATGCCCCTTGCTTGTTCATGTTTTGCCCCTCTTCAAATTATTTCATAAGTTTAACATATCTATGTATGTGTTGTATTTTTACAGTAGAATGTAAGCTTCTGGAGGGCAGGGATCATTTCATTTTTGTCCTAATATCCTCAGTATCTTCAGCGTTGTAGGTACGTAATATTTTTTTTTAATTTAAAAGTGCAAAGTATGTTTATCTTGAAGAAGTTTCAGAGGAGGCATGTTAATTGGCTTTAAGTGTTTGAAGCACTTCAAGGTGGAAGAGAGATTTAGATTATTCTGCTTTGCCCTAAATAGACCAGGGTTGTTAACCTTTTTTGGGTAACAGGTTCTTTTGGCAGTCTGGTAGAGGCTTTAGATTCCTTCTCAGACTAATGTTTTTAAATGAATAAAATAAAATACAGAGGACTAGAAACAAGACTAATTATGTAAAAATACAGTTATCAAAAAATTTTAAAGATTCATGGATAACCATTTTAAGGACCCCTACCCTAGAGGATAAAGCTGAAATTTGCGGGTGGAAATGGTAGAACATAGATTTTAAATTGATATAGGGAAAACTTTTAGCAATAAAAATGGTCCAAAGGTGTGACAGCTTGTCCTAAAAGGTAGGTAATGGATAATCTTGGAATCTTCAGACTCTCTTGATACAAGTTGTTTTAATTTGTTAATATTTCATAATCTAGACATCATCTCTAGGATAAAGACCTAGGCCAGTGCGCTTCTAGATCTATCAATCCAAGGGAATGTCACAGAAAAGGTATGTCATAATTTCAGTAAGCGATCAATAATATCTTTTTTGATATCTTTGTAGACAATGCTATGAAAAAAAGGAGAGCAGGATAGTTGGGTGGATTTGTCAGTCTTTGAGAAACCTTTTGCAAAGAGAATTGATTAATGAATTGATGTTAGCACAGCATGAGATCTCCAGTGATTCTCCATTGGGCTGTTATTGGGAATCTCTTAATTTAAATGTATTTTTATTAAGGACTCACAAGAATACATGGTTATCAAATTGGCATATGATTTACAGGTAGAAATCATACTTAATACATTGACTAACAACATTGGAATTATTTTTATTTACAAGATACAACATCAGGATGAAATTAACTAGATGAAATTTAATACTAGGATTATAGTCTGTATTTCTATATTATAGAGATTCCTGAATGGAATATGTGTGTGTGTGTGTGTGTGTGTGTGTGTGTGTGTGTGATGGAGGAATCATAAGAGAGAAAAAGTAAGAGTGAAGAAAGAGAACTGAGTATAAGATTTTGGGATTATTTCCAGGGGCCTGGCATTTGTAATAAGAACTGATTATTAAATTTTCGGTATGAGTATTTACAATTTGGAAAACTGTAAATAATACAAATCAGGGTTTGATTTATTGTTTTATTGATTATCTAGACTTAACAGTGAGGGGAAAATGTCCAGAGAAAGAACTATGGAGTCTGAAAACAGATTGAAACATACTGTTTTCACTTTTTAAAAGTCACTTTTCCATTTTGTTCTGTTTCTTCTTTCAAAAAATGACTAATGTGAAAATATATTTACATGATTGCATGTGCATAACCCCTATATCAGATTGCTTGCTTTCTTGGGAAGAAAGGAGGGAGAAAAAAATTTGAAACTCAAAATCTTTTAAAAAATGAATGTTGAAACCCGTCTTTACATGTAATTGGGAACAAATAAAATTCTGTTTACCAAAAAATAAAAAGTAAAGTGATGGATAAAATGTTAAAAATACAAACTAAATTTAAGTGTGTCATAAGCAAATTTTTTTTTTCTCAGAGCGTCAGTTGTTAAACATTTATCAACATACCTTTGGCCATTTGATTCTATTTACATCAGAATGACACTGCTATTAATCAATGCATTTTGTGCATGAATGCTGCTGTAGCTACCAGTGAAGTCATTTGAACATTTGGTTTATATTGAAAAGTTATGTTATCAGCAAATGTGTGAGAGTAAAATTGTTTCCCCAAATTAGGCTTTAGGTGGTATTGGATTCAAAAGTTTGATTGTTAGAATTTGTTAAAATAAGGAAAAATGAAAGGCATTGTACAAAAGTCAACCAGTTTTATTTATTTTTTAAATTTAAATTAAAGTTAAATAAATGGTTTCTTTTAGCAGGGTCTTTTCTTTGTCTCCTCCTCATACTTCTCGGATTCTTGATCTGGATCCTGGATACCTGTGGACACTGATGACCTCTTATAACTTCACTTGTACTATACATGCTTTACTTTGCTTCTCTTTGCCCCTTTTTTAGGTATGACAGCTTCACCATATTTCTCAATTACTATTTTCCATCATTCTCTTATATGATTTAAAACTTTCTCTAATTGTGAAAGTGGACATTTGGAACTTCTCAGACCATTCTGCTTTCCATTTTAGTAATTTTCCTGTTGAGCACCTCTTGTTTACTAGATTATATGGAGTTCAGTCAATTTCAAGTAGTGGATGTATGCTGTTGTTCCACATTGATGATAACAGAACTTTCTCCAGATTTAATCTTAGAGCTTATGTTTGCTTTTTGGTGTGTTAAGATAAATTAGTGATTTTTATCTAACTTTTTATAAGCACATGACATTAGAACTATAGTGAAATTATCTAAAACTTTTTAAGAAAGGGACAGCTTGCAAACTTGAATAGAAATTATTAGATCGGGACAAAATCATCTTTGATCATGGCTTTGCCCCAGGCACTTTTTTTTTAACTCCAAGACTACATTTAATGACCAAAGAAATTTATTTTCAGTTGAAGCAAGAGAAAACCTTCATTGTTATAGGTTCATGCAGTTTAGAACTGGAAGGATCATAAGTAAAGCTAGAATTTAAGTGAAACTCAGGGGCCATATAGTGTAAAATAAATAAAAATAGTAGAGATTTGTAATTTTATCAGTTATAAAGTGACTGCAATGGGCAGTTCAGATTGGCCTGCTGCAGCAAAAAGTGGGGCAGCTTTTTTTTAATTAAAGCCAAGGGCAAACAGTGGCTATCAAAGATAAGTCAAATGACATCATAATATGAACATGAATTGTGCTCAAAAGTCAATGAAGATCGTAACATTATAGATTTATATCCACAAGAGAAGTCAGCAAATCTAACCAATCCCTAAATAGTGTTGAAAAATACTGTTCATTTAGCACTGTATGTCATAAAGCTTCTTAAATTGTGGTTTGTGATTTTATATGGGGTCATGTTACTGAATGTGAGGGTTGTGAAATTATGATGTATTATCAGTAAATATTTGATTTGCATACCTATTTTATACACCTATATATCCAGGATCATATAAAAATTTCTTGGGTGAAAAAGGGGTCTCTTTAAAAACTTCAGGATGTCCGGTCTACCTGACCAAGATACTAATGGACAGTGGGTCATTATTGGAATCAAGAAGAACTTCTTGTGTTAAAGCCTTTCTTCTAATTACATGATAATTTTGTGATTATAGGAAGTCACTTATTCTCTTTGAATCCCAGGCAATCCTTTACACGTATAAATTTTAGAGAAATAGTCTTATTTACATTAGTAGCAAGAATTTTCATATAAATTGCCCACACTGATGAAATCCAAAGACAAGATAGTGTCCTCACAAATATGTTAGGAAAAAAGATAATTTAGCCAATATCATCTACTCCTAGAGTTATGATCTTTTTCAATAAGAAGCATACCTCTTTTCATTTTTATCTTCATTACCCCTAATCTGTTAAAAATATAATAGAGAACTCTAACATGGGTAGGACATTACATTTTTTTTTATCAGAATGAAGACCTTTATCTTATATATTATGAGAAAAGTGATGCTGTTCTTATCCCTGTTTATATGTCTCCTAAATAAGCAATTTGTTCCTATGTAATGGAGTTTTATCTTCAGAAGAATGTATGTTTTTAATGTAAAATGATACTACATCTGTCCTCTTTTCCTTTATTTTCATCTTTTCTAAACCTCTTTCTCCTCAGAGTGAAAGTTATTATTTAACAAAAAAAAATTCTTAATTGTGACAATCAAATGAATGGACACTGGACACTAATTTTATAATTGCTGCAATATTTTTGGCTTTGCTTTACAGTATATCATTTATCCTGAAAGCAGCTGCTGTTTAGTGGTCTAGTGTTAAAAATGTTATTCCTATGATAAGGCCATTTTGGACATAGAATCAGATTATTGTGAGACTGAAGTTTTTCACTAGTTGTTCCTATACTAACTAACACCATGAAAGTATACAGCTGTGGAATTGTGATTAGGAGTCTAGGAGTCTATGAAAATATTGTAAAGAAATTTGCTATTCACGAGTTCAAAAATATTATGTGTCTGTAATCTTGTTTCTTTTTATCTTCTTTTCAGTGCTTTTTGAAGACTATTGCTAATTATTGGTAGATATGGTCTGAAAAACTGGTTTTCAATTTCTAGGTCTTTCTTAATACCTCCAGAAGTATGAAAAGAGCTGGATTTGGAGTCAGAGGACCTAATTTCAAATTCAGGCTTTATCACTTACTCCAAATCTTGGATTCTATGATTCTATGGCCTTCACTGACTTGTGATCACAATCTTTATATTCAGATCCTGGTGCCATATTGACCATGTCTTTGATACTCACTGTTTGCCCTTTGACTTTAATAAAGAACAAAAAAGCTGCCCTGCTGTTCACTGTTATAATTATTTCCAAGAAGATTATGGCCATGCTTTTTATTCTTTTAATTTGTGTTTCATTTAATTGTATTCCTTGTTGTTCTATGTTGCTTTTTAGAATACTACCTATGTATATCCTATTATTCAACTGCCTCTATGTGTTATGGGAGATGCCTTTACAGGGAATATTCTTCTTAAGGATGGAAGGGCAGGATAAGTTTGTACCATCCATTAGATGGTTTTAGGCTGAAGCTAGGATATGATATAGGGGTTATTTCTATGCAGGTGCTCTTTCTCCTCCCTTCTCCCCTCTCTTTCTCTCTCTCTCTCTCTCTCTCTCTCTGTCTTTCCTTCAACCTATTTACACAGAGCTCAAACTCATATTCTTTTATCAGATTGTAATCACAGCACAGGGATTAGCACTCAATTGCTTTTTTTCCTGGATTGACTAATGCCAAAATCTATATGTCCTTTATGTTTACAAAACTCTGTCCATTCATTATTTAATTTTAATTCTCCCTAAAATACTATTGGTTAGGTCAGTAAGAAATATTAAATGAATTTTAAAGAGAAAGAAATTCAAAGAAGTGAATAGTTTAAACTTGTACATAGAGCCAGAAAAATAGTCCTGCTGAGACTTAAACACATTTTTTTTCTGACTAAAAATCCTTTTACTATTACATGAGACATATTCTCTGTAGTTAATAATAAATATTTCCCATAGTAAACTAAATTAGAAGCATACCTTTCACTTTGAATAACAGGGCACTAAGTGTTATCTCCCTCCCTCTCTCACCCCTTCCCCCTCCCTCTGCCCCTCCTCCTCCTCCTTTTCTCCCTTTTTTTCTCTCTCCCTTCTATTCCTTCCCCCATTTTCCTTCCATTTTCCTCTCCCTTTCTTTCTCCCCCTCCCTTTGCCCCTCACTCTCCTCTCCTCCCTCTTCTTTTCTCCCCCCCTCTCCTCCCTCCTTCACTTCCCCATCTCTCCCTCTCTCTCCTTTCTTTTCTTCCTCTCTCCTGCTGTTCTGCTCTCCCTCCTCCATTTCCTCCCCTCTCTTCTTCCTCTTCCTCTTCCTTTTCTTTTCTCCTCTTCCCCTTTTTCTCTCCTCTCTTCTCCTCTTCCCCTTCTCTCCTCTTCTCTTCTCTTTTCTTCTCTCCTCCTCTCTTCTCTTTTGTGTCTCTCTCTGTCTCCCTCTGTCTCCGTCTCTTTCTCTCTCTCTTCCTCTCTTCTCTTCTCTCTGTGTGTCTCTCTCTGTCTCTGTCTCTTTCTCTCCCTCTCCCTCCATCCCTTTATTCCTTTCCTCCTTGATACTACTTTTGGTGATTTGTCCCAGAGGACTGAGACCAGCTCCTATCTCCCACACAATAGAGATAAACTTGTAAGTTTTATTATACCAATGTCACCACATTAGACCATGGCTCTTTGTACTCTTCCCACATTTTTTTTTTGCAAGCAACCACTTACTGATTGATTTGAGATTGCTCCAAATTGGCCATTACAAAATTGGTAGAAGCCCCCATAACAGTCAGCAATGTGTGGTCTATTTCTGTGTTCATACTTCCTTATCCCACCACATTATCTTCTTTTTTATTTTAATGGTATCCAATCTAGCAGAGTTTGACTACAGCAAGATTTGCTTCACCCCTGGTATTCAGACTTTTGAAGGAATGAGGACAGATGAAGGTGTAAGGAAAATCTTACTTTGCATCCTAGCTAATAAAGCTACTCTAGAAAACAGCCATTTTGTATTGAATTGTATGTCTCAGGCCTCTACAGTGCAGGTCCTTACCCTTTGAGTGGTGAGAGCCTATCCTTTTGGCTCACTTGAAGCATCCTGTAGCCCTGAGGTAGACTAGAAGGCTGGAATTATTTTTAAGTTGTAACTCCTGCTCCCTAGAACTATTACAGTGTCTTTGTAACTGATCTCCAATCTACCATCCACTTAGTTACCAGAGTGATTTCTCTAAAGTTTAGATCTGATTATATGATTTCCCCTGCTCAATGAACCCCATTGGCTAGCTATCACTTCCATGATTAAATAACTTTTTTTGTAGTCATTTTATTTATTTTTAATGTACATTTCTTTATGAATCATGTTGGGAGAGAAAAATCAGAGCCAAAGGGAAAAACCATGGGAAAGGTAAAAACAAACAAGAAAAAAAAATAAACACAGCATGTGTTGATTTACATTCAGCCTCCTTAGATCTTTTTCTAGATGCTGATGGCATTTTCTGTCCAAAGTCTATAGGGATTGCTTTGGGTCACTAAATCACTGAGAAAGACCAAGCCTTTCATAGTTGATCTTTGCACATTCTTGCTGTGATTCTATACAATGTATTCCTGATTCTGCTTGTTTCTTTCAGCATCAGTTCATTTAAATCTTCCCAGGTCTTTTTAATAATTACCTTGTTCATCATTTTTAAAAGAGCAATAATATTCTATTACCTTCGTATACCATAATTTGTTCAACCATTCCCCAGTGGATAGCTATCTACTCATTTTCCAATTCCTTCTTACCACACATAGAGCTGCTGCAAACATTTTTGCACATGTAGGTCCTTTTCCCTCCTTTATGATTTCTTTGGGATACAGACCAGCAATAGCATTGCTAGGTCAAAAAATATGCACAGTTTTATAGCCCTTTGGGCATAGTCATGATTAAATATCAAAATACCTCAGTTTGGCATTTAAAGCCTCTCATAAACTGGCCTCTTTTTATGTTTTATTCCCTTCCACACACTGTATTATTCAGAAAAGCTGGCCTACTTAGAATTCCTTGAACAGAACACCTCCTCTCCCCTTTCTGTCTTTGCACCCTCATTTCTGCCTCTTCATTCCCTTGGGTTCCTTCCTTTCAATCTCAAATCCCACTTTTTTTGGGACCCTTACATCCTTGATGCCTCCTGGAATCCCCCTTATACTTTCCTCTCAGATTACCAGATTTTTTTTGCATATAACTTGTATATTCTTAGTTATTTACACACTATCTTGTAAGTTCTTTGTGGGCAGAGACCTTTTTTTTTAAACTTTTTTTTTTATATACCCAGAGTTTGGCTTAACACAGTGGCTGGCAGACAGGAGATACCCAATAAATACTTGGTGACTGGCTATAATAGTGATGACTTGTCACAAACAAGCAGATACCAGTATTATTTCTGGGGAGATATAGGGAGCATCTATTTTGAAAGGCAGGGCATGGTAGCAGGTCACAGTTTGTATTGCTTTAGTTGTGTCTGACCAGCAAACGCTGTGAGACAGATGTGTGGCAGTAACTGCATCCCTCACTCCATTTTTGAGGATTGCCAGCTCTGGGGTGTGGGTATGATCCAAAGACCTTCAGTCTGGGCTAAGACTTAATGCAGACCTTCAAAAAAAAAACAGGCCTTTCTCACTCCCTTTCTGGATTCAACCATTGCCTCCTCCTTCTCCACCTCCTTTTGTTTTTCTAATCACTTTTGCAAAGGATCACCGAAGAAACCAAGTCTAAGGTTAGATTTCTTTTTTTTTCCATAAATATTTATTCCATAAATATTAAGTCATTAGTAAAATATATGCATATTCTATAGTGCCAGCAATTTTGTCCAAACCAAGCTCCTTTCTAGACATTAGCTGATTTTAGATTCCTGCCGTTGGTGCTGCAAGAATAATAGATTTCCAAAACAGGGTTTTGGTTGCAAAGATGCGATTGTTTGGAGATACAGCTTTTTTTTGTTTTTGTTTTGTTTGCTCTTTTGTGAAGCCTTCCGTGAATCACAGGTTTGAATTGGATTTTTGCGATCAATACTGTTCTTACAGAGACCCAGGGAAGATGCAGCTCCTGTGGAAGGGTTTTTAGCAGTGCCCTGTAGTCATGTTTTAGGGACAGGTGGGTGTGGATTCTTCCTTTAAAAGGAATTGGCATTAGCTCCCTTTACAATCAATAGGGAATTTGGGGGGAATTTTACGGGAAGGGCTTTTTCCAATCTGAAAATGCTACCAACTGGAAGTATTACAAGAAAGCTTGTAATTAGGAGGTTTACAAGGTTAATAAATGTGCTTTGAACACTTAGCGAAATGACCAGGATCACAGATGGTGAGACTGATTGTTAGAAATAGAATTTAGTGTAGATATTTTGAAGTTTCAGCTTATGTATATTTTAGTTTTTGTGAGTTGGTTGCTGGTCAGCTTAATCCATACCCCAGGTAAGTTTTTACTTCCTACTTATATTTTCCATCCTGTTTTAACAAATAAAAGAATGTTAAAAGTTCCAAGGTAATGGCAAAAATTGGACTTGCCTTATTAAATACCTTTTCCTCTTCCATATCAGGTGAAGAGCTTCTTGTATCTCTTTGCTAAGTGAATGAATGAACAAAATATTTTTAAGTGCTTAATGTATGCAAAACAGGGGGATCAGAGTGGATACAAATAGAAAAGTAACTATCAGTTTTTGTGGGTTGGCTACTGGTTAGCTTAACCCATATATTAGGTAAGTTTTTACTTACTAGCTATATTTTTCATCCTGTTTTAACAACTAACAGAATATTAAATTAAAAGTTCCATGGTAATGGCAAGAATGGGACTTGCCTTACTTAATGCCTTTTTTTCTCCCATATCAGGTGAAGATCTTCATGTATCTCTTTGCTAAGTGAATGAATGAATAAACAAAATATTTATTAAGTGCTTGACATGTGCAAATCAGAGTGGATACAAAAAAAAAGTAAGATAGTTCCCACTCTCAAGCAGCTTACTTTTTAAATAAAAGAATAATTTCATGCTAGAATTGCAAAGATACTGGGACAGCACACATAAGCAATTAATTGCTGATACAGGAGAAAAATGGCTTCAGAGGGAAGCTTTGACAAATGACAGCTATTTTCACAGAGAAGCTACATTTACCATCAGATGGTTGTGATGTCGCAGCCGTCATTAGATGGTTAGCATTTGGTCAGACTTTGCCAAAGTCATCTGCTAGACCATCTGCCCTCAATTGTGGGGAGTAATGGCCACAGGCACAGCTGCTGACTCTGATGTTTTTCCTAGCTTGGGTGTTGTTGATAATGACTGCATGGGGAGGTCAAGTGGTCAAATTCACAAAATAAATAATAGGGAGTCAAAGAGATACAGGCATGTAAGCAAAAAAAGATTCTTGTGGATATAATGAAGTCAGGATGAACTTGATTTCACTTACTACCCAGAAATTTAATCTTTTCAACATTCATCACCATTAATAAAACTGAAAAAGCATTTGTCAGGTAGATGTTTTAACCATTCATTTCTTTGTGGCATTGTTTTCATTCTGCATTAGTACCTGCATTATTCATTAAACTAATATTTTAAAAATTATTATTACTTTCCATTACTCCTCTTCCAAATAGAGCTCTCCTTTTTTATAAAAAATTGACATCAGCCACATCTATTGATGTTATAGCATTCACCTGAAGTCAGATTTGATCGTAATAACCTGAATTATCATGTCTTTCAATGTTTTTCTTTACATTAATGTTGTGAAACTCAAATAAAGATGGCAGTTGGCATTAGAAAACCACAAATTAACACTATCTATGTTATATTATATTTTTATTTATTTTGTTAAATTTTTTTCCCATTACACTTTTCCCCATTATGTTTTAATCTAGCTCAGATTGCCTTCTAGAGTATTGTGCATCCTTTTATTTGCTTGACACTTTTATTTTACTGATTTTTGTTATTGAGTACATAGTTCTTTTGTATTTGTATTTTCTTTATGGGTTCACATTCTTCATTAGAATATTCTCAGACAAGAAAATGATTACTGTCCTTTACTATTACATTGAATTATGTCTGTCTAGTTTTGATCCTATTCTGGAATTAAAAACTGCACTTTGTTTCAGTTGTTTTTTCCCATAGCAGAGACTGACAATTTGGGCCTCTCTGTATAAAATAGAATAGTGCTATTGTAATGCTGGAGAAACTGAAGCAAGACAGAGATGAGAGAGTTTTTTTAATATTTTATTTGAGAGGGATAGACTGTGCTGAGGGCATGTTGCTCCCATGGCTGATGTCTCAAAGCATCCAGCAGCCAATGTGAGTTTCCCATGAAATATATTATATATATGTGTGTGTGTGTGTGTGTGTGTGTGTGTGTGTGTGTGTGTATACACACATATACACATACATATGGCTCTTACACAATCAGGGTACAGTCCAAGGCAGAGTCCAACTCTAGTGAGCAAGAATCTCCAAGAAGGGAGCATCAATGCAGTTTTGATAGGTTGGGGGGTAGGACCATAAATTATTGATAATTTAGGATTAAGAAGAACAATGGCAGAATGGGGGGAGCCACTAAACATTCTGATAAATTGGGAAGGTCTGGAGTCATAATGTCTAAGAAGGTCTTTCTTCTTATCTGGATTAAACTTTTACAGTTTATAATCTTAAAGTAGCCAGTCCTAAATTATATCAGTCCTAATGATTAGGAGGAAGAGGTGGTGTTGCAACCAGGGGGATTGAAACAAAACAATTCAAGGAACTGAAGCAGAACAATTTAGGGAAACTGAGGCAGAACAATTAGGGAAACTGAATCAGGGCAATAAAAGGCACAACATTTACTATCAGAGAGAAAATTTATAATTTATTTTAAAACAGTAGAAGAATAATCATGATGGAGTTAGAATAAAAAGAAAATGCTGAGGAATAAGATTTTTAAGAATGAAAAATAAGCACTTTTAGAATATTTATTACCTCACTATGGTGATATTTAATTTTATTAATCCTCCAGGAATGATGTTTCTTTATGTTGGTATAAATTATGGTTAAAAAAAGTCTTCAAAAATACAAAATGGTGTTGACTTATGCCACAACTTAGTGAGTGGTAGTGTTTCAGCTAAATTGTATTTTTGTAAGTTTAATGTCTCAATACAATTAAAGTAAAAAGGGTATAAGATTGGGAAAATGGAGAAATTACCACTTATGCTTTTTGAAGCCCATTTCCTTTCTCAGTGGTGGTAGTTTTTACTTGTAGTATTTAGTGTCTTTTTTTTGATTTCTAATCAACTCACTTTTCAAGTAGAAAAGGGGGAAAAACATTTATACTTACTGATCATGCATACTAAAGTATGACTATTTGCTAATGTGTTATTATGGCTCTTCCTAACCTAAGAAATCTTAAGAATATCTAGACAAATTTCCATGTTTTTCGAAGAAGGAAACTGAGATCCATGATAAGGGAGTAACTTGTTTGATATTATACAGTTAGGTAAGTGGCTGAATCAAAACATGAAACTTTCATTTGGCCTTTGCTCCATTTTTTTTCTTGCTCAGTACTAAAGGTCTAAAAAATGAGGATACAATGAAAATGACAGGATTAGCAAGTTGGAAGAATTATTTTCCATGTAACTCCTCAACCTAACAAAGAAATTTACATTAAAATATAGAATTAAAGATGAAATAATGAGATCAAAAAGGCAAAAACACTGCACAAAGTAAAAGCCTTCTTGAATATCGTTGGAGAACTAGTAAATCAGATCCACCCTCAGTCTGTCAGGTATGCCAGATGCAGCCATTATTAGAAGTCTCATAGGTTTGCATTTCAGGGTCTAACTAAGCACCCTTCCTGATCTTCCCATGGTGGAAATTGAGCCTTTATCGGTTCCCACCAAAAAACATATGGACCAATTCATTAACAAAAAGGAATTCATCCAACTTTGGTCTCCCAATTAAAAGGAGAAAATTTAGAGAGAACAGCTTAGTGATAGAAAAGAAGAGGTTTCTGTTTCAAATAAGACAATTAGAAGACCAGATGGAATCAGTTTTCTCATCTATAGTATCAGGATAAAATATGTGCCCACTGCTATTTTCAAATGGGGTCTCTGGAAACACATATTTGAAAGTTGGGACTTCTAATAGAAGGAAAGAAGCATAGAATGTATCCTAATTCAGATATTTGTTGAGATAGTAAACTTATGTGAACAAAAATTAATTTCTTATTTTGTCAGAATACTTCAGATTACTATGTATCTGTGACTGGTTACTCATTTAATAGCCATTTAAGTGCCTACTATGCACTGGGGTTGGGGATAAAAAGGAAAGAACAAAATAGTTTTTAACTCAAGAATTTTAGACTATTAATGAACTTAGTAGGTTGAAGTATGATGCAATTGTAAACTCATAAAGACAGAAGGAAAACGATGTAAAATTAAAAATAATATCTATTACAGCACATTGAATAAGTATTATACAATGAAGAAAAAAACCTCATCAATACCAAAAATTTCTCCGAATTCACTTGAAATCATGTAAAAACAGCAAGAGATTCAAGAATGTTTCAACAGATAAATGAAACTTGTAAAACAAAAAAGTAAGATGTAAATAAGGCCAGAAATCAGAACTTTAAAAAACAAAAATAACAAACAACAGATAACTTAGAACAAATGATGGAGAATTTCTCCAAAGTAATACCTGAAAAAAAGAAAATCAACAGTTCTGGGATTGAAAAAAATACGGGAAAGAAAACCAAGGGGCAGTGGGTTTTAAAGAAGACAAATTCTATTCAAACTAAAGCAGTTAGTTTTTCTATGACCACTCAACCCTCCTAAAGCCAGTTTTATATTTATAACCCTGGATTTATATTTTCCTTAATATTGAAGGAGCTGGATGTCCCTACTCAAGTTTATAGTGAGGAGAGAGGCCAGGAACAAGCTGCTGAGAATGTAACAAAAAAGCAGAGATACAAGATTAAGAAAGAAAGGCTAGCTTATCTGTTAAATAAACTAGGAGTGAAACTCATGAAGATAGAAGGAAAAATAAGTAAAAATTTTAAAAATATATATCATAGCATATTTAATAAGTATTATAAAATGAAGAAAAAGGAAAAAAATTCAAAAAAATATGCAACAAAGGTTAAGGATCACAGATCTTTAAGAAGCATAGTATTTTTTAAAAAATTGGAATGCCAGAAAACTTTCTAGAACTTTTAAATTTAGATGATGAAGTAGTAATCGAACAATTCCACAACTTTCCTCTAGAGAAAAACCCCCTGTTTGAAATTATTTAACCTCTTAGGAATATAGAGGTTATATTTAGAATTTCATTGCTAAAAAACCAAATATCACAATTAGCTGGGAAAAAAGACCCTCAGCTATGAAGAAATGACAGGTTGAATACCCAACATTACTCTCTGAGAAACTATATTCAGTGTTAGAATGGGGTCTTTCCAAAAGCAAAGGAACTCAAAAACAAAACCAAAAAATCCTCAAAAATGTGTTATGCAAAATTAAGATTAAGATTAATTTTTTTAAAACTTCAAAAATTAGTTTTAGAAAAATTCTTGCCTGACTAACCATTCCAAACAAGAAAAATACAAGAATAGTAACTAAATATAATTTAAAAAAACTAAAATTATTTCATGTTTCTTCAGGACAATTAAAAAAAGGAAATAGGGACAAAAGGTAAATGATAGAAGGGTCAGTAAGAGATAAAAAGGATCAAAGTAGCTAGATATTTAAAAGAATCTTAAAGCATCAGGATGATAGAAGTAGGATGAACTTCCAATATTCCATAGAGTAAAAATTTACATTTGTGAATTAAAATCTTGGATGGGGAAAGGAGTGCATAGCACAGTATGGTATGGAGAGGTCACCTGAGTGGTAAGAAGGTAAGCCAGAGCAGAATTGAGGATGTACCACTGCTCACTGAAGTTAAAGCACTTGAGGGGGTGGGTTTGGGAGAGAGAAAGAGACCAGGATAAAGGAAAGCCTTTCTTTTTTTGGCCTGGAACCAGCATGAGATTGACATGGGTAATTGACAATGAGAAATGGATCTCAATTTAGAAGGAAAAAATAAAAGATCACAATGTAATATTTTCTCTGGAAATAGTTATATTTATGTTGTGAGAGAGAAGGGTTTTAGAATTTATTTTTATTATATATATATGTGTGTGTGTGTGTGTGTGTATGTGTGTCTGTGTATGTATTTATATAAACTTTATTTCATTTATGGGGAAATTGGCAATAATGGGATGCTATTTTATCTGAGCAAAGGGTTGTATTTCCCATGACTATATCATATGTCAAGAAAGGAACTACATATCTGACTAAGGGCATCCAGCTTCTTAAATATTATGGAGAATATAAATCCAAGGTTATAAATATAAAATTGGCTTAAGGAGAGTTGAGTGGTTGTGGTAAGACTAAGAGGTATTCAGCCTCTTGATTTTGGATCTTAATCACAACTTAATTCTTCTTTCATGAGTTACTGTTTCTAGGAATGAGACAAAAATAGAAAGAGGCCCCACATAATTCAAAACAAATAGGACTAAAATAAAATAAATGATGGAGAAGGTGCAGTGAGATCGATAAATGCACTAAGATACAAATGATTTAGAATAACTCAAATTTGGTTCTCTAGAAACTTTACTTTTCACGAGGGACCTAGAATAAAGAAGAAAAATGTAACTGTAAACTATAACTATGAGAGTAGAATACAAATTAGATGAGAAAGCTATAGAAATAAAAGGGAAGGCAAAGTAAATAAAAGCTTCTTGAAAAAAGGCTATCATAAATACGTGTTATTTAAGTAAAGTTGAATTTTGTGGGTCTGTTTTCTCTTTTATTCTAATTTATCTAATTTAATTCTAACTTTTTACTTGCCCAACCTGATATTTTGTACAATATACTCTACTATAAATTTTAAATAGTCCTTTTGTATATTCTTGTCATCTCTTCTTAATCTCTTCTACTCCTATTAAATCACTACCATTTTTTTCTTTTATCATGCCCATTTTTGCATGAAACATTCTTTTGATAACTCTTCATATTTATATATTTATTTATATATATTATATATATATATAATATTTTATATTATATATTACATATTTTAAATACATTTATATATGTATTTATATTTCTTGAGTTTTCTTGAAGAGATCTCATCTTTCCTATTCCATTGCTCATTTAAGAAAACCTCTCCTTGCTATTTGCTGGAATTCTGCATTCTGTTGAGTATATCTTTTGCTTTCTCCTTTTTTACTTTCCTTTTCACCTGCACTATTTGTAAAGCCTCATTAGACAACCATTTTGTTTTTTAGAAGAAATGAAATTGCTCTCATAATCAATGAAAGGGTGGGGAAAGCCGAACTAAGGTATAATATCAATTTTTTTTTCCTTTGGAGTGTTATTCATTGCTGGTTCTTGTATAATAATAATAATAAACCTCTGTCCATAATAATTTTTTGTAAAAAATATTTATTTATTTTGTCCATAGTTCTTCAGGTATTTTATTTACCAAATCTAATCCCTTAAATCTATTCATTACTTTTACTTTATATTAATAAAGGATATTATTTAGGTCATACCTATATGGTCTGAGAACTTTTCCTGCTTTTAAAAACTTAAATCAAAATTTTGCAATAAGAAGCTCATGATATAAATCAGTCATTTCCAGCTCTTGTTTTAACTGAATATATAGAGCTTCTCCACCTCTGGCTGCAAAGTATTTAATCAGTCTGATTTAGATATTGACCATCTGGTGATGTCCATATGTGGAGTTGTCTTTTGAGGTGTTGAAAAAGAGAGCTTAATATAAGCAGTCAGTTATCTTGACAGAATTCTATTAGTTTCTGCTCTTAAAGTTTTATTTTGTACTCCAAGGCCAAACTTACTTGTTGTTCCTTTTGATTTCCTACTTTGGCATTCTAGTTCTCTATGATAAATGTAGATCTTCAAAGAACTGATTTATCTTTGGACTCTTCAGCATCATGTTTGGAGCAGACTTATGTTCCTGTGATGGTGAATGGTTTGCCTTCCATTCAAACATTTATTTTTGAGATTATATCCTAGTTCTGCTTTTCCCACCCTTTTATTGACTATGAAAGTAATTTCATTTTTTTCTAAGGAATTTTTATGCACAGTAGAATACGTCATGATCATCTGAATTAAATTTACCCATTTTCCACCTATTTAAGTACATTGATGCTGAAGATGTTGTAAACTTTCCATGTCCTATTTGACTGTATCCCGCTTCACATTCCAGGTTCCTATCTGTAGCTGAGATTCCTTTTTACCTTTGGGTACTTGTAGTTGTCCTTTGCTCTTCTCTCTGACCTGAGGGACTCTTCTGATATTATCTTTTATCATTTTAATTCTGTCTGTGGTATTTTCTTAGCAAAGATTTTGGCATGTTTTGCCTTTTCTTTCTTCAGTGGATCATCTTAATCTATGGCATAGTTCATAGTTTAATTGAGCTACAGAAACCCTTCCATTGTGACAAGGAAGCAGTAAGAGAGAGTTTTAGTTAAGCTTAAGCAGATTTGGTCATAGAAATAAGGTATAAAATAAAATAGGATATGGGTAAAATCAAAATAAAAGAAATAGCAAAAGGTAAACAAAATCCTAAATGTGGGGAATTTTTTAAAAATTCAAAATAATAAATAACAGTAGCATTGATATATTGTAAACAACAATGTATTGCAAACAAGAATTATGTATTAAAAACTAAGGAAGTATGGAGAGTGAAAATGAGTAGCTAGAAAAAGATTTACAATGTATCAGGGGATTATATAAAAGTAGGAGTTTATATATGTGTGTGTGTGTGTTTTGTATGTGTGTGTGTACTCTATTTTTGAGGTTCAAAAGGAGACCCCAAAAGTTTAGTGTCATGAGGTGTCTCAGGAGAATTTTCAGTCTTGAACTCATCTCCAAGTAAGGGGGCAAAGTTTATTGTAATTGTAACACCAATTGAAGTAGGTTAAATTCCAAAAGGATTTAGCAAATAATCAGGAGTAACAAGATAAATTTATAGGACAAAATTAGAGAGACCAGAGTTTCATGTTACTTATTTGCTAATTTTATGGCTTACAGATAGGTTGTCTATTCATTATTATCTCAGGAACTTGGTTGTCACTGACCCACAGATATATATCTGAAAGTCAGGAATGTTTGTAAGACTAGAATCATTGACAGATTGTTAAAATAATAGTACTCTAAGGTCAGGGGACTTCAGGATTGTTGCTGTATCTTCCCTAAAGTCTAGGGGAAGAAATATATAACTATTATATTCCTAAGGGCAGGAGACTTTAGGATCATTGACAGAAAGATAGAACAAAATAGCATTCTAAGGTCAGGAGACCTCAGGATTACTACTATATATCCCTAGTAGCTATACCTTATTACTATTAGATAAAAAAGATAAAAATTCACATAATCAAGAGAGATATTAAATAGGGAAACTTATGTTTCAAAGTACCATACTCTGTGATCTAATATCATTATTAAACATACAGGTTTCAAATAACATTTTGTTCATTCACTTCAATCATATCTGATTCTTCATGACCCCACTTGGGGTTTTCTTGGTAAAGACACTGGAATTATTTGATATTTCCTTTTCTGACTCATTTTTTAGATGAAGAACCGAGGCAACAACGTTAAGTGAGTTGCTCTTTGTCACAGGATTCTCAGGAGTTTGGTTTTTCCTGATTTCCCCACTCCTTCCCCTCTTCCTTCACTAGCCCACATTCTATCCATTTCATCAACTATGTGCCCCAAATAACATAGCATCTAAGGTTAAAATGAAATGTTAATTGAATTGACAAAAGAGCTGTTTGTTCTAGATACATATAAGAGAAAAGTAAACACAAGGAAAAATAAAGCTTTGAACAAATTGTGGGAGAAGTTAGATTTGAAGAACTTTTGGTATGTTCTGAATGGAAACATCAAGAATTTGCCTAGAATCACATGGTACCTTTAGTAAAATAGGTCATGTATTAGGGTACAGAGAAACTATAAATAAATTTCAAAATGTACAAATGTTAAAGTCTTTGTACTATAGTGCAATAAAAACAATGAGAAAAAGATATAGACTTAATGTATGAACTTTAATGACATCTTAAATAATTAGTAGGTCAAAGACTATATCATCAAAGCAATTATGAGCTATTTGATAGAAGAAAATAATAAGAAAACAACATTCCTGAGGTTTTGATGTAGCCAAAGCATTTTTCAAAGGAAAAAATTTCTTTAAATACATCAAAAGAGGAAAAGCAGATTAATGAGTTGAGCATGAAATTTTCAAAAAGAGAACCAATTTATATACTTGAAAGAACAACAAAAGAAGAAAACATGGAAATTGAAGGACAGATAGATGAAAACAAACTAAAAGGGCTATAAAATGATAAGAAAAACTTAAAAAATTCTTTCGTTGAAAAAACTAATAAAATCGATAAAACTTTAACAAAGCTAAAAGACACATAAAGCTCTACTCTTAACTAAAGGCTTAATTCCTGTCCTGTCATTGGTTCTAGCCCATTAAAAGACCTCCAGGTAAACTACTGGCCCACTTGAAGTTCTTTTATTCTCTAGATTGATCTACACTTAGTCTCACCAGTGAACTAGGAAGATAGGTAATTTTGTCTCTGAGAGAGAGACAGACAGATAGAGAGGCAGAGAGAGAGAGAGATAAAATTACCAAAATTAAAAATGAATAAAGATATTTCCAATAAACAGGAAAGAAAGAAAAAGTAATTATCAAAACCTACTCTCTCTCTCTCTTTATATATGTAATATATATATGTAATTTATATATTATATATATGTAATTATATGCTAGCAAATCTAACACGATAAAGCATTGGATAAGTAGTTAAAATATAAAATACCCTAATAAAAGGTAAGAGAAAATTTTAAGCTCAATCTTAAAAATTAAAATTTTGCAAATTATAAAGGAATTATCAAAAGGGGGGAAAATCCCAGGCTAGACAGATTTCTAGAGCATTCTATGAACATATAAAAATTAGTTGTCCATAAAATCATTCTCAATAACTGAAATAACATGATCAAAACTCATTTTAAGAAACAGACATACATGATTTGAAAACCCAAAGGAGGAATACAGAAAATAAAGAGGATTATAGACCAATATCACTAATAAATGCTGGTACACATTTTAAAATACATACATCGCAAAAAGACTGCAGCATGGTAAAGTGGAAAGAATACTTGATTTTGAATCTGAGATCTGGGTTTGAGTCCTCACTTTGCCAATGATTACTTATGTGACTGGAAAAACATTTAACTTTTTAGGGCTTCATTTTCTTTATATGTAAAGAAGGGATAGGAATGAAATGATTTCTTAGATTTAAAAAAATCCTTTAAACTCTGAAACAAAAACCTTCTTAATAAGTTGTATTTATGCCAGAAATATGATGATGATTTAGCATTAGGAAAACAATATAATTAACAACAAAAAACAAAAACAACCTGTAACACATCATTGTATCAATAAAATCAGAAAAAACCTTTGATAAAATACAGCATTCATTTATACTCAAGGAAACAAAAGCAAATAAAAAACCAATCCTTAAAAATCATAGGCATATAAGGGCCATTTTAATATAACCAATATTTACATAGAATTTTGAAGTTAAAAAGTATTGCCTTACAATAACTGTGTTGAGATATGACATTCCTTACAGTAACCCTGTTGAGATATGGCATATTTTTCTAGATGAAATAACTGAAGTTTAGAGAGGATTAAATAACTCTCCCACTTTCATATAGTTGGTAAAGTAAGAGAGAAAGGATGTGCTTCTGGGTTTTCTGACCAAATCCAGTTCTATTTTCACTAAATCATTGTATTTCTTATATTTGAAATGTTATCTTAGTACAGGAATAGAATTCCTACAGAGATAAGAGAAAGCAATGACTTGATATATATAATATTGACATACTCCATGGTTCTAAAATTGTTTTAGGAATAAGTTTTCCCCTACCTATGAGAGTCCTACAATTTTTCTGCCTGGGATGAATACTTATTTAGGTAGTGAGTGGGCAAAAAAGATCATGTTTCAAACTTCGGTTTACCTAAATTATTATCTTCCCTTTTACTGTCTATCTTTTCTAGCTCTTCTGTCTGTGATACCCTCCCACGATCTTCAGTCCCTACTATGTGCCAAATAACAGATAAGACACAATCGCCTACTTTCCTAGTTGGCTAGCTTACTGGAGAGACCAGGTATAGGTTGGAAGGAGTTGACAAGTGGGCCAGTAATTTCTTTGTAGTTCTTGGGCATAGATGTCAGTGGGAATATTAATGGTTTAAATTCAGTGATGTTCTTTTAGGGGAAATAGTGGCTTCTTATTTAGGGCTGACCTTTGCATATCCAGAAACCTTCTTAGGAGAGCAGAACTATTCTCTGCCTTAAATGACTGTATTCCAAGTGAATGTTTAGCTCTGGCAATGCTCTCAAATTTTAATGTACTAGTTCTGGTATCCCTTCTGAATTTGAATTTTTCAGGAACATCCTTTATTAGGCTGAGGACAAATTCAAATCTAACATACACAATGGAATAAACATCTTCACCATGTGTTGCTTTTACTTAGTAAGTGCTTTGTATATTTGTTATATTGTTTAATTTTACTGTTTTGTATTTTTCTATTTTTCTCATTCATATTGCTTAATACACAGCTATATTTTTTCATTTCTTGCCACTTTTTAAACATTTAGTAGTTTGAACCCATGAAGACCATGAGGCCTACAGTATCAGCATAAAACACATGCCGATTAGACATTTATTTTCAAATTGGGTCTCTTGAGATTACATATTTGAAAGTAGAGAGTTCCAATAGAAGAAAAAAAGCATAGAGTTTATTATAATTCAGATATTTATTGAGACAGTAAACTATTGTGAACAAATATTTATTTCTTATCTTGTCAGAAAATGTCTCAGACTACCATGTGTCTGACTGGTTTACTAATTTAATAACTAAGTGCCTACTGTACACTAGGGCTACATAAAACGAAACAAAATAGTTCTTAACTTAAGAATCTTAGATTATATTGAACAGCTTAGTAGGTTGAAGTATCATGCCATTGTGATCAAGATCATAGGTTCTGTCTTCCTACTTCCTGTGCAAATCCATTCAGTCACAGAATATGTCAGGAAGGAGAAGAATCAGACTGAACTTTACCATTGAAAGAGACTTATGTCAGAAGAGTATGGATGGGAGAATGCAAGACTGCTACCATTACTGTAAAAACAACCCACAACTTATGACTATACTTCCTACCTTCAGATTATTGAATTATGGCCCTCTTAGTATGTTCTTAATTGTAGGGGGAGAGACAGGCAGACTCTGAATCAATGAATGGGGGTGGGAAAGAAAAGTTTACATATAAGATACCATTTTTTGAAAGATTTCTTAGACAATTTGCTTGAGGTAGTAAATGATGAGATTTGTAGGTACCAGAAAATGTGATTTAGGAAAGCACCAAATATTGGAGTTTGGTCATGTGAAAAATTCACATTGGCCATTCTCTTTGACAAAAAAGGCAGGTTTATTTAGGAAAAGAGGTTACAGATAAAATGAAGAAAGTCATTAAAATAGACATCAGGAATGGTAAATAGTATCGGGAAAGCATATAACATAGAAAGGTATTTTAATAATTAATGATGGAAAAGACCAGATCCCTAGTGGAACTCACAATTAGTCAGGAGAAAGGAAATACTCCAAGAGATTGGGGCATGCCCTCAGTTGGCAGGCTAAAACCTAAGAGGGATTTAATGCTCTAAAAGAATTAGTTAGCTATAAAGAAAAGACAGACTAAAGTAGGGTGGGAGGGGTGAGTGGAGAGACACCACATGGCATGGCAGACGGGTGGGGGAAACACACTCTGAGACAGTGTCATGGTACACTGACCCAAAGGGGTTCAGCAAAGATGGCATGGGCCATAGGCAGATTAATGGGGAAATTTAGCCTCACGGACATGACTGGGATTTGTGGCAGGACATAGCAAAGTGAGGCTGCCCAGGACCTCCATAGAGGGTGGACCAGGGCTTTGACATAGGTTGGATTTCTTGGCTGGACACAGCAAGGTGAGGTTATAAGGTTTAATTGAACTCTATTAATCAGTGCCCTTCCCTGTTTCCCTCAGTCTTTTTCTGCCTACATACCCAGCCATGTAACAGGGATCCTCACACTTTTTAAATAAGAGGCCAGTTCACTGTCCCTCAGATTGTTGGAGGGCCAGGCTATAGTAAACACAAAAACTTTGTTTTGTGGGTCTTTAAATAAAGAAACTTCATAGCCCTGGGTGAGGGGGATAATCGTCCTCAACTGCCGTATCTGGCCCTCAGGCTGCACTTAGAGGACCCCTGAATGGACCTCATCATTAGGTACTTTATTTTCGTCTCAAACTGAAAGCAGCTTAATAAAGATATGTGGCCACCATTCTAATGAATCCAAATAAATGTAAATCATGAATTTTAAAATATTTTTCTCATTGAGCTGTTTCTACTTATGAGATTTTTTAGCTTAGTTTTTTTTAAAACTGTATTTTCTGACTTTGAGAAATCTTCCCTATTTCATCCAAAAATATTTTTTTCACTGAAGTGAAAACAAAGGCACGATGTGAAATGATAATATGAGATAGAAATATGAAACAGATTGGTTAGTGCCATAGAACAACCATGACATAGACATCCTTCACAGATTACAAAGGTTTGCCCTTTATTACATGAAATAACTCATGGACTTAATCAACCATAACTAAGCAAGATAGGTGATTAAACAACTTGAATTTTTTTTGGAGGGGGGTGACTTTTGAAGTCTCTGGGAGTGGGGAAGGGGGCAGGATCTAGGAAGTAAGGGAGAAACCTGAAAGGAGTTTTGGTTATCTAAAAATATGCTAATGAAGGCAGTTGGAGGTTGAATTACTAACCATGGAAAGCTTGATGAGCTCCAGCTTCACATGATTCTAGCTAACCAGACAGTCTGGGAGAATTGACCTGATTATGATTAATAATAGGAACTGGATAGGCTCATTTTAGCAGTTCCTGAGAATAAGCTGATTTAGTTCACAAGCTAGTTTAGAGCTCCCATCAATACCATAAAGCCAACTGCCCGGTCAATGTAATGAAATTTCAAAAGTACACATTATGACTCAGAGTAATGCAATTTTTATTATTTATTTAAGAAACAAAAGTGGTTTCTTTTTTTGTTTGTTTTGTTTTTCATACATTTATATCTAGACAATGTGTGAATAAATCTTATTTGGCAGGTAGAACTCAGGAAGTTTGACAGTCTTCCATTTTAATCTGCATGGAAATGTACATCATAAAAATAAAATGCACCCCAGTTTCATTTCTCTGCTATCACATTCCCTGGTAAGAAGTGTGATTTTAAGTTTTATTTGAGAGAATTAACACTTTAGGCTTTACTTTGGGAATAGCTGAAGAGCTAATTAGTTTTTTGATAGGTGTGATTCCTACCCTACTCCCCTCCACTCCCCAGTCCTAGGAAACAAACTTTGAAATCTAAATTTCAAAGATCTTCCTCCAAGTTTTAATTTTTAAAGATGCTTGTAAAAATGCTTAAAGAGAATGTCTTTTTTTGGTTTGTGAGCTCCAAAAGCAAACTAAGTTTGGTTCTTTAAAAGGACCAAGTTTTTAAATGGAAAATAGTAACCATAAAGTTAATTCTTGGGATTTATATATCAAATTTCTTCCTTGCTTAGCAGTCCATTTATCCATTCCCCACTGGATATAAGTTTCACAAGTTCCATTTGGGACTAAAGTATTTGCAAAAATGGATTAGAATCCAGAAAAAAGCATTAGAGTTCCATTTGGGGAGGAGGGAATTATAATAATCAGAAACTAGGGAAATCCTTTGGAGCAAGATTTATTGTGAAAAGCTTGAAGTCTAAAGAAAAGTTCCATTTCTAAGCGTGATGAATTTGTGAAATTGATTTTTTGAACACAGATATAAATTTTTTGTTTTATCTTTTTTTAAAAGTTATTGGGTTAAGCCCAATGTTCTAGTCTGTCAGATCTTTTTGTTGTATCTTGACTGTACTTTCCATTCTAGTAACTCCCTTTTCCTTTTTTTTTTTTGTTTTGTTTTTTGAAAATTGAGTAGAAATACTTTTATTTAAGTCATGGATAAAAATGTGTAATGACATAGATCCTCTAGAGACTTAGAATCATTAATGATAACTCTTTGGGTCAGACTATTCATTTAGTTTAAAATTTACCCAACTGCCACCATCTTGCTTATAGCTCAACATCTTTTTCCACAAGAAGAAAACTTTCTACCTTATTTTTCTTTTGCCAAAATTTAGGTAAACCTCATAAGATTCTTTTAATCAACTAGTTTAAGAATCCTAAAAAAAATGAGATTAAGCTATAATCATCACTTCCATATTCCCCCCCAGATAGTCATTAAACATCCTTTTAATTTTGTTGGAAATTGAATTCAAGATCATTAGGCTAGAGTTTAGTAATACCATTCTCAGCCTTGTTTTGAAAATTGAGCTATATTTTCTCTTTCCTGTGACTTTTCCCATGCCTTGTGAATTGTTAAAAAGCTTGCTGATCCATTGTGGGAGATTATATCTTCTAGTTCATCCAGTAATTAGAAACTAGACTGAACTGGAGGATCTGAACTCATCATGGGCAGCTAGTTGCTCTTTTAAGATAGTGCCAATTATTAGAAGCAGTAAGATGGCACAGTGTATTAGAGTGATGAATCTGAAATCAGAAGTGTTTAATTTAAATTGGTGTTCCACTGAATTATGGTCTCCCATTTCTGCAGTGGCAGAGGAGATAGAAAGGCCTTTTCAAATCTCTTTGGACCCAAATGCAATCATTCTAATTTTGCATCATCCAATTTCAATTGTTCTGTTCTTTACATTTACGTTATTGTTATAATTATGTGTATATTGCATTTTTGTTTCTTTTTATTTCTTTTTCATCAGTTCATCCATATTCTCATGCTTTTATATTTGTTATAGACACAATTTCGTATAGCATTGTAATATTCTGTTACACTTCTATACCAATATTTGTTTATTAGTTATTCCCCAGTAGATGGACATGAACTTCATTTCCATTTCTTTGCTATCACAGAAATTGTTGCTATTAAAAACTCAATGATAAAAAACTCTTTCTTTGTTGTCCCATAATTTCTACTCCAGCTGCTAATTCCTCTATTGGTGGTCCTAATGGTTGAGAATATGAGTTTTCTTCATTTATTCTTTCACTTTCTAAAAGATGAAATTATATTTAAGATAAGGAAAGAGTTTGTTAACTATTCTTTGGGCAGAGAGAGTTCCAGAAAATGTGAGGATAAAAGACTCCATTACTATCATAACATGGTTTTGTGACCACTCTCTTGCATTATTGCAGTGGCTTTTTTAACAGTTCTCCATTCCTTTCCTAGCCTCCCTCCAACTTACCTTATCTTGCTGCCAGTAGACTCTTTCTTTTGTATAACTCGGGTCTCCATATTACTTTACTTAAAAAAAAAAAGTCTTCACTGGCATCCTCTGGACTTCTAAGTTAAATTTAGATATTTTGTTTTTCACAAACCACTACAATCTGACATTGAGCCTACCTTTCAGGTCTTACATTATTTGTTTCTGTAGTCCAACCAAACTTGACAGTTCTCTCACCACAGACCCCTTGCTTGTTACAGAAATAAAAGTGAGACTGTATCAGTCTCCAGGTTTTTACATTTTTTTGAGATGATACACCATGTTTTTGATAAGTTATTTATAGGATATAAACCAAATTTTTAAAAACTTTTTTTTGGGTGAAACAATTGGGGTTAAGTGACTTGCCCAGAATCACACAGCTAGTGTCTGTGTATTTATTGTCTATTGGCTTGATTTAAACTCAGGTCCTCCTGATTTCAGAGCCAGTACTCTATCCACTACTCCATCTAGCTGCCCTGTGTTCATCATTTCTTATAGCATATTAGTATTTCATCACAATATTACAACTTGTTTAGCCATTTCTTAATTGATGGGCATTCCTTTGATTTCTAACTCTTTGCTATCACAAAAACAGCTGCTACAAATATTTCTGTATGTATAGGTCCTTTTCTTTTTAATCTCTTGGGTTTACAGACCTGGTAGTAATATTACTGAGTCAAAAGGTATACACAGTTTTATAATCTTTTGAGCATACTTCCGAATTGTTTTCCAGGATGGTTGCCCAAGTTCACAACTCTAGCAACAGTGCATTAGTGTCCCAGTATTTCCCCTGCCCATCCCAATTTGTCATTTTCCTTTTCTATCATGTTAGCCAATCTGATAGGCATTTCAGGGTATCTCAGAGTTTTTTAAATTTATGTTTCAAAGCATAATTTTTATGTGATTATTGATAGCTTTGATTTTTTTCTTTTGAAGACTGCTTCTTTATATGGTTTGACCATTTTTCAACTGAGAAATGGCTCTTATTTTTATAAATTTGGCTCAGTTCCCTATATATTTGAGAAAGAAGGCCTTTATCAGCAAATTTGCAAAAAAAAAATTTCCACAGTTTCCTGGGAAACCTGCTCTTGGGCTAGAAGAATGTTTCATTTTGAACTTTTTGCTTGGTCTGCTACTCCAAAATTCAATTTGAAATGTTATTTTAAAAGCATTTTGAAGGTGAATTTTGGAAGAAGAAGGTGAATTTCTCACCTCTACCATTTTGTTTCTGCCTAGAAGTCCTCAAGCTATCCTTCCAAAAAAAAATAAATAAACTAGATTTTAAAAGTTAACTTGCTTTACAAAGTCTTTGTTCTTTCTGATTCTTTTCTTGTTCACTGTTGTATTATTAATTATCTATGTTTATACTAAATTCCTTAAAGGCTGGGGCATTTATTGAAATTCTCTTCCCCTTAGAATAATCCCCTTGGCAAATAAATTTCCATTGAATAAATGAATGTCTAGGTAAATAAATGAATTTCTATAGATTCCCTTAAGGTAAAAGGTTTTAACCTGGCATTTGGTTAATTTGTTTTATACATATGTACATTATTACATATGATATTTTAATATATGTAATTTCCTTTGCAGCCCAATGTATTTTATTTTATGCATGAACTTATTATTTTAAAAAGTGGTCTATAGTTTATTACTACGCTGCCAAGAGGATTCATGATACAAAAAAGGTTGAGAATTCCTGCCCCAAGGATTAGTTACATATAACTGATTATATCCCTTGAATTATTTAGGTGGAATTCATTGGAATAAAAATAAGACTTTGAGGGTACGTATTCCATATTTAAGCAGGATTTTAAATACATTAACATTCCAAATCATTTGAGAAGAAATTTTCTCAATTTTTTATAAGCCATAGTAGTGAGGATCATATGCTGGACTTGATGTCAGGAAAACATGAGTTTGAGTCCTAATTTAGATTTTTGTTGTTTGTCCTTCCTTCTTAGAGAGATTCACTGACATTATGAGGGTGATAGCTTAACATGTGTATGACTTGGATTTAAATGAGTCAGAATTGTGCAGTCATCAACCTCATTCTCTCCTCCAGAATCATTAGAATCCAGTTGTAAGACAAGAGTCAAAATAACTGGTGATGGTCCAGGGAGCTATCCTGTAAGCATTTAGAAATGTTACATTAGAACTCCACAGAGAGATGAGGCCTGGATATATAGAATCAGGAGTCAGCTTCCTAAAGATGGCAGTTGTACTCAAGAGATTTGATGATATTACCATGATAGAACCATGATATTACCATGAATAAGAAAGTAGGAAAAAAAAAAAGAAGGAAGTCTAGGGGAATTTTGGTTCAATTCCCAAATATTTGAGAAATGAGGCCTTTATCAGCAAACTTTTCCCCCAGTTTCCTGGGAAAAGAATTTTGGGGAACATTTAGTGGGAGGGCAATGGACAATAATCCGCTGAAGGAAGAAGTACTAAGGTATGTAGGAGGAACAATATTATAAATTAAGGTGAAGGGAATGGTCTAAAAACCTTAGAGATCTAGCTAAATGAAGGCTGAGAAAAAATGATTGGAGAAAACCATTTCTGCCGAGTAATAGGCTAAAAAGGCAGAATTTAAGATTCTAGAGAGTGAATAGAAGGTGAGAAAATGGAGGCAATAAATGGTAGTCATATCTTATCAGTATCTTTTGCCACTGTGAGTGGACTCTCTGGAAGGGGCAGCACTATGGACTTCAGGACTTGAAGGAGTGAGCTTGCAAGTTTTCTCCATATTTCCCATCAGCTACCCTGCCTTTGGACTTCTTTCAGTTTGAGAGGTTTGAGAGGCTTACATGAGGTCCAGTGAAGAAATATCCATAAGCACCTAGCATTGTGGGACTGTAGCTCCTAGGAGAGTCTAAGGTTGAATAGATGGTTGTGGACATGATCTTCATAGAGATGAGAGCTCTGAGAGATATTGTATTGCTAGAGAAGAGGGACAGAATTGAGTCTTGTAAACCTATAGTTAGGGAATGAAAGTTAGTTGATGATTTAATGAAGGAGGAAAATTAAAAGAGTATGATGTTACAAAACCAAGAGAGGAAGGAGGGAAGAAAAGGGAACAAGCATTTAAGTGCTTTCTTGTGCCAGACATTGTGCCATTGCTTTGCAAATATTATCTCATTTGATCCTCCTAACAATCTTATCCTAACAGAGATGCTGTTATCAATCAGATAAGAAAATTGAGGCAGACAAAGGGTAAATGACTTTCTGAGATTCGTTATTAATTATTATAGTTATATATAGAGAGAATTATAGAGTTATTATTAAGTATCTGAGGTTGGATTTGAACTTGGATTTTCCAGACTCCAAGCTCATTGCTCTATCCACCTGACTGAAAGGATAAGGATATTTAATCCCCAGCACCAAATCTTAACAAGATTGGTCCAGCATGGTAACCTGTTATGATTTTCTTTTTGAAATTTTAACTGTAGCTTCTAGTTTTGCATGAGAAATACATTTGAGATAGATGCAGTTTAATCCTTTCCGGGTTACTAATAAAAATGTTAAAACAGTCCAAAGAACAGACAGGTGCCTGAGCCTTTCTATTACAAGCCTACTTGCAAGGTGACAAGAAACCAGTAATGAGTCTTCTGGGAATTTGGACATTCTCCTATTTCTCAGCCTACTCAATGATGCTTTTATCTAGTTTGGATCTCTCTGTATCTTTTCTATTAAAATTGTTTAAGAAACTTTGTCAAAAGGTTTTTCCTCTAAAATTTAGGTAAATTACATCTAAAACATTCTTACAATCTGTCATGATATTGAACCCTGTCATTCCTATCTCCAGTTGTAAATAACCTCATATTCTTCAGGCTCCAGATTACATACTTACTATGTGATTCTGGAAAAGGAGCTTAACCTTTTTTGTCTCATTTCTTCTCCATGAAAGGTGGGGGGTTAACTCTTGGTGATTTTTAAGATCCCATCTAACTCTAAATGTCTAATCCTTTAAGCCCCTGTTCTAAGCTGAGTGCCCATGTGCTGACTCCATATTAGGCTTCTGTCTGTCATAGGCAGTGATCTCTAAACTGATGAGGAGAATTATCTTTGCACATTATGTTGTGTGTAGATGAAGGGGTAAGTAAACTAATGATTTTTTTCATTATGTTATGTGTAGATGAAGGGGTAAGTAAACCAATGAATATTTTCATTACTAATTAGCAGAATTTGAGTGCTGAGAAAAAGAAGCAATGTACATCATTTCTGTAATTACTTCATGGCTGGGCTATTCCCAGATTGATTAGTGATTTTTTTCTTCCTGAAATGGCCTCTTAGGACATCTTTAAAAGAAGTCAAGGCAGGAGCTGGGATGTGGATGGTGAAGAGGGTCAGTAAGGATAGGAATTACAGGTGATTGGTTCCCATTGAACAAATGTAAGTTCATTGCTAGGAATATTTTTTCCATTCTTTATACTTGTATTACCCATATGTAACAAAAGGCCTTGCATATAACAGGCTCTTAATAAATACTTGATTGCTTAAAAATAGAGCTATGTATATATCACAAAAAAGGTAAATAGAGTCATTATGGGATTTGGGCTCTTAGAGCCCATTTAGAGGCTAATGATGCAATTGATCCTCGGATATTAGAGGATACTCTAGGCAAGTCACTTAATCTTTATGAACCTCATTTCCTCATTTCCAATGGGGATGATATAATATTTTTCAAGCACCTTAAGGTTTTCAAAGTGCTTTCTCTACAATATCCTGTTGGGTTGATGGAATGGATATAATTATTATTCTTTCTGGGGCGCTCTCTCTCTCTCTCTCTCTCTCTCTCTCTCTCTATATATATATATATATAAATATATATATGTGTGTGTGTGTGTATATGTGTGTATATATATATATATATATATATATATATATATATATATACACATATATATATATATTTCCTGTCAAGTTAATATTTGCTCTTTCTAAGATGGGATGCCAGGGGCTTTGGCTGACAGGATGCATCTGCTTTTCTGTAACTATTAGGGGAAGACTTGGAAGACTTGCTTAAGGGAGCTGCACAATGTATCAAAGTAATGTTTAGACTATATGGCACATTACTTGTGTCAGGCTTATATTTATGATGTATTCTGTGTAAAGCTAATATAAATGCTTAGTGGGAAAGTATTGTGGGGATTTTTAATTCATCATCTTTTTCTTGTGCAAATAACTAGTGATTGGAGATGAACTACTACAGTTAAATTAGGGGATCCTAGATAAGGATTTTGCTTGATCTGGTTGTTTTTGTGGCCCTCTTCCCCTGAAAAAAATTATGGAGTAGGTTTGCTTGTGTGGGAAATGGTTCAAAAGTTAAGAGAGATTATTATGGATAAGTGGTCAGGAGAGGGTGGAAGAAGAATTGAAGGGAAACAATTGGAATCACTGCTTTGGGTATGATGGGAAAGGCAGAGAAGTTGTAAAAGATTTTGGCAAGGGCACACACACCCAGATGGTATTGTAACCCCAGATTTTTTCCCAGCACCCAGCATGAGAGGTAGACTCTTTTGTAGCTCTTAAAAATATGCTCCATAAATGATTGTTGAATAGATGATAAAAGAATGGCTAGAAATGAGAGGTGCTCACTGGCTTTGCCTGCATGGTTCCATATGTTAGTAATCACTGGAAGAATTTTATTCCCTTAAACTACTTTTTAATAATAACTGACATTCATCTACTACCTTAAAACTTTCCAAATCCTTTCGTACATTACCTTAGGGGAACCCCACAGTGAGATAGGTATTGCAGGTAAATTAAAGCTCAACAAATTTAAATGATATTCCTATTATCACACAGCAATTAAGTTTTAGAGGGAAGGTTTAATCATAGGTCTTTCTGGCTCTCAGTCTACCATTCCATTTCAGGCTACCACCCAATTTATAGGAATAAAAATGTTATTTTTTAGTTCATTGCTCTTGGTTTTTTTCTGCTTTTGAATTTATATATTAATAAGTAGTATGTTAGAAATGTGATTTCTGAAAGTTGTTGAAGGCATTTATGGTGCCTCCAAATTCAGAAAATTATGTATTAATTTTTTTGTTTTAGTTTTAAACTTTTTTTAGGTTAAACATGTACAATTCTTCAAAATGTATTTCCACATTTATCATGCCTCACAAGAAAAATCAGATCAAAAGGGGGAAAATGAGAAAGAGAAAAACAAGCAAGCAAACATTAGTTTTAAATTTTAAAAAAAGTGATTGATGATTTTGTTTTTACATTACCTTTATTTCCCCCAATATGTCTCCTCTCAGTCTTCCATCTTGGGAGCCATCGGTTATAATAAAGAATAAAAAAATTTAAAAGGGGAAAGCAGTTTGGCAAAACTAACTGACAAATCAGTCAAGGCTGACAGTGTATTCAGTAATTTATATGCATAGCAATTTACCTCTGAAAATCTCTTCTTTAAACTTGGCAATTTAGTATTTTTTTTTGTTCTTTCCATTTACATTGTTATAATCATTGTGTCTATTGTGTTGCTGTTCTTTATATTTGATTACATAAGATCGTATAAATCTTGCCATGCTTTTCTCTAGACTTCATAATTATCATTTAGCAATACATCCCATCATATTCATGTACCATGTTTATTTTAGCCATCCTCCATTGAGTAATTTCCTTTGTTTCTATTTCTTTGGCATTGTAAAAAGTGCTGCTTTAGATATTTCAGTGTTAATTGGACCTTTGGGTTTTTTATCTTTGACCTTCTTTCAACTTAATATGCCTAGCTGTAGGGTCTCTGGGATAAAGATTTTGGACATTTTAATTGTTTTCCCCGAATAATTCTAAATTGCTTTCTAGAATGATTGTACCAATTCATAACTCTGCCAATAGTATACTAGTTTGCTTGTCTTTCCAAAACTGCAGATCCTGTAAGTTGGCTGAGATGATAAAAACAGGAATAATTAATATTCAAAGAGTGATAGAAACATATTTAATTAATTTTACAAAAGACTTGTAAAGTGATGTATGTTTAGAATCATGGAATCCATGATGCTATTTTGTCACATGTTTCTAGCCTTGAAGGCCAATAGAAAGTTCATAGGGAAAAAAACCAAACAAACCAGAATTAATATCACTCCTGCTGTTGGCTTTCTATGTCAAGTCATTTCCTGTAGGTTTTCTCTGTTGTATCAAAGATCGAGCAGCTGGAATCAAATCCCTGTGATTATTAAGGCAGTAATTGCAGATCATGTTGACACTAGCAGTATTAACTAGTGCTTAAATAATTGAAGATGTTGCCTACCAGACAAAGCATAGATTTAAAGCTTCTCTTTATATTAAGGAAAATACCTATTGTTAGTAGTCCAGGTAATAGTAAAATTATTTTTTTATTTTGTTTTTAATTGTCTTAAAATACTTGAAAATGCTTATTCCATATACAGTGAAGCTAATGACTTTCTTTGAAGAATAAAAAAAACTGTTTTTTTTTTTAAAATGAGAAAAAGAATAATATGTCAACATTGTGTCACAGAACCTTTTAGTCTGCTGCCTCGCAGATCACAACACTTAAGCCTCATTATTACTTTTCTGTATTGTAGTGAGAGAAATATATTCACTGTCACTGTAATGTGGCCACTGAATCTGTGGAATAATGAGGCTTCCTTTTTCTTGACTCTGTTATTTAAACCCCTTAATGCTTTGTTTTTGGGAAGAAGGATTTATAAGGATAGGATTTTGCTTCATGAGAAAAACTGAATATTTAATGTTTAAATTACAACTCTGATAAACTACCCGATATTTATATCATAGTTTAAGAGTTGTCAACCACTTTGCATATATCACTTTTATTCTCAGAACAATTTAAACATATATTTTCATTTCCTTGTATTTCCAGTGTCATTGACTCTTGGTTTTTGACCTATATATTATAGTTCCCAAATTAATTTTGTGAATTCTTGATTATATATTACATGTAATCTAAGGGATATTTCTATTTTTTTACTTCCCCAAAAGTCCCTATGCTAATGCCTTAAATTCTAGCACAGAAATTATCTTGGGTTCTTGAAGGTTATACTATTGGATTTTTTATTTAATGCCAGAAATCTTGAAGACCAGCTACTAAGATGTAGAAGGATTGTAGTCAGTGTTAGCAAAAGCAGTAACCATATAAATAAAGTCACAGATGCTTGAAATGTTGAGGTATGTTCATTTTAGACTCAATAAATGACTAGTAATTTATTGCAGTCTCCTGAAACTTGCTATTTATGTAAATCTGGCATAGCAGAGCTTATTGTTTATTTTCTATAGTTTGTATTGTAGCTATTAGACAATATAAATTCAACTTTCTTTATGTATACTGGTATATCCCACTTTGAACAACCCTAAGATATGAAAATTAATACAAAAATGTAAACTAAATGAATAATTATAATGTTTACAAGCCATTTTGCAAAGCTTAACAGGCTATATAGATGTGAGCTATTATCATTGCCATCTTTGCAAGGGAATTATTAACTTAAGTAGAGGATGTAGGTCAAGATGAAACAGGAATACAGATTTAACTGGCTCAATGAGCCCATCTACCACCTGACCCTGGCCATCATCTTTCCTTTATATTTTCACTAATATCAAAGAGGATGTTGTCAATTCCCGTCTCTGAAGATTCTATCTCTCAAAGATTTGTCAGTGTAACTCAAGAACGCATTAGAGCAGGGCTTTTTAAGCCTTTTAACTTAAGATGATGACTATAAGTTTGATGTCTTTTTGCCCAAGAATTTTTTATGTGACCCTGTGTACATAAAATAAGTATACAAATCAAACATTTACTGGTAACATCATAAAATTATTTTTAAAATTCTTTGGTATACATATTATTTTTGCCAGTTTTTGAAGATGAAAGTAAATTTGCATACTAATGAGATCTTTTTTTAACATAAAGAATTAAATCTTAGTGGAATATTTGATACTTTTTACTGTTGCCAAGTTTTTTGTGACCCTCCTATTCAGTTATACAACGCCATATGGCATTGAGATCCACAGTTTAAGAAGCTTTGCTATAAAGACCCTTCATTTCCTTAACTCTCTTCCTTAAAAAATACTTTGAACTAGAGTGTAGTTAGTGAATCTGTCACATTTAGTGAGCACTGACAACATAAGATTTGGCAAGTAGGGTGGGAAAGGACTGACTCTCTCATGATAGCCTAATTCTGGATCCAATTGTACTAAAATTTAGTGGTTTAGCTTATATTCATCACAATAAGTTAAACATGATAATTTGAGTGATTTCTGCAGAGACAAAATTGATTAATTTTTTGAGGCAGAACACTAAGAGGTGATGCAAGCAAAAGACTTTAGAAATTTCTTATCTAACAGTGCCTTTTTAAAATTGAGGTGTGTCTACATAGAAAAGTTTCTTTTTATATCTTACAACATTTTTGAGACTATACTCATAGTTTTTTATAACATACTTAAATTTCATATTTCATAGTATACTCATGGCTTTCTGTGACTGACAAAGATAATATTCTTGAAGATAACAGTAATAATGGGAAAATTATGTGTGTAAGATTGCAACCAAAATGAAATTGCATCTTTGATCAGTCATGCAATTCTTTGTCAGTAAAACTGTTTCACCCTGGATTTTGTTAAATGGGAAGAACTAGAATTCATGAAAGAAAGACTCTACTTCCGTCACTGCCAGATATAAAAACTGATGGATTTGTCATGCATATAAAAAGCCTCCCACCATATTATTCCCTCTGAAATCCATCCTCCTACATGTGAAACCCACCCAAGCCTATTGACTAAACCTAGAAAAACAAACTGAACTCTTCTCCTCTTCTTTTTCTTTTCCACCTCCAGCATACAAAAATCCATGGAATCATTTGAAAGATTATCTTACTTCCCTGGAACCTAGAAAATGGGAACCATATGAGCTAACTTCATTTAAAAAATTGATCCTCTTTTTATAAGAGGGGGGAATAACTGGCCACCAAAGAATCAACTAATTTTGAACATTTCTTTAAAAATCATAGTTTATATGATTGTTGAGGGAATATGATGTTTTCCATCTAGCTGCCTCAAGGCAGGATTTTGGTCTGAGTCATTTCCATCTTTTATGGTGCACTTAGCAAATCTTAGAAAATTGTTTCTAAAAAATTCCCAGATGTGACTAATACTTCAAAATTGTTTATAAGTGTTCTTAACATAATTGCACAAGTGATTAAAAAATATAACTTTGCTATTTTTCTGTACTTAGTATTTGAATTTTCTCAGAAAGCTAAAAATACTGTATCAAACTGTGAAGAAAGAATTCAGCAGAGTGGCAATCACCTATCATCCTTAATTAATAAACCTTTTAAAAGCATCTTCTATTGAAAAATACTGTGCTGGGCCCTGAAAATACAAAAATTGCTTTCTTAAGGGTCTTCACAGTCTGATAAGGGGATATGCAACGTACAGAAAATAAATAAATCATGGCAAAATGAGAAAAGAGCTAAAGACAGAACCAATCTTTTTCATTTTTTTTTTAAATCTCTGAAAACAGAAGCATTTTTGTTGTAAGAATACACTGGGAGGATACTGCATGTGGAATTTTGGTTTGTATTTTAGTGGTTGAGAGGTATCATGGCATAGGATATGGAGAGTTGGATTTGGAGTCAAGAAGACCTGTGTACTGACTCTGACACATACTGGTTGTATAATCTTCTGTAAGCACTTAAAACGCTGAGTGCCCTTCTCACCTCTCCAAAGCTATAATCTTCAGAGCAATAAATGTTTTGCATTGATAGACTCTTTAGAAAGATAATCATCAGTTAACATCAATCCGTTTTCTCATCAAGGATTTTTCTAAACATATCAAAGATATGAACCTAAAAGGAAAATACAAATGCTGGAGGGGATGTGAAAAAAAATGGAATTTTAATGCACTGTTGGTGGAATTGTGAACTGGTTCAATTCTGGAGAACAATTTGGAACTGTGACCAAAGGGCTATAAAACAGTGAGTATACTTTGACTTGGCAATACCACAACTAGGTCTGTATTCCAAAGAGATCAAAGCAAAAGGACCTATATAGGTTTAAAACAAATAAACCATAAATTTAGAAAAAAAAAAGAAGAAAGCAAGAGAATTTCTATTCTCAAGGAATTCACATTCTAATGAGAGATAACACATCTGAAAAGTTTTAGCTACAAGTCAGATGGAGAGGTCCCATGGTCCTTAGCTACATTAGCAAAGTAGAGATTAATGCATCTTTTAAAATATTTCCACTGATAAAATCCTATCCATTTTTGATTTTAAGAGGACCACAAATTTTGGTGTCAAGAAATTTTTCTGAGTGGTCAGGAATTGTCACAGGTTGTTTAACAGTAAAAGTTATGCAGCCTTGGGACAGTATCTCTTGGAGGCAAGGGCCTGGGCCTGAGCTCAATTGAGTAGGGGACTTATTTTCTGAGCTCAGAAAATAATTCCCAGTCATCTGGGAATAAAAGAAGTCACTATCATATGTAGCCTCCACATATCTTGAAAACAGTTACTTTATATTTAGAAATAAAACAAGGAGAAAAAAAATCACAGGAAGTTAATTTAGATCTATAGGGTTCCATCTTCAAAATCAGTTTCAGGATCAGGACTCAGTGATCAAATTGGTCATGGTGATTTATTAATCTGAGCTGTTTTTAGCAACCCTGTGGTGACTAGTCACCCACCTTATTTTTATTCTCAGGCCACATCATATTCCCTCAACAGTCATAACAATTATGATTTTTTTTAAAGATGAGATGTTCATAATTTCTATGAGAAATTATCAAACAATATGGGAGAGGAAGATTTGCATATATGCATGAAAGTGAACGTGCAAATTCAATAAGTTTTCTTACATATGTAATAATAATAATAGCTCACATTTATATAGCACCTAGTATGTGCTAGCACTGTGCTAAGCACTTTACAACTATTCTCATATAATTCTCACAGCAATTGTAGGTGGTAGCCATTGTTATTATCCCCATTTTATAATTGAGACAAAATGAGGCTAAATCACTCTCCCAGGATCACCCAGCTAGTGTTTGCAGCAAGATTTGAATTCTAATATTCTTGACTCCAGGTTCAACTCTACTGCTGTAGCTGCCTCAGGCTACCTAGCCTTACACTTAGAAATGCATTATTATACTTAGTGAAAACTAAGTAACAGTATCCCCATCATTTTGAGAATATAAGTGGTCCTTCCTTTTCTCTTAAGTCTTTGGATGCTAATTGTAGGGTAGAAATCCTTTATAAATATTAACTCTTCAAAGGGAAGTTTGAAAATAATCATGATTATCAGGTCTGTCATCTTAATGATGCTTTAGAAGGTTAAAAATTCCTTCTATTCCCCAAGTGCCAATATTATTATCTCAAAGCAGAACTATGACCGTTGACTATTTGTCTACCTCCCAATAAAATCTAATGGCTCCTTATTTCCTTTAGATTAAATATAAATTCCTATGTTATTTAAAGCTCTTTATAACCAGGCCCTTTCTGCCTTTCAACCTTTTTACATAACTCTCTCCATGTATTCTGTTGTCTAAGTAAAGTGGCTTTGATATTTCTTAAGTAGGATATTTGCTCTTCCATTTCTGTGCTTTTGCCCTGGCTTTTCCCTGTGTCTACAAAGCTTTTTCTTCTCATATCCTTCTCCTGGAACACTTTCAGCTGAAGCACATTTTTCTACATAAGGCCTTTCTTTCATTACCATTTCATCTGCTAGTATCTTCTTCTGCAAGGTGACCTAGAACCAGATTTCTCCCATCTTTATCTAGCCAACTCTTGTCATCCCTCTTCATATCAGTCATGTTGTGAAAGAAGAAACAGACCAAAATGAAAAAAAAATGCATAAAAATTTAAAAAGTGAAAATAGTTCATTCAGATTCCATCACCTCTTTCTCTAGATGTGGATAGCATTTTTCATCATGAATGCATGAGAATATATTTTATATGATTGCATGTATATAACTTGTATCAAGAGGATAATGATAAAGAAGGGAAAAAATTGGAACTCAAAATGTAAAAAAAAATGAACATTATAATTTTTTCATGTAATTGGAAAAAAAAGTAAAAAATAAGAAGAAAAGGCTATTGCCCAGAATTACAAAGCTAAGTTTCTATAAGTTACATTTGAATTTGGGTCTTTCTGACTTCAATTCCAGTATTCTATCCACTGGGCCACCTAGGTGCCTCAGTGTACTTATTGTAATTTACCATGTTTCTTATTTATTAGATATTTATGTCTCATGGTAGATTATAAGC
The DNA here is from genome assembly GCF_016432865.1 of Antechinus flavipes. Classification (NCBI taxonomy): domain Eukaryota; kingdom Metazoa; phylum Chordata; class Mammalia; order Dasyuromorphia; family Dasyuridae; genus Antechinus; species Antechinus flavipes. The sequence goes on from NC_067401.1 coordinate 271,371,041, forward strand.
TACTTGAGAGTATTATTTATTTTTAAATCCTTAACAGTGCTATATACCCAGTTGGAACTCAACAACTGTTTTTTAATTAATGATGGTTGTCAATTAATGATGAATAAGGATGTCCAGGGTGGTTAGCATGAAGGAAACCAATTCCTGTAAAGAAGAATTAAGGGAACAGGTAATGTTTTATTGAAAAAAAAAAGAGATTTGTTGAGAATTGTGATAATTATCTTTAAATTCTTGAAGGGCTCTTTGGAAAAGGAAATAGATTAATTTTATATAATTTCAGAGAGAAGAATTAGAAGCTACAGGAAGATTTAATTTAATGTAATAATAATTTATGGCAATTATAATTAACTCAACAAACATTCCATTTTTGTAGGCACTAAAGATACAAAAATGAAAAAAAAAAAACAGTGAATCAGCAAACACTTATTAAAGCCTGCTCTGAGTGAGGTTTTATGATGTGTTGTTCTTTCTTAAAAATCTGTAAGATGATGCCATGATATGCAAGTGAATTAGATTTAAGTAAGGGAGGACTGTGCAAGGTCACTTGCCTTACTTTCTTCTCCAGAGCCATTTGGATTCAGTGGACAGATTTAGATAAAGATAATTGGAGATGGCCCTGGATGCAAAAGGAGACCTTGGCCTTTTTAACAGGTTCTACAGGTACAAACGTACCAGTGAAAATTCCTGTCTTCATGGAATTTGGAGTGTACTGAGATGAATATAACTGGCACATAAAGAAATACATGTCAATCAGATTGTGATAGGGTAAAAGGAAAGGTCTTGGAAAAAAAGAAAATTTGTGGAAGGAGAGATGGATTTCGTTGAGAGGAGCAGGGAATGATTGTAAATTCATGGAAAAGTCTCATTCCCACTCTTCTCCACCCCTTCCCCACAGAAAGAGAAGGATTTCAAGAGGTGGAAATGAGGAATCAGTGCAGGTATGGGAGGGGGAATGATCTATGTAAATACATGGAGTTAAGAAAATAGCAGAATGACATCAGAGAAGAGGTAATAATCCACTTTAGCTGTAACATTGTATTTCATGGGGAATAATGATAAAAAGTAGTGGGAGATCATATTGTGGAGAACCTTAAATCCCAGGCTAAAGCTTTTATATCTTACCCAAAGTGGGTCATGGAAGATTTTTGAGCAGGATATGGTATGTCTATATATGAAAGATATTTTGGAAGTATTGTGAAACATGGATAGGAAAGGGAAGAGTTTGGATGTAGGGAGGCCAATTAGGATGCTATTGTGATAGTAAGGTAAGAAAAGAAATTCTGAGCTAGGATTGTGGCTATGTAAATAAAGAAGAGAGGATTTATATATATATATATATATATATATATATATATATATATATATATATATATATTATATATATATATATATATATATATATATATATATATATATATATACTATATATATGAGATTCTTTGAAGTAGAATGGAAAAAAAAACTTGGCAAAAGATTGGCTATGGGGGAATGAAGGGGAGAAAATGATTAGAAATCACTAGATTAATGTTGATGACATTAATAGATATAGGGGAAATGAGGAGAGAGCCAAGTTTGAAGAATGAATAATTAATTTGCTTTTAGACATGTTGAGTTTGAGAAGCTTGTCATATATATCTAGGGGGAGGTGTCCATCAGGCATATGGATATGCAGTGTAGTAACTCAAGAAAGACATTAGCTGGAAATAGGTACTTGAGGATCACCTGAATGACAGTAACAATTGAGAGTTGAAATTACCATGGTATTATACTATTTAAAACAACTAGATAGTATAAGTTTTGAATACTGGTGGGGTGTAAGAAACGATGAGTTGGTGGATTTAGAAAAATATGGGACGACTTGGACCTAAAAAAAATGATGTTATCTATCTTAAAGAGACACAAAGGACAAATAAGCACAGTATATAGTACATCTTATATAGATGTATAAGAATGGGCATGATTATAAATATCTATATTTATATATGTGTGTATATGCATATATATGTATGTGGGTGTATGTATATGTGTATATGCATGTCTGTGTGTATGAGAGAGAATCTGTGCTTAACTGTAGGGGAAAAAAAGAATAAAATAACAAATGCACAGCAGAGAACAAAAGAAAACTTACAAGGAAGCAAAAAAAGATGGAGAGTTCTGAATTCAACATGTAGTTTTCATTATATATGCTTTCTTGAAATAGACATTTATGTTTCATATTTCATATGCTTTCTTGAAATAGAAATTTAGTTTCATATTTCAAATCCACTCATTCTGCTATGTATGATAATTCTTTATCTGTTTTATCTTACTAACTTGTATTTTAGTTTGTAAAGATAAGAAAAGGCAAGGATAGAGCCATGGGGGACATCTCTATACTTGACTACATGATTAAGATAGTGAGACACTGAGAAAGAATAGTCAAGTAGGGAAAGAACTGGAGAAGATCAGGTGAAGCGTATGATCATTTGAATGAATGAAGCATTTTTTAAAGTGTTTATTATGTGAAAGGCATTGTGGTAAGTGCTGGAGATACAAATATAAAAGTAAGCCCTTCCTGGCTCTCAGAGAACTTTAATAGGGGAGATATGGAAAGTTTCACCTGCAAGTCAAATGGAAAAGAGCCATAATCCTTACACTGCAGCAGCGAAGCAGATGGTAATACTTTTTCTTTAATGCCATTTCCATTGATGAAGTAATAGTTGTTTTTTTTTTTTAATAATGTTGAATCATTTGATATTGTCCAGGACTTTGGTAGCAAGAAGTTTCTTTTTTGAGTTCTCAGATGCTGCTTGAAGATTTCTAGGAAGAGGAATTTAACCATCCTGGCACCCTTTCAATCTGATGAAATGCCTTCTAAATGTAGTTAACCCTATATTATATTAATTTGTTTTCATTTTTTATTCTCCAAACAGGGAAGAATTTAGGATTATTGCACTAATTGGGCCATAAAACATGAGTAATTTTGATGCATATAATTAAGATAGAAACGGGACTTTCAGCAGGGATCTGAATATCCTTAAATTGTGTGCTATTCCTAGATTTTTCTAATGTTGTATGGTTATTATCTTGTTCCAGATGAAAAAGAAAATAATAAAGTGGTGGTTCATTAAAGAAAGTTTTAATGTGTGACGGTGTATTAATTGTTTTTGAAACTTGGTGGATTTTATTAGAAGCAATCTGGTGTAAGGAAGATAATGCTAAGCTTGGAAATAGATGACTAGTTTTGAATTCCAGGTCTACTAGGTAGCCCCAATCACTTAACTTTTCCGGCCCTTGGCATCCTCTGCTGTGCAATTAAAATAATGGTTGCCCTAGTCCCTGTATAAAATTGTTGCAAAGATAGGATGAATACAGAGAGGCTTGGAGAGACTTATATGAACTGATGCTAAGTGAAATGAGAAGAATCAGGAGATCATTATACACTTCAACAAAAATACTATATGAGGATCAATTCTGATGGAAGTGATATCTACGGCAATGAGAAGATCCAATTCAATTCCAGTTGATCAGTGATGAGCAGAACCAGCTACAGCCAGAGAAAAAACATTGGGAAATGAATGTGGCCTGCTTGCATTTTTGTTTTTCTTCTCAATTTATTTTTACCTTTCTAAATCTGATTTTTCTTGTGCAACAAGAGAACTGTATAAATATGTACAATTTGTATTTAAGATATACTTTAAGTTATACATAGATATTGTATCTAAGATATACTCTAACATGTTTAACATGTATGAGACCCTCTGCCATCTAGGCGAAGGAATGAAGGGAAGGAAGGGAAAAGTTGGAACAGAAGTGATTGCAAGGGACAATATTGAAAAATTACCCATGCATATGTTCGGTCAATAAAAAGCTATAATAAAAAAAATTGTTTCAAAAGTAATATGAGAAAATCTATGTAAAGGATTTGTATTTGGAAATATTCTAAAAATATCAATTATGATAATGACAACTATAGACCCCAGTAAAGCTGTAAAATGAAAGACTGCAATTTTAGCTTGACTGATCTAGAGAAATACATACTATAGTGGTTTCTGATACCCAGGACTTTCCTCCCAATTTTTTCTTCTCTCTTTCTCTAAGTATCAAAAGTGATTTTAGAAAGTTGACATGTGACACTCTCACTTTTGTGCATTGTCATATTTAAGAAAGTTCTTAGGCTTCTTGATTTCTAGAAATTACAACTTACTCTACTTCTTGGGGCAACTGGATGGCTTTATAAATACAGTATCTTGTAGTAAAGAAACTTATAAGTGTAGACACTTAACTAGCTAGGCAAGACACTACTTTATTTGCCACAATTTCCTCATCCTTAAAATTGGGCTAATAATAGTACCTCCCTCCCAAGGTTGTTATAAGGATAAATATGGGATAATAATTATAAAGTACAGTGTCTGGCACATAGTAAGCACTGTGTAAATGATAGTTATTGTTATTATTGTTAATTTCTTTCAAAATTAAAATTTAAGTATTATTTTACCTAATATGGTTGGAGAAGGGCTTATTGGTTAATAAAATATTTTGGTTAGTAAAAGGTTGTTGCATATACTATATGAAGGGTAGGAATAAAGTAATTAGGTTTAGTTTTAAAATCTCAAAAATGTATGCCATCTTCAAAGAAGATAAGGCTGAAAGACTATACTTTGTTTGCTATGTTACCATTGTTTGAAGAATTTAACCCCTTTTATATAATTAATTTCAGGGCTTATAGCATAGTCTTATGAACGTCCCCAGTGATGATAAAATGATTATTTCTTAATGATGGATTTGATTTTTAAAAGCATCTTAAAGTCATTTCAAGCCAAGTGTTGTGGAAAAAAGAATGTTTAAGCAATTTTTGCTTTAAAAGGGGTTAAAGAAGGGAGAGAAAACAAAATGAAATGAAATAATAAAATGAATCTGATCTTTTTCAGTGGCTGATAAACTGGCACATCAGGTAATCCTGAAAGAGAAACTTCAAAGATGTCTTTATTAAGTGCCGCCTTTGTCTCCTACTTTATAGGACAAAACTCATTTACATGGATACTTTCCATAAAATAATACTAACTCTAAATATTTCAAGTAGAGTGTTTTAGTGAATTCAGCTTTGAGCATCTGTTGTCATGGAGCTAGAGAAGCTTTAAGTGGTAATCAGCAGAGGTTTCAGTTGAGAGAAGGATGGATCGATCATAGCATCAACACAAAACACTACACATAGTAAGCACTTTAATGGTTTTTAAAAGAATGAATGAATGACTACATGAATGGAATTTTCTAAAGTAAGCAAGAGCAGCAGGAGCTTTTTTAATGCAAATTTCATTCTATTTAATTTCTTCTAATGAAATGTCTTAGCTCAATATTATCTTGTTTTTCTGCTAATAAAAGTGACTCATTTGCCTAACTATATAAATGGACTTTTCTTTGAAGAGGCCTCTTGGTATAGTGAAGGGAGTACTGAAATTAGAAATAGAACAGACTTGGATTTGGGTCCTTTAACAGTTACTCTTGGTGGTGGGACTATTGTCACCCAATCTCCCTGAGCTACTTTTTCCTCCTATATATAAAGTGAGTACTAATTTCACACTGCTGTTATGAGACCCAAAGGAGACAGTTTGAGGCATCTGAGTGTTGGAGTGGATGGAGTGCTGACCTTGGAGTCAGGAAAATATGAGTCTGAGTCATTCCTCCAGCACTTACTAGTTCTGTGTCTCTAGGCAAATCACTTAACCTCTCTCAGTTTTCCCACTTGTCAAATGGGGTTAATTATAGTACCAACTAGAGGGGCTTGTTGTGAGGATCAAATGAGATTATAATTATTTAGATATTTAGTGACCCCTAAAGTGTGATATAAATGTCAGCTGTTAACAGCATAGTTTCCTCATAAGAGGTGAAGGGTAGGTCGAGGGAATCCAAAGTTAATTCCTCAATGCTTTTTAGAGTTTCATAGTTAAAGTATGAAATTATTCTGTAGACACTAAAAATTCATTTTATGAAGGGAATTCAGATTTTTTTAATGTGCATTATTATTTCACATTGTTTCTGTTGCACAATGTTAGAATTACTTGGAATAAAAAGATTTTGAGATTCTGTACACTAAGTACTGAAAATAAATTCATGTTTAAGTGAAAATCCCAAAAGGGAAAAGCTATGTGAGTTTAACTGGAGACACCTAAACAAGTAGGAAATAGGGATAATAAAGGAAGAATACTAGGACTTTTGCACTAGGAGTGGGACATTACCTATAAAGGTAGTTCATCAGTCCATTTACAGTTAGACTAGGACTGGCACTTCCAAACCCAGCCCCTTATACCATTCTCTTCTTCCTACATGTACACAAACACTCTCTCTCTCTCTCTCTCTCTCTCTCTCTCTCTCTCTCTCTCGAACATACACACAATCTGGGACTAATGCATTATAGTGCTGTGAAGAAGAGATAAAACCAAAACCGTAACTGGTTGGATACAATTGTTTTCAGGTGATAACAGGAAGGAGTCAAATTTTCTAAAACTCCTGAGTCCATACTTCGGGGTAGCTCAAGCAACTTGGAGATCTTAGAGAGCATGTCAACTTCTGGATTAGGGTTGCTGTTTATTTATTTCTTAAATAGATAGGATATGAAGTTTTCTCACCCCTGAGGCAGGGAGATACTAGTCAGTTAGGAAAATGAAAGTTTCTAGCTTAAATATTCTAAATTAAAACTGAAATTCTTTTTTTTTTTTTTTTTTTTTTGTTAACTTTTTTTTTTTTAATTTTTTATTTAATAATTACATTATATTGACACTCGTTTCTGTTCCGATTTTTTCCCCCTCCCTCCCTCCACCCCCTCCCCTAGATGGCAAGCAGTCCTTTATATGTTGGATATGTTGCAGTATATCCTAGATACAATATATGTTTGCAGAACCGAACAGTTCTCTTGTTGCATAGGGAGAATTGGATTCAGAAGGTATAAATAATCCGGGAAGAAAAACAAAAATGCAGATAGTTCACATTCGTTTCCCAGTGTTCTTTCTTTGGGTGTAGCTGCTTTTGTCCGTCATTTATCAATTGAAACTCAGGTCTCTTTGTCAAAGAAATCCACTTCCATCAAAATATGTCCTCATACAATATCGTTGTCGAAGTGTATAATGATCTCCTGGTTCTGCTCATTTCACTTAGCATCAGTTCATGTAAGTCTCGCCAGTCCTCTCTGTATTCATCCTGCTGGTCATTTCTTACAGAACAATAATATTCCATAACATTCATATACCACAATTTACCCAGCCATTCTCCAATTGATGGGCATCCATTCATTTTCCAGTTTCTAGCCACTACAAACAGGGCTGCTACAAACATTTTGGCACATACAGGTCCCTTTCCCTTCTTTAGTATTTCTTTGGGATATAAGCCCAATAGAAACACTGCTGGATCAAAGGGTATGCACAATTTGATAATTTTTTGGGCATAATTCCAGATTGCTCTCCAGAATGGTTGGATTCGTTCACAACTCCACCAACAATGCATTAGTGTCCCAGTTTTCCCGCATCCCCTCCAACATTCATCATTATTTTTTCCTGTCATCTTAGCCAATCTGACAGGTGTGTAGTGGTATCTCAGAGTTGTCTTAATTTGCATTTCTCTGATCAATAATGATTTGGAACACTCTTTCATATGAGTGGTAATAGTTTCAATCTCATCCTCTGAAAATTGTCTGTTCATATCCTTTGACCATTTATCAATTGGAGAATGGCTTGATTTCTTATAAATTTGAGTCAGTTCTCTATATATTTTGGAAATGAGGCCTTTATCAGAACCTTTAACTGTGAAAATGTTTTCCCAGTTTGTTGCTTCCCTTCTAATCTTGTTTGCATTAGTTTTATTTGTACAAAAGCTTTTTAATTTGATGTAATCGAAATTTTCTATTCTGTGATCAGTAATGGTCTCTAGTTCATCTTTGGTCACAAATTTCTTTCTCCTCCACAAGTCTGAGAGATAAACTATTCTATGTTCCTCTAATTTATTTATAATCTCGTTCTTTATGCCTAGGTCATAGACCCATTTTGATCTTATCTTGGTATATGGTGTTAAGTGTGGGTCCATGCCTAATTTCTGCCATACTAATTTCCAATTATCCCAGCAGTTTTTATCAAATAATGAATTCTTTTCCCAGAAGTTAGGGGCTTTGGGTTTGTCAAACACTAGATTGCTATAATTGACTATTCTGTCTTGTGAGCCTAGCCTTTTCCACTGATCCACTAATCTATTTCTTAGCCAATACCAAATGGTTTTGGTGACTGCTGCTTTATAATATAATTTTAGATCAGGTACAGCTAGGCCACCTTCATTTGATTTTTTTTTCATTAATTCCCTTGAGATTCTCGACTTTTTATTGTTCCATATGAATTTTGTTGTTATTTTTTCTAGATCAATAAAATATTTTCTTGGAAGTCTGATTGGTATAGCACTAAATAAATAGATTAGTTTAGGGAGTATTGTCATCTTTATTATGTTCGCTCGGCCGATCCAAGAGCACTTAATATTTTTCCAATTATTTAAGTCTGACTTTATTTGTGTGGAGACTTTTTTATAATTTTGCTCATATAATTCCTGACTTTCCTTTGGTAGATAGATTCCCAAATATTTTATGGTATCAACAGTTATTCTGAATGGAATTTCTCTTTGTATCTCTTGCTGTTGGGTTTTGTTGGTGGTGTATAAAAATGCTGAGGATTTATGGGGATTTATTTTGTAGCCAGCTACTTTGCTAAAATTATGAATTATTTCCAATAGCTTTTTGGTAGAATCTCTGGGGTTCTCTAGGTATACCATCATATCATCTGCAAAGAGTGATAGTTTGGTTTCCTCATTGCCTACTCTAATTCCTTTTATATCTTTCTCGACTCTTATTGCCGAGGCTAGTGTTTCTAATACGATATTAAATAATAATGGTGATAGTGGGCAGCCTTGCTTCACTCCAGATCTTACTGGGAAAGGTTCCAGTTTTTCCCCATTGCATATGATGCTTACTGATGGTTTTAAATATATGCTCCTGACTATTTTAAGGAAAAGTCCATTTATTCCTATGCTCTCAAGTGTTTTTATTAGGAATGGATGTTGGATTTTATCAAATGCTTTTTCTGCATCTATTGAGATGATCATGTGGTTTTTGTTTGTTTGGTTATTGATATAGTCAATTATGCTAATAGTTTTCCTAATATTGAACCAGCCCTGCATTCCTGGTATAAATCCTACTTGGTCATAGTGTATTATCCTGGTGACAATTTTCTGTAATCTTTTTGCTAATATTTTATTTAAGATTTTAGCATCAATATTCATTAGGGAGATTGGTCTATAATTTTCTTTCTCTGTTTTCAGCCTACCTGGTTTAGGTATCAGTACCATATCTGTGTCATAAAAGGAGTTTGGTAGGACTCCTTCAATCCCTATTTTTTCAAATAGTTTATATAACATTGGAGTTAATTGTTCTTTAAATGTTTGGTAGAATTCACATGTAAATCCATCTGGTCCTGGGGATTTTTTCTTAGGGAGTTGATTGATAGTTTGTTCTATTTCTTTTTCTGAGATGGGACTGTTTAGGATATTTACTTCTTCCTCTGTTAGTTTGGGCAAGCTATATTTTTGGAGGTATTTTTCGATTTCATTTAAGTTGTCGAATTTATTGGCATAAAGTTGGGCAAAGTAACTCCTAATTATTGCTCTAATTTCCTCTTCGTTAGTGGTGAGTTCTCCCTTTTCATTTTTAAGACTAACAATTTGATTTTCCTCTTTCCTTTTTTTAATCAGATTTACTAAGGGTTTGTCTATTTTGTTGGTTTTTTCATAGAACCAACTCTTAGTTTTATTAATCAATTCAATAGTTTTTTTACTTTCAATTTTATTGATCTCACCTTTTACTTTTAGAATTTCGAGTTTAGTGTTTGACTGGGGGTTTTTAATTTGTTCCTTTTCTAGCATTTTTAATTGCAAACCCAATTCATTGACCTTCTCTTTCTCTATTTTATACAAATAGGCCTCTAGAGATATGAAATTTCCCCTTATTACCGCTTTGGCTGCATCCCATACATTTTGGTATGATGTCTCATTATTATCGTTTTCTTGGGTGAAGTTATTAATTATGTCTATGATTTGCTGTTTCACCCAATCATTCTTTAGTATGAGATTATTTAGTTTCCAATTATTTTTTGGTCTACTTCCCCCTGCTTTTTTGTTGAATGTAATTTTCATTGCATCGTGGTCTGAAAAGGATGCATTTACTATTTCTGCCTTACTACATTTGAGTTTGAGGTTTTTATGTCCTAATATATGGTCAATTTTTGTATAGGTTCCATGAACTGCTGAAAAGAAAGTGTATTCCTTTCTGTCTCCATTACATTTTCTCCAGAGATCTATCATATCTAACTTTTCTAGTATTCTGTTTACCTCTTTGACTTCTTTCTTATTTATTTTGTGGTTTGATTTATCTAATTCTGAGAGTGCAAGGTTAAGATCTCCCACTATTATAGTTTTACTGTCTATTTCTTCTTGCAGCTCTCTTAGTTTCTCTTTTAAGAATTTAGATGCTACCCCACTTGGTGCATATATGTTTAATATAGATAGTGCTTCATTATCCATGCTACCCTTTAGCAAGATATAGTGTCCTTCCTTATCTCTTTTAATTAGGTCAATTTTTGCTTTAGCTTGATCTGAGATCAGGATGGCTACCCCTGCTTTTTTGACTTCACCTGAAGCATAGTAGATTTTGCTCCAACCTTTTACCTTTAACCTGCATGTATCTCCCCGCTTCAGGTGTGTTTCCTGTAAACAACATATTGTAGGATTCTGGCTTTTAATCCATTCTGCTAACCGCTTCCTCTTTATGGGGGAGTTTACCCCATTCACGTTTATGGTTAGAATGACCAATTCTGTATTACTTGCCATCTTGTTAACCCCGGTTTATGCTTTCCTCCCTTCTTTCCCCTTTCCCCCCCTTCCAAGTATTAAGCTTGTGAGCACCCCTTGCTTCTCACAGCCCTCCCTTTTTAGTGTCCCTCCCCCCGCCTTAGAGTTCCTCCCCCTATCTTACCCCTTTCCCTCCCAGTTCCCGTATTCCCTTCCGCTTAGCTTATTCCTTCCCTTTCCACTTTTCCCTTCTCACTTTTCAATGAGATGGGAGAAGTTTCACCATAGATTGAATATGTCTTAAGATTTTTCACTTAAAGCCAATTCTGAAGGCAGTAAGATACCCACTATATTCATCCCCCTCCATTCTTTCTCTCAGATATAATAGGTTTCCTATGCCTCTTCATGAGATGTACTACCCCCACTTTACCCTTTTTCTGGTACAATGTCCTTTCCACATCAATTTCTAGAACAAGGTATACATGTATTCTTTATACATCTATATAGTCAAAATATAGTTCCCAAGATTAATCTTTACCTTTTTAGATTTCTCTTGAGTTCTATATTTGTAGATCAAACTTTTTGTTAAGTTCTGGTTTTTTCATCAGAAATAGATGAAATTCGCTTACTTCGTTGAATGTCCATCTTCTTCCCTGGAAAAAGATGCTCATTCTCGCTGGGTAAGTTATTTTTGGTTGCATACCAAGTTCCTTAGCCTTTCGGAATATCATATTCCAGGCCCTTCGATCTTTTAATGTGGATGCTGCCAGATCCTGGGTGATCCTTATTGTGGCTCCTTGATACTTGAATTGGGTTTTTCTAGCCGCTTGCAATATTTTTTCTTTCATCTGACGGTTCTGGCATTTGGCCACTATATTCCTTGGTGTTTTGATTTTAGGATCCCTTTCAGTGGGTGATCGATGAATCCTTTCAATGTTTATTTTTTCCTCTGTTCCTATGACTTCTGGGCAGTTCTCTTTGATAATTTCCTGGAAGACAGTGTCCAGGCTCTTTTTTTCATCATGCTTTTCTGGGAGTCCAATGATTCTCAGATTGTCTCTCCTGGATCTGTTTTCCAGGTCTGTTGTCTTCCCCAGAAGGTATTTCACATTTTTCTCCATTGTTTGATTTTTTTGGATTTGCTTGACTGATTCTTCTTGTCTCCTCGAGTCATTCAATTCCACTTGTTCAATTCTGATTTTCAGTGAAGTATTCTCTTCACTCACTTTTTTAAAATCTTTCTCTAATTGTCCCATTGAGTTCTTTTGTTCTGTGGAATTTTTTTCCATTTCGCCAATTTTGTTTTTTAGAGAGCTGTTTTCTGTTTCCAGTTCACTAATCCTATTTTTCAAGGATTTTACTTCTTTATCCACTCTCTCTTTAACTTTCTCCAGGCTCTTTTGCCAAGCCTCCCTCTCCTTTTCCCAAGCCTCACTCTGCTTTTCCCATTTTTCTTCTAGCTCCCTTGTGAGAGCCTTTTTAATCACTTCTATGAGGTTCATCTGTGCTGAGGAACAGATGCTCTCCTCCTTTGGGGAATCACCTGGGGACTGCCTGTTTTTAGTCTCCTCAGGATTAAGAGTCTGCTCTCTATCTGTGTAGAAGCTGTCAAGGGTTAAAGTCCTCTTCAGCTTCTTGCTCATTCTGTCTATTAATCAGAGACAAACTACCAAAGAAAAACAGAAAAAACTGGAGTCTTTCTTTGGGGGGGGGCTGGGTGTGTTACCGAGCTTCCTCTACAGACTGCGGGGGCAGCAGTGAGGCACTAGCAGGACTGTGCTGCGCCTGCGCTCTGAGATCCCAAAGCGTGCTGAGTCACTGAGGGGGGGGAAGGGGGGGGCGGCCAGGTCCTGAGAGACTCCAGCTGTTTGGGGTTGTATTCTTCAGCCCCGGTGTTTTTAGCTTCTCTGCTGGGCTGTTGACTTGCTGCAGGTTCCAAACCTGTGGAGAATCTCTCCCCGCAGAGACGGCTGCGATCACTCCCCACCCCCTCTCCAGTCTGCTCCCGTGCTCTCACTGCCGCTGCCCTCAGCCTGCGCCCGATCTAAAACTGCCCCAGCCCTCCAGTAAAGACAGACCTTTCTTGGCGGATCTCAAGGATGGCTTCTCTTGGTAACTATTTGTGGGTTTTTTTTCAGTCAAGCATTGATTCAGAGGCTTGTAATGAAGTGGATAGTGAGAGAAAGCGCGGAGCTTATGCAACTGTGAGCCTCCTCTCCGCCATCTTAACCGGAAGTCCAAAACTGAAATTCTTAATCTTTTTTTTTTACGTCATAGGTCTTTTGGAAAGGACATATAGTAAAGCTTAGGGATCCCTTCTCCAGATAATGTTTCTAAATACATAAAATACAAAGGATTACAAATAACCAATTATAGTGAAATGCAGTTGTCACAATAATAATTTAAAAATGCTATTATCAAATTAATGGACTCTAGATAAGAACTCTTGGTTTAGAAGTTCCCAGATTTGTAGGGATAGTGAGAAGGGAAGAAAATAGAAGGCAGGGTAAGGGCAGAGAGGGGAATGCCAGGTAGGAAGATGGTAAGAAAGAGTAGAGTAGAAAAACACAATTTTTTAGGAAGATAGTAAGAAAGATTGGACCAGAAAAAAACAACTTTTTAAAATTGGGACACATAGAAAGATAGCTTATTCTCTGTAGTCTGAAGTGTAACTTTGAAACTGAAAACTGGAGTTATGTGCAGATAGATTATAATATAACAGTTTTGGTCTACCTCCAGTGAATAGAATATTGAGCCTTCTGTCAGGAAGAGAGGTCAAATCTGGCTTTAGTTGATTACTAGCTTTGTGACCCTAGGTAAATGACTTAACCTCTTTTTTGCTCAGTTTCCTCAAATTTAAAATGGGAGTAATAATAGCACTTCCATCCCAGGATTATTGTGAAGATCAAATGAAGTAATATTTGCAAAGCATTTACTACAGTGCCTAGTACATGGTAGATACTGTATAAAATGCAAACTATTAATATTATTATTATTATTATTATTATTATTATTATTATAAATTCTTCCTTCATATATCTTAAATGTATCTAAACTGTAACTATGGACTTTTCAGAGTGCACAGTGATTGTAATGACCTGGAGACCAGATATAACACGTTCAGCCTGGAGCTAAGCAGCAGGATTAGAATATAGTGGAGGAAAGCTTTTTAGGTATCTTAATATTTAGATGGATGTCTTGTTTTCTCAGCTTTTCCCTCATCCTCCGAGGCCATTTGTTTCAGAAGCCCAGGGATAACAGAATCCTGTGTAGATGACTATGGGGTGAATATTTAATTTTTCCTTCTTTTCTTGTTTTCATCCATCATTTTCAATTTTCTTTCCTCAGGGTTTCCAAGATTGTTTTTTTTTTTTTTTTCCTTCAGATGAGTACTTTTTTTTTTTTTCAGTGAGCATCACTGTAGCTTTTTTGACTTGTTTTTAACCTGTCATCTTTTAGTTCCCCTACTTTTCTTCCACTTATTCCTTAAAAGTTCTTGACAGTTCTTCTGTTTTTCTTAGCTCTTGTTTCTCTTAGTTATCTCCGAACTCAGCTTCTCCTTTTCACTTGTTTACAAGAATATTTTTGCTTAGTGTGGGTCATAATTTATGTCAGATGCTCTAATATTTTTCTTCAGCCTCTGTCATGACCATCCATTATCTGAATGTACACATAGACTGTATATGCCCTGCTCTAGAAATCCCACTATTGTAGAGTTATACAATCTCTGTTTGACATGGGGTCAGAACTCGTGGAATTCACAATACAAGGCAGGAAGGGTCAAGTCACTCATAGGTGTGTCATGAATTGTATTTCAGCAATTATTGGTCTGCCAAGTAATTTCATGATCAAGTCAGCCCATTTATATTCAGGAACTGGATTCATTTAGCAGTCTATGGCAAATAGATATTTAGTGACAATAACTAATGTTAGATGGGACTTCTTACCAGTTCTTTAAATGTCTTCCTAGAGGTATGTTTTCTGCTAGGCTTTGTTGTTAAATACAGCCTCCTTTTTTGGAACCTTGCCTTCAGGATGCTTATCCATGGTTGATCTCCATTCACATGGTAATCAAGTAATTGCTATTACTGAGAGTAAAACTCAGGGATGCTGTCTAGTTAGTGTCAAGATCATAGATGCCAGATGAGGCTCATTATGCAGTCAGAAGGTCATTACCAACATAGAATATTTCAGATGTTCCCCTTAATTTTCCACAATTATAAGTGGCTTCTACATGTAAAGCACAATGCTTGGTATTGGGAAGTCAAAAACAAATCAAAAAGTTTCCTGACCTTAGGGAGTTTTTATTATATTAGTCATACAACATGTACATAGTTTAAGAAATACAGTGTAACTTTAGAAAGGAAAGAGCACTATCACTTGAGACCTTAGATGCCTTAAAGGAAAAAATGTACATTTTAATCCAAAAAATTTTATGAGGCTGACAGAAATGATATATTCTGTAGCTCTTAGGAGTTTGAATTTAATCATCCTTGACTTTGCTCCTGGGTAAGGACGATTCAAGTTCTATCAGAGTATCATATATTCATACATTTAAAGATAACATAATGAAAATACTTGAATCTGATCTCCAGAAATATTTACATAAAATACTCAGTTGTATAAATTTTAAAAATTATTAAATTTAATTTTGATCAGCCTTCACAAAACAAATTATTTTAGATCAAATGAGATTATATGTAGAATGCTATTCAAACTTTAAAGTGCTATGTAAATAATGCTTCTCCTTTTATTTCTTCTCCTCCTTTTTTCTTTTTCTTCTCTTTCTTTTATTGTAATTAATATTATTATTATAGATCACCCAAGTTTTTGCAACTCTGAACATAAAAAGATTTAATTTACATTTTTAAAAAGGGCATTGACAATTTTAGATTTCATAGTAAAAGGGCATAATTTAAATGATTAGATAATTTAATTTATCTTTTTTAATTGAATAACAATATTTTCAAAGTATTCCTTTCATCATATCATTACTTTATTCAGACATTTCACTGCTAGCTCTAAAAGTGATTCAAAGTTAGACGAGAGTTCCCATATCCACAAACCTGCCAATTTAACATGTGTAATATGCCACATTTCTTCTCCCCTTAATAATTTAATGGTTCCATGAACTCTTTAGTTTGAGTAGTTTTTCTATTTTATTATATATATTATATATGTATGTATATATGTAATTATATTATAATTACATCTTTTCATCCTGTGTCCATCTATTCTACTGTGGAATCTAGTTCTAGTGGCTACTTATTAACTCTAGTTAACTGCTGTGTTGGTATAAAGTCTTTCACAATATGGCTGTAGCCCACCTTCCTAGGATGATTACTCTTTCTAGTCTCCAATCAAACTGATCTCTTTGCTGTTTCTTGCACACAGTGTTCCATCTTCTCCCTTTGTTCTTATGCACAGAAGGAATTTACTTCTTCACTTTTGACTCTTGAAACCCCTGGTTTAAATCATATAAAAGCTACATCCTTCAGAAGGCTTTTCCTGATCCTTCTCCCAGTTTTTAGTGCCTCTCCTTATCAAAAATAATTTGTGTTTATTTTGTATATGTCATATGTTTACTTATTCAAGAAAGTATAGAATCTTTCCAGGAGAATGTAAGCTTTTAAAGGGCAGTGGTTATCCGATTTTTGTATTTATATCCCAATTTGTAACCCATTTTATATCTCAAATAGCACAAGGCCTGCCACATAGTCAGTACCTAATAGATAGATGCTTGTTGATTTATTCATTTAACTAGTTACTGAAGACCATTCTCTAGTCCTCTGAAGAGTTTGGGCTAGCGCATTGTTCATTTACTATCTGTAATCTTCACTCCATGACCAACCCATTTGTATGCGCATGTTTACTGATTTCTCTCATATAAGTAAGTTGCTCTTTGAGTTATCTATCATTTTGATTCTCCGGAGACCATGGTCATTGAAGTTGAGATGGAATTTTGTGCAAAAGAAAATTTAATAAAAATGTAGGAACAAATAACTTTTCAAGAATCATTAGTATACAGGATTCATTATTCAATATACAAGAATCATTAGTATCGAATGCCTAGAAATTTTAGTGTCATAATTATGGAGATGTAGCTGGAGAGACCAATTTTAAATAGTGAGAGTTGAGAAGTTTGCAATGACAGTGATTAAAAGGAAAAAAAAACCCTCATAATTTTTGTTATTGTAGCATTTTGACAAGGCCAATATTAAGTAGTTAACCGATAATAATGGAATAACATAATTCCTTGTGCTTTGCTGTTGGTACTTCTTTTATCTTGCTTGCTTCAGTGACTTAAACAAATTCATTATTATGTATTATACAGAGATTAATAATTCAGCAAAAAGATCATATTCTGTTAGGAAAAAAGAGAAAAAACTCAGAGTTCTAATAAAAGGCAACATCTCTCTTGTTTTGGGTGGCCCAGATTACACTTCACTTCATTCCCTATTTCTTTGACCTCCCTAGTTAAGCCTAAGTTAAAATCCTATCCTTCACTGGAATTCCTCCCAATGTCCTCTTAAATCTTGTGACTTCCTTCTGTTGATTATTTTTGTTCATTTATTTCTTATTTTTGTTTATATAACTTGCTTTGTGTATATTATTTGTTTGTATAGTGCCTTCTCCTTTAGATTGTAAACTCCTTGAAAACAGGGACTGCCCTTTTGCTTCTTTTTGTATTTCTGGTGTTTAGCACAGTAGGCACTTAATAAATATTTTGATTAATTGACTGATTCCCCACCATCCTCACTAACTGCTTTATTTTTATGCATATGTTCTAAATTAAACATTAGAGCATAAATATGAATAAAGTTTTGAATAGATAATTTTTCCCAAACAGAATGCCAGAAAAGGGAATGTTAATCACTATAGAATCATAGTTTAATGATAACAGGATCAAGTAATTTATTACTAGTGCAGTCAGTTATAATAATAAGCCTTATTGGAACATTTTAATTTTTTTTCAATGTCTGCCATTTTCCCATATTACATTTCAACTTTATTGAAAAATATGATCAACCCAAAAAATTATCAAATTGTGCATACCCTTTGATCCAGCAGTGTTTCTATTGGGCTTATATCCCAAAGAAATACTAAAGAAGGGAAAGGGACCTGTATGTGCCAAAATGTTTGTAGCAGCCCTGTTTGTAGTGGCTAGAAACTGGAAAATGAATGGATGCCATCAATTGGAGAATGGCTGGGTAAATTGTGGTATATGAATGTTATGGAATATTATTGCTCTGTAAGGAATGACCAGCAGGATGAATACAGAGAGGCTTGGAGAGACCTACATGGACTGATGCTAAGTGAGATGAGCAGAACCAGGAGATCATTATACACTTCGACAACGATATTGTATGAGGATGTATTCTGATGGAAGTGGATTTCTCTGACAAAGAGACTTAACTGAGTTTCATTGGATAAATGATGGACAGAAACAGCTACACCCAAAGAAGGAATACTGGGAAATGAATGTGAACTATTTGATTTTTGATTTTCTTCCCGGGTTATTTATACCTTCTGAATCCAATTCTCCCTATGCAACAAGAGAACTGTTCGACTCTGCAAACATATATTGTATCTAGGATATACTGCAACATATCCAACATATAAAGGACTGCTTGCCATCTAGGGGAGGGGGTGGAGGGAGGGAGGGAAAAAAAATCGGAACAGAAACGAGTGTCAATATAAAGTAATTATTAAATAAAAATTAAAAAAAAAGAAAGGGAAAAAAAAAGAAAAATATGATCAACATCAGAAAGACTCTTTCTTTCCAGTGGTCTCTCTCTTTGTGGGCAGGTCCCTTTAAGATTGTTTACTTCTGTAGCTGTTGTCACTGCAACTGCTCTGATAGCTACCATCCTGCTGCTTGGGTGCCTGGGAAGAAAAAAGATGCCAGCTGCCTTTTGAGATCTCACAAGGCTCTCTACCAAAGGAAAGAAAACACAGATGGAAGCTGGCCTCAATCCAGGCACAGATTGCTTAAGGAAAAAGTTTAAGGTTTATGGCCAGAGGAGGAATCAGATAGAGCTGCTCTTGCCCTTGGGACTCTCCAGACCATTTAGAGACATGAAATTCATAATAAAATAGTGACCAAGATTCACTTCATGTTCCCTGATTATTTCATATGTAGATGCAGATTTTTCTTTTCAGGGCTTAGTTATGTCCCTCTGAGCTAAAGCTAATGATCCTTTCAATGAGCATATGTAATGTTGATTTGCTGGAAATAGAGACCAAGGTTTGATTTCTAGTCTTTGTATTTCCTAATCTATCTCTAGTCATTCTACAGTTGATACTTAACTTTTAAAAATATTAATTTTTTTTCAATGGGCAAAAATCTATCTTCTTGCCCTTCCACTTCTTTTTTCCTTAGATCCCTGCCATCCTTCCCCCTTATCCATTGCCATTTAGAAAGAAAAAAAATCTGTATTACAAATATACATAGTCAAGCAAAGCAAATTTTTACATTGGTTATATTTTTAAGAGCTTATTTTGTACAAATCTTTTTTATGGGGGGGTTCATTATTTTTTTCATTATTCATTACTAATCCTTTGTATTCATGTTTAGCCATCATGCTAATCAAAGTTATTAAGTTTTTCCAGAGTTTTTTGTCTTTACAATATTGTTATTGTATATATTGTTCTCCTAGTTTTGCTTATCTCACTCTATCAGTTAATCCAAATTCTTTGATACCATCTACTTCATTATTTTTAATAGCACAGTAGCATTATATCTCATTTATATACCATAACTTGTTCATCCATTCACCAATTGATAGAAATTCCTTCAAATTCCAATTATTTGCCACCTCAAACAAAAAATCTATTAATATTTTTGTATCTCTTTAGAGTTTATTTTGTTTAGGAGTAATCCCTCTCTTAATTTACAATCCTTCCAATTCCCTCTTCTTTCTTTTCTCCTTTCCCACCCATTTCCTTTTAGTCTGGGATTTCCTCCCTGGTGATTCCTTTGAAGGCATCAGACTGGCGTGGAAGATACAACTGAGACACTGTTCTACTTCTGGGCTCTGAATTACATAGCTGTTGTTTGCTTCAGAATTTGTGCCATGTCTGGTGCACAGACTGGGGCCTTGACTTCCTCCTCACCCTGTAATACTATACCTGGTTTAAGTCCCCTGCAGTCTGCCCTGTGACTCAGAACTGGACAGTCAGTGACAGAGCTGCTAAAGACAACTCTTTCAGCTTTCTGTAGAAATCTAAACCTTTGCATGCTGGTTCTAGAACTTCCTTTTTTCCTCATAGACCAAACAGTTTCTTCCTTCACTGGAATGCTTCACGTTCCATTCCTTGCCATAGCCTGGACTCAGTGTCCAAAGATATCTTGTTTGTCCTCCTGTGATCACCTGAGCTGGAAATGTGTCTTAGATTTCTTAATTAGAGCTCAATCTGGTGCATTTTTCTAGATTTGTTTGGAAGAGGGTTTTTTTTTTGGGGGGGGAGGGGCAGGCAGGAGGGTGGGAGAAGAAGTTTGCTATACTCTTTTTTTTTTTCCTGCTATCCTGCCATCTACTTTCTGCCTTCTGCTTGATACCTTTAATTATTATTGTTTCATGACTCTTTTCTTCCTAGGAAGGTCCATCCCTTCCATCAGTCACCACTCTCTTTCATCTTCAGTCTCTCTAATAGAGATAAACTCTTTCCCTGGCACCTATAATATTCCTGTATTTCACCTTCATTTTAAAATCCTTCCTTTGACTCTCATTCTTTCTGGTTGTTGTTCCATGTTTTTATTCCCTTTCTAAGTTAAAATATCTAGAAAAAAATCCACGTACAAACTACAGTCATTGCCTCTGCTTCCTCACCTTCAATTTATTCCTCAATTCTTCATTAGATTGAACTTTTCATTAGACAAAACTGCCTTTTTAAGGTTACTGATGAATCTTTAAG
This sequence comes from Antechinus flavipes, assembly GCF_016432865.1. Taxonomy (NCBI): domain Eukaryota; kingdom Metazoa; phylum Chordata; class Mammalia; order Dasyuromorphia; family Dasyuridae; genus Antechinus; species Antechinus flavipes. The sequence goes on from NC_067401.1 coordinate 271,391,810, forward strand.
TGCTAAATCCGATAGTTTTATTTTGGTCCTTATTCTTGATCCCACTGCATCTTTTGACATTGTTTATCCCCCCTTCTTGGTCAGTTAGTAAACATTTATTAAGCATTTACTATGGCCAGAAACTGTGCTAAATAAACATTAGGGATACAAAAAAAAAAGGAAATAAAAGCAAACAAAATAAAACATAATACCTATTCTCAAGGTGCACATATACTCTTCTCCATGAGCCTTTCCAACTCTGCTTTTTTTCTGATTCTCTTCTTTCCAGTCTGACTCCTTAATTTTCCTTTTTTACGTCTCTTTGCTGGGTAAGTACTTATGGCCTTCTCCCTAACCATGGTACTTTGTTAAAACTCTGTTTTGTTCCCCTCTCCACCATCTTTTTTCTTTCTCTAAACTCTCTTTTGGTAATATCAGCTTGCATTGATTCAGTATAATTTCTAATTATATGATTCTCAGATCTACATATCCAGACTTTATCTCTCTCTAACCCACCATTCCCAAGAGCTGTCTGGTTTTCTGGACATGAATGTACTATGGGCATTTCAAATGTATCAAGGCCAGAATGGAACTTATCTCACCCCCTTCTTTCCCTGCTGGTCTGCTTCCCCTAATTTTTGTTGAGTGTCCTTCTTCCTTTAAATCACCTATGTTCATGACCTTCAAGTCATTGTCAATTCCTCCCTTCCCCTTGCTCCCCTACCATTTCTAAGCAGTTGGCAAGCCTTGTTAATTTTACCAACACAACATTTGTCAAATCTCTTCTCTCCACTCCCATAGTCATTACCATATTACTTTTATACCAGTTTATGATAGTAGCCTCTAATTGTCTTTTTACCTTCCTATCTCTCCTATCTCACTTGCACGTGGTTGCTTGTGTGTGTGTGTGTGTGTGTGCGTGCGTGCGTGTGTGTGTTCTACCTAAAGTACTAGACTGACACATCACTCTTGCTCAAAAAACCCATCTTTATTGAGTCTAGCATAAACTCCTTGAGTTGTCATTAAAGCCTTTCACCAGGTAGATTCAGTCGTTTTTACACACAGAATTCCAGTTGAATTGGGCTAATTCCTGTTCCCTCAACTTGGCATTCCATGTTCTGCCTCCATGTGTCTGCCCAACTGTCCATGTAAGGTGTTCTTTCTGACTTCTGATTTTTAGAATCTTTCACTTTCTTTCAAGGCTCACTATAGGTGCCTTTCCTGATTACCTTGTTTGTAGCATTTTCTCCTTTTTTAAATTATCTTATATCAACTTAGCTGTGTAAACCTGTCCTCCCCACTGATTCCTCAGTAGTGTTGGTTCCACTAAGTTTGCAGTTTTTAATCTTTTCTATCTTTAGTGTCTAGCAAAGTTGCCTACATGTGGTAAGTAGTTAATAAATGATTGTTCTGTTGAAGTAGTAAATATACTAGTATGATAAACAAATATTTTTAGAAATGTCAAACAGCTGATCTTATGTTAAAACCATCAAGCAGGTAAAAGCAGCAAGGGAACCATGTTTTTTCCCCTAGTGATGTTGACAGTGAAAGGATATGCCATTCATTTTGTGGTATGAAATCATTTAGAATATTTACTTAAAAACTGGTTTTTGCATCATGATTACTCAGTTTACTCTTTCAAAAGTCTACATTTAAGCTGTTTTATTTTCTATCCCTAGGAATACCTTTCTATCATATTTTCAAAATTCACTTTGAGAATTCTGTTTAAAAAAGAATCTGTATTAAGCTCAAGCTCTTATAAGAATAAAAAAGATTAATACTTAGAATAACCCAAATAGCAAGACTTACATAGTCTTCTTGAAATTCTTTTACAAAGTTAACTTCTTTCATTATTTGGCAAAAATATTTTTTTTACCTTGGTAGAGGGACATTAAGTAATAATTGAATATTGTTAGCATGTTAATTGAAATTGAATACTGTAGAAAAGAGAATAATGATAAAATAAAAAAAAACTTTAGAGCTTTTTTTTTCCTATCTTATTTTTTGGGGATAGTGTTGAAACAGTTGGGGTTAAGTGACTTGCCCAGGGCCACACAATTAGTAAGTAAGAGTCTGATCTCAGATTTAAACTCAGGTCCTCCAGGATTAGTGTTCTATTCACTGCATCTTCTAGCTGCTCCTGCCACCTGCTTTTTTAATGTTTTATTGAGAGCCTTAAGTATTTACATCACAGTCCTTTCTATCCTTTCCCTTCCAGTCTGATCCCTCTCTTGTGACAAACAAAAACATTTGATTAAAAATATCTGATGGAAGCTGCATTTGATAATGTGTTATTTTTAGTAGCTCCCCTCTCTCTCATTTTATCCCTATGCCTGAAGGGGGAATCAGGTATTTTACTCTAGTCACTAAGATCTTCATTCATTTTTCTATAACTAAGTTCAATTTCCTTTTATATCCCTTTTAATTTTTAACAGAGAGCAAAAATTAAAAGTTCTGTATAGCAAATATACATATATTTGCTGTACAGAACTTCATATATATATATATATACATATATATATATATATATATTCCAAAGATGTTTTCATTTCACAGTTGTACTACACCTGAAACTTATTTATGAAATTTTGTGCTGCTTATGGTCTGAAAACATTTCTCATTTGAATGTGCAGAGAAGACATCTCAGGAGAGAAAACTTATACTCCAATCCCTTAAACAAATGTTATTTTTTTTCTTTTTTTTCTTTCTTTTGAACCAATATCAGGGATATAACATAGGAATGATTTGCCCTTAGCAAGTTTACTATTCAAAACTGTGTGTGTGTTTACATGTTGGAGCAAAAAGGACAGGGATTAAAATCAAAATACTAAAGCCCTGCCTTTGAAAAAATGGACTAGAATGGGTCTCTAGTTGGAAGATAGTTAAATTGTCTGTGAAATCGCCTTTGGTATAGGGGCATAGTTCCCATATTTTATTGGGAATTCTAATACCTGCCAAGCTTTTTGATTAATGTGAAGAAAGTCTTTCTAAATTGTTTGCTTAAAAGCAGATCAAAAGATGTATTACTTATTTTAATATAATTTCATATGTTTGCTGTGAAATTTCATATCCTCTTTTGCTAAATGAAATTAGATACTTTAATCAAGTATCTCAAGAGTTGCATGGGCTCTCAGATGTCATCTATTCCAAATTGTACTTGAAGCATACTTGACATTTTGGACAAGTGGCCATTCTGCTTCATCTTGAAGCCCTTCAGAGATAAGGGCTTCAGTATCCTGAGGCAGCTTGTTCTACTTTAGGGAAATTCTGATTCTGATTAAACTGAAATCTGCCTCTATCTAGCTAATACCTATAAGTAGTTTTATTCTTTGGAACTAAGTAGAATTGTGGAATCACGAGCTGAGTTTGGAAGGGACCTCAAAAAGCAAAGCACAAAAGAAAAATTTCTCTTCTATAGGACAAACTTGTAAAAATAGGTATCATTCCTCACTTTATACTAAGCCCTATTCCTAAAGTCTGTTCTTCTCTAGGCTAACTGTCCCTTTTTTCTTAAATTTATTATCCTGTAGAATGATATTTAGTTTTTTCAGCAACCTGGTCACTGTCCTTTGACTGAATACACGCCAGCTTTTCAGTGACTAAAATCTGACATCCAGATTTAATTTAATGAGAGCAAAATAGTTTATCATCTTTTGTTTTGACACCATTTTTCCAGTATTGAAGGCCAAAATGGAATATCTTATTGTTAACAAAAATAAAGCTTGCAATTACTAAAATTCCCATTTTCTTTTCACATGAGATCATAAACTTAGAGCTAGAAAAGAATATTGGATTTCATCTAGTTATAACAGACTCATTTTGCAAATTAAGAAACCGAGACTCACAGAGGTTAAGTGGCTTGTCCAAGATCACACAGTAAATGACAAAGTCGGGATTGAAATGCAGGTAGTCTGATTTTAAATACAGTGTTCTTTTCCATTGCACCATGCTAGTTCCACTTTGTATATAATATTTTAAGATGGTTATTGACAAGTTCTCATGTATCCAGAGGAAGATGACCATGACAATGCATGTGGATCAATTGAAGAAATTCTTATCTATTCATGTCTTCTTCTATCAATCTGGACATCTGATTTTTGGGTCCAAATCACAAAAATATGACTTTGATTTAAAAGATTTGACCTTGACATTCCAAATCATTAAAAGTTATGTGGATCCAAAAAAGTATTTGTGTCATCAGCAAATTTAATAAGTATGTTCTCTGCTTTTATTTAAATCAGTGACAAAATGTTGAACAGCATACCTAGGAACACTACATTGGAGACTATCCCACAAGGTATCTTTTTAATCCATCAATCATCATTTTTTTCTATAGAGTGATGAGTTATAAATATACCTGCTTTACCATCTTTTCCACATCTTTTTTTAATCTACAAGGATAACCTGAGATACTTCTCATGTAAATTAGTAGGTATCTAGATGTTACTACATTAATAATATTTCAATGATTAACCTCTATAAGAACCAGAAATCAGGTTAGGCTGCTATGACTAGTTCTTGATAAACCAATATTGCTTATAATCATCATAGCTTGCCTTTCTAAGTACTCATAAACTATCCTTTTACTATTATATTCAAAAATATTATTAGATATTTACTAGGTATTAAACTCCCAACCTGCATTTAAGAATCTACTTTCATGTTCCTCATTACAAATTCATACCTTTATCTGTCTCTAACCCTCTAGCACCTTTACCATTCTCTATAATCTTCTGATAGAAACACATATTCACTTATGCAGCTTGTTCAGATATTTTTTCAGTCGTTTCCCATTCTATGACCTTGTTTGGATAATTATTATTATTATTATTATTTTTGGTGAAGACACTGTAACGATTTGTCATTACCTTCTCCAATTTATTTGACAGATAAGGAGACTGAGGCAAACAAGGTGATAGGACTTGCTGTCTTACAGCTAGTAAGTGTCTGATGTCAGGTTTGAACTCAGAAGGAGGAGCACTCTAACCATTATGTCATCTAGCTGCCCATTCGCATCTGCAATATCTTTGGATTAGGACTTCCGGTTAAGATGGCGGAGAGGAGGCTCACAGTTGCATAAGCTCCGCGCTTTCTCTCACTATCCACTTCATTACAAGCCTCTGAATCAATGCTTGACTGAAAAAAACCCACAAATAGTTACCAAGAGAAGCCATCCTTGAGATCCGCCAAGAAAGGTCTGTCTTTACTGGAGGCTGGGGCGGTTTTAGATCGGGCGCAGGCGGCGGGCAGCAGCAGTGAGAGCACGGGAGCAGACTGGAGAGGGGGTAGGGAGTGATCGTAGCCGTTTCTGCGGGGAGAGCTTCGCTACAGGTTTGGATAATTTCCTCCGGCAGCAAGTCAACAGCCCAGCAGAGAAGCTAAAAACACCGGGGCTGAAGAATACAACCCCAAACAGCTGGAGTCTCTCAGGACCTGGCCCCCCCCTCCCCTTCCCCCCCCTCAGTGACTCAGCACGCTTTGGGATCTCAGAGCGCAGGCGCAGCACAGTCCTGCTAGTGCCTCACTGCTGCCACCTGCAGTCTGTAGAGGAAGCTCGATAACACACCCAGCCCCCCCCCCCAAAGAAAGACTCCAGTTTTTTCTGTTTTTCTTTGTAGTTTATCTCTGATTAATAGACAGAATGAGCAAGAAGCTGAAGAGGACTTTAACCCTTGACAGCTTCTATACAGATAGAGAGCAGACTCTAAATCCTGAGGAGACTAAAAACAGGCAGTCCCCAGGTGATTCCCCAAAGGAGGAAATCATCTGTTCCTCAGCACAGATGAACCTCATAGAAGTGATTAAAAAGGCTCTCACAAGGGAGCTAGAAGAAAAATGGGGAAAGCAGAGTGAAGCTTGGCAAAAGGAGAGGGAGGCTTGGGAAAAGGAGAGGGAGGCTTGGCAAAAGAGCCTGGAGAAAGTTAAAGAGAGAGTGGATAAAGAAGTAAAATCCTTGAAAAATAGGATTAGTGAACTGGAAACAGAAAACAGCTCTCTAAAAAACAAAATTGGCGAAATGGAAAAAAATTCCACAGAACAAAAGAACTCAATTGGACAATTAGAGAAAGATTTAAAAAAGTGACTGAAGAGAATACTTCACTGAAAATCAGAATTGAACAAGTGGAATTGAATGACTCGAGGAGACAAGAAGAATCAGTCAAGCAAATCCAAAAAAATCAAACAATGGAGAAAAATGTGAAATACCTTCTGGGGAAGACAACAGACCTGGAAAACAGATCCAGGAGAGACAATCTGAGAATCATTGGACTCCCAGAAAAACATGATGAAAAAAAGAGCCTGGACACTGTCTTCCAGGAAATTATCAAAGAGAACTGCCCAGAAGTCATAGGAACAGAGGAAAAAATAAACATTGAAAGGATTCATCGATCACCCACTGAAAGGGATCCTAAAATCAAAACACCAAGGAATACAGTGGCCAAATGCCAGAACCCTCAGGTGAAAGAAAAAATATTGCAAGCGGCTAGAAAAACCCAATTCAAGTATCAAGGAGCCACAATAAGGATCACCCAGGATCTGGCAGCATCCACATTAAAAGATCGAAGGGCCTGGAATATGATATTCCGAAAGGCTAAGGAACTTGGTATGCAACCAAAAATAACTTACCCAGCGAGAATGAGCATCTTTTTCCAGGGAAGAAGATGGACATTCAACGAAGTAAGCGAATTTCATCTATTTCTGATGAAAAAACCAGAACTTAACAAAAAGTTTGATCTACAAATATAGAACTCAAGAGAAATCTAAAAAGGTAAAGATTAATCTTGGGAACTATATTTTGACTATATAGATGTATAAAGAATACATGTATACCTTGTTCTAGAAATTGATGTGGAAAGGACATTGTACCAGAAAAAGGGTAAAGTGGGGGTAGTACATCTCATGAAGAGGCATAGGAAACCTATTATATCTGAGAGAAAGAATGGAGGGGGATGAATATAGTGGGTATCTTACTGCCTTCAGAATTGGCTTTAAGTGAAAAATCTTAAGACATATTCAATCTATGGTGAAACTTCTCCCATCTCATTGAAAAGTGAGAAGGGAAAAGTGGAAAGGGAAGGAATAAGCTAAGGGGAAGGGAATACGGGAACTGGGAGGGAAAGGGGTAAGATAGGGGGAGGAACTCTAAGGAGGGGGGAGGGATACTAAAAAGGGAGGGCTGTGAGAAGCAAGGGGTGCTCACAAGCTTAATACTTGGAAGGGGGGAAAGGGGAAAGAAGGGAGGAAAGCATAAACCGGGGTTAACAAGATGGCAAGTAATACAGAATTGGTCATTCTAACCATAAACGTGAACGGGGTAAACTCCCCCATAAAGAGAAAGCGGTTAGCAGAATGGATTAAAAGCCAGAATCCTACAATATGTTGTTTACAGGAAACACACCTGAAGCGGGGAGATACATGCAGGTTAAAGGTAAAAGGTTGGAGCAAAATCTACTATGCTTCAGGTGAAGTCAAAAAAGCAGGGGTAGCCATCCTGATCTCAGATCAAGCTAAAGCAAAAATTGACCTAATTAAAAGAGATAAGGAAGGACACTATATCTTGCTAAAGGGTAGCATGGATAATGAAGCACTATCTATATTAAACATATATGCACCAAGTGGGGTAGCATCTAAATTCTTAAAAGAGAAACTAAGAGAGCTGCAAGAAGAAATAGACAGTAAAACTATAATAGTGGGAGATCTTAACCTTGCACTCTCAGAATTAGATAAATCAAACCAGAAAATAAATAAGAAAGAAGTCAAAGAGGTAAACAGAATACTAGAAAAGCTAGATATGATAGATCTCTGGAGAAAATGTAATGGAGACAGAAAGGAATACACTTTCTTTTCAGCAGCTCATGGAACCTATACAAAAATTGACCATATATTAGGACATAAAAACCTCAAACTCAAATGTAGTAAGGCAGAAATAGTAAATGCATCCTTTTCAGACCACGATGCAATGAAAATTACATTCAACAAAAAAGCAGGGGGAAGTAGACCAAAAAATAATTGGAAACTAAATAATCTCATACTAAAGAATGATTGGGTAAAACAGCAAATCATAGACATAATTAATAACTTCACCCAAGAAAACGATAATAATGAGACATCATACCAAAATGTATGGGATGCAGCCAAAGCGGTAATAAGGGGAAATTTCATATCTCTAGAGGCCTATTTGTATAAAATAGAGAAAGAGAAGGTCAATGAATTGGGTTTGCAATTAAAAATGCTAGAAAAGGAACAAATTAAAAACCCCCAGTCAAACACTAAACTTGAAATTCTAAAAGTAAAAGGTGAGATCAATAAAATTGAAAGTAAAAAAACTATTGAATTGATTAATAAAACTAAGAGTTGGTTCTATGAAAAAACCAACAAAATAGACAAACCCTTAGTAAATCTGATTAAAAAAAGGAAAGAAGAAAATCAAATTGTTAGTCTTAAAAATGAAAAGGGAGAACTCACCACTAACGAAGAGGAAATTAGAGCAATAATTAGGAGTTACTTTGCCCAACTTTATGCCAATAAATTCGACAACTTAAATGAAATAGAAAAATACCTCCAAAAATACAGCTTGCCCAAACTAACAGAGGAAGAAGTAAATATCCTAAACAGTCCCATCTCAGAAAAAGAAATAGAACAAACTATCAATCAACTCCCTAAGAAAAAATCCCCAGGACCAGATGGATTTACATGTGAATTCTACCAAACATTTAAAGAACAATTAACTCCAATGTTATATAAACTATTTGAAAAAATAGGGATTGAAGGAGTCCTACCAAACTCCTTTTATGACACAGATATGGTACTGATACCTAAACCAGGTAGGCTGAAAACAGAGAAAGAAAATTATAGACCAATCTCCCTAATGAATATTGATGCTAAAATCTTAAATAAAATATTAGCAAAAAGATTACAGAAAATTGTCACCAGGATAATACACTATGACCAAGTAGGATTTATACCAGGAATGCAGGGCTGGTTCAATATTAGGAAAACTATTAACATAATTGACTATATCAATAACCAAACAAACAAAAACCACATGATCATCTCAATAGATGCAGAAAAAGCATTTGATAAAATCCAACATCCATTCCTAATAAAAACACTTGAGAGCATAGGAATAAATGGACTTTTCCTTAAAATAGTCAGGAGCATATATTTAAAACCATCAGTAAGCATCATATGCAATGGGGAAAAACTGGAACCTTTCCCAGTAAGATCTGGAGTGAAGCAAGGTTGCCCACTATCACCATTATTATTTAATATCGTATTAGAAACACTAGCCTCGGCAATAAGAGTCGAGAAAGATATAAAAGGAATTAGAGTAGGCAATGAGGAAACCAAACTATCACTCTTTGCAGATGATATGATGGTATACCTAGAGAACCCCAGAGATTCTACCAAAAAGCTATTGGAAATAATTCATAATTTTAGCAAAGTAGCTGGCTACAAAATAAATCCCCATAAATCCTCAGCATTTTTATACATCACCAACAAAACCCAACAGCAAGAGATACAAAGAGAAATTCCATTCAGAATAACTGTTGATACCATAAAATATTTGGGAATCTATCTACCAAAGGAAAGTCAGGAATTATATGAGCAAAATTATAAAAAAGTCTCCACACAAATAAAGTCAGACTTAAATAATTGGAAAAATATTAAGTGCTCTTGGATCGGCCGAGCGAACATAATAAAGATGACAATACTCCCTAAACTAATCTATTTATTTAGTGCTATACCAATCAGACTTCCAAGAAAATATTTTATTGATCTAGAAAAAATAACAACAAAATTCATATGGAACAATAAAAAGTCGAGAATCTCAAGGGAATTAATGAAAAAAAAATCAAATGAAGGTGGCCTAGCTGTACCTGATCTAAAATTATATTATAAAGCAGCAGTCACCAAAACCATTTGGTATTGGCTAAGAAATAGATTAGTGGATCAATGGAAAAGGCTAGGCTCACAAGACAGAATAGTCAACTATAGCAATCTAGTGTTTGACAAACCCAAAGCCCCTAACTTCTGGGAAAAGAATTCATTATTTGATAAAAACTGCTGGGATAATTGGAAATTAGTATGGCAGAAATTAGGCATGGACCCACACTTAACACCATATACCAAGATAAGATCAAAATGGGTCTATGACCTAGGCATAAAGAACGAGACTATAAATAAATTAGAGGAACATAGAATAGTTTATCTCTCAGACTTGTGGAGGAGAAAGAAATTTGTGACCAAAGATGAACTAGAGACCATTACTGATCACAGAATAGAAAATTTCGATTACATCAAATTAAAAAGCCTTTGTACAAATAAAACTAATGCAAACAAGATTAGAAGGGAAGCGACAAACTGGGAAAACATTTTCACAGTTAAAGGTTCTGATAAAGGCCTCATTTCCAAAATATATAGAGAACTGACTCAAATTTATAAGAAATCAAGCCATTCTCCAATTGATAAATGGTCAAAGGATATGAACAGACAATTTTCAGAGGATGAGATTGAAACTATTACCACTCATATGAAAGAGTGTTCCAAATCATTATTGATCAGAGAAATGCAAATTAAGACAACTCTGAGATACCACTACACACCTGTCAGATTGGCTAAGATGACAGGAAAAAATAATGATGAATGTTGGAGGGGATGCGGGAAAACTGGGACACTGATGCATTGTTGGTGGAGTTGTGAACGAATCCAACCATTCTGGAGAGCAATCTGGAATTATGCCCAAAAAATTATCAAAATGTGCATATCCTTTGATCCAGCAGTGTTTCTATTGGGCTTATATCCCAAAGAAATACTAAAGAAGGGAAAGGGACCTGTATGTGCCAAAATGTTTGTAGCAGCCCTGTTTGTAGTGGCTAGAAACTGGAAAATGAATGGATGCCCATCAATTGGAGAATGGCTGAGTAAATTGTGGTATATGAATGTTATGGAATATTATTGTTCTGTAAGAAATGACCAGCAGGATGAATACAGAGAGGCTTGGAGAGACCTACATGAACTGATGCTAAGTGAAATGAGCAGAACCAGGAGATCATTATACACTTCGACAACGATATTGTATGAGGACATATTTTGATGGAAGTGGATTTCTTTGACAAAGAGACCTGAGTTTCAATTGATAAATGACGGACAAAAGCAGCTACACCCAAAGAAAGAACACTGGGAAACGAATGTGAACTATCTGCATTTTTGTTCTCTTCCCGGATTATTTATACCTTCTGAATCCAATTCTCCCTATGCAACAAGAGAACTGTTCGGTTCTGCAAACATATATTGTATCTAGGATATACTGCAACATATCCAACATATAAAGGACTGCTTGCCATCTAGGGGAGGGGGTGGAGGGAGGGAGGGGAAAAAAAATCGGAACAGAAATGAGTGTAAATATAATGTAATTATTAAATAAAAAAATTTAAAAAAAAAGAAAAAAAAAAAAAAAAAAAAAGGAAAAAAAAAATATCTTTGGATTATTTGTAATGGTCACATTTTGAGCTTGTGACTTGAACTAATTAAGGGCATTTAAACACTCTTTTAACATATCCATTTTGTTCTCTTCCAAGTCTGATGATTTTTCTGCTTGTTTGGAAAAAAAAAGAAAATAAATGAAGGAGTGCAGCAGTTTGAGAATATCATAAGATTTCTTAATAAAATTGTTCCCTGTGACCTCCCTCTCCCATTTAATCCTTAACCACAGAGACCTGGGTAGAGATATCTGTTATTAATTCACATATACATATGTAAAAAGAAATAATACAAGAGTTTTATAACCCTCTCCTGCACTTTATAAATGACAGATTGATATGTTTGCATATATTTATCTCTTTAAAGCTAAAATAGTCACATTGCTATTAACCTCAAAACACAACCCTTGTTTCTTTTCCCACATGACAGCCTTCCAGATATTTGAGGATATCAGATGATATCCCTTATCAGTGTTCTCTTTGATAAATATTCCTAATTCCTTTAATTGATTTTGGGAATAGCATCTATTTTAGTCCCTCTCCTCATTTTTGTTACCTTACTTTAGGTGTAGTTTGTCAGTATCCCTTCTAAAATGGGTCTCATTTTCCTTGTGACTTTACCTTGGGTAATTTCAAGTTTGTCAGTGTCCCTTTTAAAATGTGGCACCAAGACCTGCTACTATAATTTGTTCTAAGCTAAGTTATCAGACCAACAAGAAGAGATGAGGGTGGGAAGAGGGGCTGAAATTGAAAGCATCACTAGTGAGTCAAGACCTTTAGTTAGTGTATGGAACAGATATGTCAAAAAAAATTAGTTTATTAGCAGGACAAAATCTTCCATATTCATTCCTATTCATCTCTAGCAATTTTAACCTGTAGAATGTTTGTTTATAATGCAATGACCGACCATGATTCCATAGAACTGATCATTAACTTGATAGAATAGTGGAGAATTAAAGATGAGGAATCAGACTTACATTTTTGGCTGAGGAAAATGGAGCATTTTTAAATGTGCACTTATTATCTGGGTTTTATTTTTATTTTTCCCTTAAATTGGAGTTTGTGCTTGGAAGGAGATAAAAATATCTATTTGTTAATTGAAAAATAAAATGAAATTTTAAAAGTTTTTTAAAGAATGTATCTATTTATACATTGGTGAATGTCTTTCTAAATAACAAAGAGAGAAGGTTTACATGTAATGCAGTTTATTAAACAAAAACTTTAAGGAGCTCTTTAATAAAAGTCAAGGAGAGAGCTTACTAATGATTCTTTTGTAAGAATTAATCATTGGAAATTATTTCTTAAGTTGTCATTAATGACCTGCATTTTCCTGGGTCTATTCACTAAGTGTTGTAATAGGTGAACTCTAACTTAATAATTTAATAGAGCCAAAATCCTGAGTTGGTCTCTAATTATGAAATGACTGAGGGAAAGTTGAATTTTCTAAGAATGGTAGTATAAGTGTTGTTGAATGTGGAAGAAAAAATATCATAAAAACACTGTCCTTTAATAGTTTATTAGTGTTTAGAATTCATCCACGATGACCTATTTTACTTTCTGACTCTTACAAAAACACAAATTTCAAAAAGTTTTTTTTTTCCTGAACATCAATTTAAAGACATTAAAATGCTTGCAGTTTTTTCTAAAAAAATAAATATCCTTTGTGTGATTAAAATTTAGGCATGTAGTCATTAAGGTTGTACTTGTTGGAATACAAAGGAGGGAGCTTATCATCTTCATTTTTATCATGTTGATTCTCACAATAATGTTAGCACTGACATGATTCTAATCAGATCCCTAAGGCAGTTACTCTATGATATTGCTAGTTTTACTGACACTGTTATGAATGCTCACTTGTAAATAAACAAATGTGAAATTCATTTTCTTTTGTTAACAAAATTCTAATTTGAAAAAATGCTCCATAAAAATACATTTTACCTTCCTACCAAAGGAAAAAGAAGTGACTTAAATTTTAATGAAAACAAATTTTGGAATATAAACACCATGGAATATATATTTATTGTAAGAAACAATAGATGTGATGAACACATAGAAACATGGAAAAACTCATGTACTTATTCAAAATAAAACAAACAGAGGTAAGATAATGTCAATTCAAAGACAATAATTATAAAATAGTCATAAATGACTGTTGGAAAATTATAAAGAACAAGCTCAGAAAGAAGAAACGAATGAAGGAAATAGGTATTTGTTAAGAGCTCACTATAGGCTTGGTAATTTTCTTTTTTTTTCCTTTTTTTCCCCCCTCTTACCTAGTCTTAATTACTGATTGGGTTTTGCCTCAGTCAGATTGTGACCTGTTAAAGACCTTAATTTAAAAAGGCCAAGGTTTCCCTCTGCATTCAAGCAGATCTACATCTTGCCACTGGACTCTGGAGGAAAATGTGAGATTGGTGATTTTGCACAGCCTGTAGTTATCTAAATCCAACTCACTTGTATATCATGGCATCATGTTATGATCCTCTTTGAGAAAGAAGTATAAACAACTTCTTTGAGTAGCCAGTTGGGCAGCAAAGCTTCTTCCCTTCCTTTCTCTTTCCCTGTCCCTCCTTCCTTCTCTTCCCTCCTCTTTTTCTTTCTTTCCCCTCTTCTTTCTTCCCCCTCTCCTTCCTTCTCCTTTCTCTTTTTTCCTCTTTTCCTTTCCTTTTCTTTCTTGTCTTTCTTCTTTCCCTTCCCTTCCTTTCACTCTGTCCACATAGATTTTGCACTCTTACCTGTAGATACTTTGCTCAAAGGAATGTAAATTCTGATCCCGGAAACCACACAAGATATCTTGGAGTTTGCCGGCTAGATCTCTTTTTTAAGGACCATGCCTTAAACACAGAACACTGGAATCCTCATTGATTGGCCAGCATTAGGTCTCAGACCAAGTCCTATTTAGTATCATTTGGGCCCTGATTGGTTCAGAGTGAACATAAATAGCAGTTGTTTCTTTATTGGCCAGATTGATTGCATTGGTCCTTTTTTTTTTTTTTTTTTTTTTTAACTAGGCCTTTCTTTGTCTCATTTCTTACTTACCTTTAATTACTGATACAGTATTGACTCAATCAAACCGAGACCTGTTAAAGACTTTAGTATTAAGATATCCTGATCATTTATCAATTGAAACTGAATTAGGTCTTTGTCAAAGAAATCCACTTCCATCAGAATACATCCTCATACAATATCGTTGTCGAAGTGTATAATGATCTCCTGGTTCTGCTCATTTCACTCAGCATCAGTCCATGTAAATCTCGCCAGTCCTCTCTGTATTCATCCTGCTGGTCATTTCTTACAGAACAATGATATTCCATAACATTCATATACCACAATTTACCCAGCCAGACCTAACTGAGTTTCAATTGATAAATGATGGACAGAAGCAGCTACACCCAAAGAAAGAACACTGGGAAACGAATATGAACTATTTGCATTTTTGATTTTCTTCCCGGGTTATTTTTACCTTCTGAATCCAATTCTCCCTGTGCAATAAGAGAACTGTTCAGTTCTGCAAACATATATTGTATCTAGAATATACTGCAACATATCTAACATATATAGGACTACTTGCCATCTAGGGGAGGGGGTGGAAGGAGGGAGGGGAAAAATCGGAAAAAAAGTGAATGCAAGGGATAATGTTGTAAAAAAGTACCTTGGCATGAGTTCTGTCAATATAGAGTTATTATTAAATAAAATAAAAAAAAAATAGATTAGGTACTAAAAAAAAAAAAAAAAAAAGATATCCTGATCTATATCTAGCCATTGTACCTGGATGTCTCAGAAGGAATGTAAATAACAGTTGTAACTGTTTTAACCAGAAATCCTAGGAATCTTCCCTTCCCAGATTGATTTTTTCTTTTTTATTCCTTTCTTTTACTTTCCTTTTCCCTTCCCGTTTTCATTTCTCTTTTCCTTCCCTTTCTTCTTTTTCCTCCTTTCCTTTCCCTCTCCTTTTTCTTCCTCCTTTTTTTCCTTCCCCCCCCTTTTTTTTCACTTGCAAATCATGGCATCACTTCTCTGATGTCATGATCTTCCTTTAGAATGAAAGATGAACAACAATGCAGCTGGAACTTCGTAAAATATTAGTGTTAAGAATGGCAACAAAAAGATTACCTGTTCCTGCCCTTAGGGATCCTACATTCTAACTGGAGCAACCAAAACCCCTCCTGGATCACTGCCTTATCATGGTGGAGGGACTTGGGTAGCTCAGTGAAACTGTGAGTTGTGCCTTATAGAGCTACTCAAAATTGACATATCATTGTGGAGAGTTCCAACAAAAGGTGATTTACTGGAAAAGGAAACGGCAAGCCACTTTAGTATCTTTGCCTAGAAAATCTTTTGGACAGTATTAAAATAATTTGAAAAAAGATATCAGAAGATGAGCCCCTCAGGTTAGAAGGTGTCCAACAACTTATTTGGGAAGAATGTAGGACAACTGCAAGTAACTCCAAAAAAATTGAAACATATGGGCCAAATGTAAAAGGAAGCTCAGCTACAGTGTTGTAAAGATTAACATTTAATAGGAATCTGGAATGTCAGATAAATGAACCAAGGTAAGCTGGTTGTAGTCAAACAGGAGATGGAAAGTTTAAATATCTACCTGAGCTTAAATGGTCAGGGATTTAATTCAAATGATCATTATATATTCTCTTGTGGACAAGAATCCCTTAAAAGAAATAGAGTGGCTCCCATACTAAACAAAAGGGTGAGAAACGCAATACTAATGTATGAACTTCAAAAATGACAGAATGATAGTTGATCAAATCCAAGACAAACCATTCAGCATCATAGTAAGACAAGTCTATTTTCTAACCTCCAATGCTGAAAAAGCCAAAATTGATCAGTTTTGTAAAGACCTACAGCAGGTAAGTACAAAGCTGGGAAAAATCTTTACAGGTGATATTTCTGATAAAGATCTCATTTCTGAAATATATAAAGAACTGTGTCGAATTTGTAATAATATAATTCATTTTCCATTTGAGAAATGGTCAAAAGATATGAACAGATAATGTTCAGATGATGAAATTAAAGCCAGCTATAGTCATATGAAAAATGCTAACAGCCCTGAATTGTGATGATCAACTATGAAAGATTTAGTTCTTCTCAGTGGTTCAGTGATCCAAATCAATTCCAGTAGATTTGGAAAATGCCATCTGTATCCAGAAAAAGATCTAAGGAGACTGAATGTAAATCAATACATGCTATGTTCACTTTTTTCTGTTTTTTTATCTCTTTCTTGGCTTTTCCCTTTTGTTTTTATTTTTCTCAAGGCTGAATATTGTCACCTCATTTATTTAACTTCTATGTAAAGTACATCATATGAAATGCCAGGCTGGACATATCAAAAGCTGGAATTAAGGTTGCCTTGAGATTGTCAACAATTTTAAATATACAAATGATACTTTTCTGGCAGAAAGTGAAGAAGAATTAAGGAGCTGTCTAATGAGCCTAAGAGAGGAGAGTATAAAAGTTAGTCTGAAGCTTAACATCAAGAGACCCCAAGATTTTGACTATGTAGACTGAATATGGTCAAAGTATAGTGTTTTCACCTTTTTGTCCTTGTTTGTTTTTTTTCTCATGTTTTTTTTCCCTTTTGATCTGGTTTTTCTTGTACAGATGATGAATTGAAATATGTTTAAAAGACAAACCCAAAACAACAACAAAACCCCACCTCTAAGATTTTGGCAAATGGTCCCATTTCTTCCTGGCAAATAAAGGAAGAAGAAATGGAAGTAGTCAGATTTCATATTTTTGGGTTCAGAAATCACTTAAGATAGTGGCTATAACCATGAAATTAAAAAATGGTTGCTTTTTGGAAGGAAAAACCATAGTAAATCTGGATGTCATAGTAAAAAGCAAAGACATCTCCATGACCACAATGGTCTGTATAGTCAAAGCTATGATTTTTCCAGTAGTAATGTATGGCTGTGAAATTGAAGAAAATTAAATGTTGCAGAATCAATGATTTCAAATTGTGGTGTTAAAGAAGACTTTTAAAGAGTCCCTTGGATAACATTGGAGAACAAACCATTCAAAACTTAAACTTAAGGGTTATACTAATTGATATTGATAAATAGTTTTAAAAAACTGAGCTCATTATGTAGACAAGTGTAACATGTACTGATTCCCCTATTGAACTTATGTTACTTTTCTTTCTTCCAATGATGCTTTGTTTAAATAAAATAAGACAATAAAATAAGACTATAAAGGTTTGTGTATTTATGATCAACATAATAAAATCATAAAATTTTAGGACTGCAATGGAATTTAAAGATCATTTAATCTAACCCCTTCATTTTCACAAGTGAGCCCTAAAAATGCTAAGTAGCCATGTCTGCTTCAAAATAAAATATTGTGAATCTCTCTTTAGAATATACATTATAAATTATAGGAAGTAAAGTGACACAATGGATTGAGTTGAGCATTGAGCCTGAAATTAGGAAAACCTGATTTCAAATCTCTCCTCAGTCACTTACTAGCTGTATGATTCTGGGTAAGTCACTTAATTTTGATCGGTTTCCTTATATGTCAAATGAGCTAGAAAAGAAAATGGTAAACTACTCTAGTATTTTTGCTAAGAAAACCCCAAATTAGGTCATGAATAATTGGATATCACTTCAATGATTGAACAACAATAACTACTCATACTCCTTTGCTTATTCTCTAAGATACAGGAGTTGGACTACTTAATGTTCAATATTCTTCAGTCCTAAAATTCTGGGAATATATTAATCACTATAACTACATATAGTCTTATGGACTCTTAGTTTTTAAAATAAAACAATATGTAAAGAATGAAAATTATGTGATTGTCAAGAAAAACATTAAGATTCTGTCAAGGTTTATTTCTTATAAGTTTCTTCCTTGTATAATTTCCTGTCAAATAAAAAAAAAAGATCCAAATAAAAGAACTGCTTTTGCTAGTAAGGTTCTCCAAATTCTCCATCTTGCAAATGACATTGCACTAATTGCATTTTGCCCCAGAGTACTATAATCTCTTCAATGAAAAGATTGCTTTATCCATAATGGAAAAGTAAAATGAATGGAAAACAAAACCATTACATAAATTATGACATGTAATTTTTAAAAAGTAGCCAGTTGCATTTGCATGTAATGCTTGTATCATAGGCTATCTCAAAAGGTCCAGGTATATTTTAGAACTATTCATACTTCTCACTTATTATTTGTTATATAAGTATCTGGTATTCTTTTAAGAGGTGCTACCAGTTCCCCTTGAAATGAATAAAGTTTATAAATTTTAAAGACCCATAGCCACATAATTGACAAAATACTTTAATGAAGTTTTTAGGAAAAAAAATTTATTTTTCTTTTTAAAAAATGTCAATAGTATTTTATTTTTCTAATTACATGTAAAGATAGTTTTCAACATTCATTTTTGTAAGATTTTGAGTTTTAAATTTTTTCTCCCCTTTTTTTCTCCCTCTCAAAACAGCAAGCAGTCTGGTATAGATTATACATATATAATCATTTTATTTTATTTTATTTGTTTAATTGATTGATTGCTGAAGCAATTGGGGTTAAGTGAGTTACTTAGGATCACACAGTTAGGAAGTATTAAGTGTCTGAGATCACATTTGAATTCAGATCCTCCAGACTTCAGGATTGGTGCTCTATCTACTGTACCACCTAGCTGTCCCATGTATAATCATTTAAAATATATTTTCATATTACTTGTACTGTGAAAGAAAAATCAGAATAAAAGGGAAAAACCATGAGAAAGAAAAAAAGCAAATAAACAGATAAAGGTGAAAATAGCATACTTCAATCCTGGTTCAGTTACCATAGTTTCCTCTCTGGATGCAGAATGGCCTTTTCAATCTCAAATCTATTGCATTGTTTTTGTTCACTGTATTGCTCAGAAGAACTAAGTCTATCATAGTTGATTGTAACATAATCTTGCTATTACTATGTTCATTGTTCTCCTGTTTCTGTTTACCTCACTCAGTTCTTGTGTTTCCAGGTTTTTAAAAAATCAATCTACTATTTATCTCCTTGTCAGATTATATAAATTTGTATTAGTAAATAGAGTTGACTAGTTCATCATATAGACAAAAATATATAGATTCCCTCACTGTACTTATACCTTTCTCTTCTTTCTTTTGGACTGTTGGACTTTCTTTTCACTAAAGCTTATTAAGTCTGAAAGCATAAAATATGATTTTATTTACAAATATATGGCTTAGAGGAATCCTTGCCACTGGGAAATCAGCCACTAATCTGTACCATCTTTCTGTTTTAAAGCCTTGTCCTGGATGATGCTTCAGGGTAAAGGGTAAAAGATGAGGCAGGGGCTTGCTGCTCCCCATTGCTCTCCATTCTCCTGCCTCCTATACTTCTATCAGCTCCTGATGGATGGCGATTGTCAGTTATCTCAGACCCTGCCAGCTATGGGTCTGCTTCCTGTGGTTCAGCTGCCAGCACTAACTGTTCTGTGTAATTCTCCCTCCTGTAGTGAAGGTCTTGCTGCTAGTCACAGTTCTGAAACTCCAGCAGATAGTGTGTAAGCCTTCACCCTCCCCTTCAGCCTTTGTCTCTTGTGGAGTGACAGCTTTCTAACCCTTGCCTTGTCTGACTTTACAGCTTAAAAAATATCCTCAGAATTAATTTCAGTGCCATAGAGCCTTCATCTATTTGTTTTTGTTTCAGCACATCATTTTTTGTACAGACCCTGAATTTACATCTAATCTTTTGAAGCTATTGCTGAATTATTGCCTTCTTGTTTCTTTAAACTAATCCCTTATATTAGCTTCACGCTTATGAAATATTATAATACATTTATGTAGGTGGGGGCTGTCCCACTTGTACCAGCATTCGTTAGTTTGGGGTCATTTTCTATCTCTCCTCAGTTATTCCTCTTTCAACTTTCTTCTTGAGAACTGGGTCAGATTATTAACTTTTCCCTGTGGATTCTTCCTGAAAAAACCTCTAAAAGAGAGAGGTGGGGTCTTTTTAAAAATAAAATAAAAAGAAACACTCGTATTATAGCAACATGGAATCTGAAAAACAGAAGAGACTTTTTTATTGTTTCATTACTTCCTTTTCAAATTTAGAAAAAATGGAGCTAAATTTGAAAATTGTCCCTCATCTTAGCTGAATTATTTCCATAGAAAAGTGAAGTTGGGTTCAGGAAAAATAATAACAACAATGGGCTAGTAAATATAGAAATTTGTTCAACTATTGAAACATTTTTTTTTTTTGAAAAATGCTCTGTTATAAAAGAGAAGGAGATTTATAATCATTGCTACTTTTATGTCATGGACAAAACTAAGTCAGGTCCAGAATTGAGTAGTAGAAGGATTGGAGTAGAAAATTACACAGAACCTTCGGTGATTATATGTCATTACTAAAGCTGATTTCAGTCTCAATGATAGTATTATGGCCATGAATCATGGAACTCAATAATGACAGAAGAATTAAAATTTCTAATAAGTCATTAGACAAGACAAGAAGATATAGCCGATCTTACTAGACTGTTCCTGACTCCTTGAAGCAGATTTACACAGACTGACCTTTCCACACACAGAATTTTTATTGTAATTACTTGCATATAGCTTTTGCACTTACTAAGTAACAGGTTGTAAAAAATGGGGTAAAGTTTTAAAGTAGAAGTATTAGAAGATTTTGAATGTAATTGACTTTGTCACTGGTTACTCATGTCACTTTGGGTACTACTGTTCATTAGGAAATCAAAGTGAAAATCTCAAAGATGAATTCGTTTCCAAGGATCATAGTTAGACCAGGCCCCAACTGATTTGAATAACTTTTGCCCATCTCTTTTAGTATTAAACAATGAAGGGGGAGAAGGCAGAAGTATAAAAAAATTCACTTATGTGAAAACATAGTTATTTGATATTTGACAATTTTGTAAACTTTTCTTCATGTTATGCATTTCTCTTTTGTGTCTTGTATGTTCTATAATATTTTCAACTTTTAATTTATCATTAGTTGGACAAATCTCTGAATTTGTTATCCCATTCCTGGTATGGAAATCATTTAGCTAAGATGAGGGATAATTTTCAAATTCAGCTCAGTTATTTCCAAATTTGAAAAAGAAGTAATATAATGATAAAAGAATGAACTAGCCTTTGCAAAATTAGAGATTTGGGCTTACTGACTTTTGAGGTCTCTTCTACCCTTCAGATTCTATGTTGTTATGATCCTAGTGTTTATTTCTATTTTATTAAAAAATTTGTTTAGTGCCTGCTTTGTGTACTAGATTTAAGGAATACTAAGGGAGATAAAATTTGCTCTTAAAGAGCCTAATAAGAATGAGGATAGAAAGATGTTTCCAAATAACAGTAACACAAGATAAAACTATATTAAGTGTTAAAAAGGTTATGTAGACTATGAACCATTTAGAGCAAGGACCGTTTTGTTCATGATTTTGTATCTCCAATATCTATAGTGTACATGATAAGTACACTTATAATTTTATTAATTTTTATTAAATTCTATTAAATAAATCGAGAGATTTGAGTGAAGTGATATGAGAAATTTGAGGAGAGATAATTTTGGTGATGGGAAGAATTTCAGGGAGAAGGTGAGAACTTTTTATTTAGGGTTCCAAGTCAGAGTAGAGAGCTGAAGTGAAGCTAGAGAAGCCATCTCCCATCCTATAATTAAAGATGCTTACATTAATAGTTCTCATTAAAACAAAATGAACAGGCAAGGAAAAAAGAACCCAACCATGGAAACTTATTATGAGAACAGGGAAGACAGATTCATCTTCAGAGGAAGTAAAAAAAAGTTCTTCTACAACAAAGAGTAACATAAATGGCTACCTGTCTAGAGAGAATTTATAGAAGAACTCAAAAAAGACTTCAAAAATCAAATCAAGTTTTTCAATCTTAAAGAAGAAAATATTTCTTTGAAAATTTGAATTAGACCAGGGGAAGCCAGTGAAATTGTAAGAGGCTGGGAAGTAACAAAATAAAATATGAAGAATAGAAAAATAGAACAGAAAACAACAGATCTGGAAAACAGAAGAAGAGATATCATAAGAATACTTGGACTACCTGAAAGCTGTGACCATCAAAAGAAGCTTGACACAATAATGCAAAAAATAATCAAAAAACATTGATCTGGAGTGATAGAATTTGACGAAAAAGGAGAAGTAGAAAAAAAAATCTACTGACCACCACTTCAAAGAGATGTTACAACTAAAACATATGGGAATATTATTGCTAAATTTCAAAACCTTCATATCAAAGGGAAAATTCTCCAAGAGACCAAAAAAAATTCAAATATGCTAATGCTATGGTTAGAATTGTACAGTATTTATTAGCAGTTTCAATAAAAGACCACAGGCCCTAGAATCATATATATACACACACACACGTACATACATTCAAAAGAATTAAAATCATATATATATATCAACAATCAAAAGAATTACAATCATATATATGTGTGCATATATGTGTGTGTGTGTGTGTGTGTGTTTATTTAAACAATCAAAAATACTAGGCCCATATCAGAAATGGGTTAAATAAGGAACAATGCATATATACATACATACACACACATACACAACACAACACACACACATACACACACACACACACACACACACACACACACACACACATATATATATATCATGAAGAGTATAGCACCCTTCAAAATCTATAAAGAAATAAGTGGGAAGGGAATAGAATTAGGTGGAGTATAGAAGGGAGTATAGATTTATGGTTGTAGGATAAGGTATATTGATTAGTGGAAATAGGATAAAGAGGTAGGGAAAGGATGGGGAGAAGTTAAGTAACAGCAAGGAAAGCTAAGAAGTAGAATTAAAGTATCAAGGATAGGAAATAAGATATATACAAACATTATAACAAGGATCAAGAATAGATTTTATTAGGAAAAAAAGTAAAGGTAATAATCATTCATCTCAGACAAAATCAAAGGTTCAATCAAGAGAGAAATTACATTATTTATATATCAGTCATATTAATATTGTTTTACATGCATGTCTACATATTTGTAAATGCCTATGTATATATATGTATATTATTATTATGTATGTATTGTGTATATATAAGTAATATATAAGTATAAGTAAGTATTATGTAGGTAGGTATGTGTATGTGTGTGAATATATATTCACACACATATATATGTATATACAAAAACATTTATGCTGAACTATAGCCTGCTGGAGAGATGGGGAGGATGAAAGGGGAAAGAGTACACAGCAGTGAACAAAAGAATAAGCAGAGAAAAGATGGACAGTCAAGAATATAGTTTCTTCTATTATTTTATATGCTTCCTTGAAATGGAAATTTGTTACATATTTTGAATCCTGATCTGCTGGGCAAATTTTTTTTTATTTTCCTTTTCTATCTTTCTTTTTTATTTTGTTTTATTTTGTATTTAGTTTTAAATTTAAAAAAAAAGGGAGAAAAAAAGGATAATCAGTTCTGGAAAAAGGTTACATGGGCAATACAGTGAAGAAGGGAAGAACCTAGAAATGTGTAAACATTTCTGTTTCTAGGAAGAGTTTATTACATTTCAGTTTAGATTACAAGATAATAAGGTCCTGAGCTAGGGTGGTTATGGTAAGACTGAAGAGAAGGATATAGATATAAAAGAGATTGTGAGGTAGTCAATTTAATAGGCTTGCAACTTAGAATCATAGAATGTCAGAGCTGAAAGAGATCAGAGAGATAATTTAGTCTTTAACTCCCTTATATAGATAAGACAAGGAAAGTGAGAGCCAGAGCAGTGAGCTGACTTGCCAAGGATTGTTCAGCTACCAAGTGAAAGAATTGGAGAGGATTTCTGTATGGTGAGGAAGATAGAAGAGGCAAAGGTGATTCTTATGCTATGAGTTTATGATGGTATTATCAGGAGAAATGTAGAGAGTGAGATGGAGGTGAGTAGATTATTTTGTGGGAAAATAAACTTATTTGTAGATATATTGCTTGTGATTTTGATGAATGAGCTAATTTTAAAAAGCATTTACTAAGTAATTATTACCTTCCACATACTACTGTGCTCATCATTGAAGAACAAATATAGGTAAACAAGATCATGTCTGTTCTTGAGGAATGAATGTTTTGGTAGGAATGACAGCAAAAAGAATTGAGCAACTATGGGAACAGAGAAAGGGGGACAGTTACAAAAAGTACAGTGGTGTAAGTAGTGTGGTATGGAGATGACTAGAAGTATTGGAGTGAGCTTCAGGTAGATGAGGTGGAAGGAAATTCATCAATCAAAGACTGGATCCTGAGGGTGTGAGATTTATTTCTTTTTTTTTTTGAAGGTTAAATTATGTCAGCTTTATTCATGTTATATCCCTGACATGACCAAGCATGGAAGTTTTACTTTTTTTGGCCAATACCATAAATTTTTTTAATTAAAGTTTTTTATTTTCAAAACATATGCATGGATAATTTTTCAACATTGACCCTTACAAAACCCTGCGTTCCAAACTTTCTTTCCTTCCCCCCACTTCCCATCCTAGATGGCAAGTAATCTGATATATCTTAAACATATTAAAATATATATTAAATCCAATATATGTATACATGTTTATATAATAATCTTGCTGCACAATAAAAATCAGATAAACAAGGAAAAAAAGAGAAGCAAAATAAAATGCAAGCAAACAACAACAAAAAAGAGTGAAAATGTTATGTTGTGATTGCCACTCAGGTGCCATACTCCTCTCTCTGAGTGTAGATGGCTCTCTTCATCACAAAATCATTGGAACTGGTCTTAATCAGGAGATTTTATTCTTTTGGAAAGAAGCATACAGGTAGAGATCTTCAGTAAGCTGTGGAAGTAAAGAGCCTTATGTTTTTGGAACTCTTCAGTTCTTTGCCTTCGTCCTGCTGGTCTTCTGTACCACCTTTTTAGCTCAGTGTGATCCTCAAGTTCCTGATGTTTGCACACATTTATATATTGTGAGAACTATTTGGGGTCATAAAGTCCAAGTCTCTACATAATGCAGAGGAAATTTCTCCTGAATTCCAACAATATGCAGGATCCTTAACATTTATAATCATATCTGGCTTATTAAATAACCTGATAGTTGAGACGTTTGCCTCAGTGTGCACCCCTTTCCAAGTCTTAGGATTACCACATGATTCAGAATGTAGTTGTGTTTTTAGATTAATACGTTTTTCCTTCTCCTTTTTTGTTCAGCCGGAATGCTTGCTTATTCCTCCAAAAGGTTTTAAAAGCAGAGACACAGGAGCAGAAAATTTCAGAATGCCGTCTGAGAGGTATAGTGCTGAATTTTCTTTGAGGGTGTCTTGCCCACTTAGTGTGAAGCTTTTTTGAAATACAAAGCAGCTTCACTAGTTAGACCTTTTCTTAGTCTAATGTAGCACAAAGACTGAATGCTTTGGTCTTTTCTGTGTTGCTTATAACCGTCCCTTCTTTTCAAAGTATTTTTTAGATCACTCTTCCTTCATTTCTTTTCTTCTGATAGTTTAACTCTGCTAATATCAAGTGTGACTTGAAAATCATGTGGATGATGTTTTAACATATGCTTCAGGACTTGAAATCTCTCCTCAAGCTCAGACATAGCGAACCTTCCTTACCTTAGAAGCTTAACTTCATGAGTAGTTTTGTCAGATGTCATGCTAGGGGCTAGACACATAGAGGCAAAAACAGAACAATCTCTTCCCTCAAGAAATTGATATATCCTGGCTTTATCACCGGGTGGACAGCTTTTTTTTTTTTTTTTTTTTTTAAACCTAAGCCAGCCCTTGGATGACATTTGGCTATTTATTAGACCTTTTCAGAAGCCTTTCTAACTTGAAGTAGAGCCTAATAGAGCTTGAAGTTTATTGAAAAAGCCTTAATAACCCAAGGTCACCTGAATACCAGGAAGAACTTTATAGTGGAAGATGTACTTATAGTGTGCTATAAGTTATAGAATTAAGTGGGTGTTTATTATATCTCTGAAGCTCCCTCAACAGGTTCCATATTTATTCTTAAAATGCTGTTATTGCTCAAAAACATTTTTAACTATGTTTTTGGATTTCATCAATAATAAAAAGTCTTTGTCCTTTAGGAATTTTATTTTGGGAGACAGCTAAGTCTGGTGATCAATCAAACAATCAAAAATTTATTAACTGCTTACTGTGGCCAGGCTATATGCTATGTGCTGGTGATTAAAAATGAAAGTGAAAACCTTCAATGAATTTAGGCTCAAATAAGATAATATATATAAAGAACTTTTCAAATCTTAAAGCAGTATATAAATATTATTATTATTTTATTATTCTATCAGTGCAAAACAATATGGGTGTGTTTCTCCAACATAAACAATATAACAAATAAATATGGCATTTTGAGATTTGCAAAGCTTTGCAAATAGTATCTCATATTATCCTCACAAAAAACTTGGAGGGTAGGTAGTATCATTATCCCATTTTACTGATGAGGCAATTTAGATAAAAGTTAAGTGATTTATTTAGCATTATATAACTAGTAAGTGCCTAAGGCTATTTTTGAACTCACATTTACCTGATTTCAGATTCAATGCTTTATCCACCAAGCCATTTACCTGATGTATTTATGTGTGTTATGTGTGTGTGTATAAATGTACATATTTATGTTTTCAATAATTTATATCCACAAAAAAAATGTGAGGTAATGTGTGTATGTATGTGTGTGTATGTATATATGAATTAGCCACTGGGGCAATCAGAAATGATCTCACATAGTAAGTAATATTTAGCTTTTTAAAGAAAACTAGGGATTCTAAGGGCTGTGAGGAAAGAGGGAATGCATTCCTGGCATATTGGAGTATCCCAATTTAAAGGCTGCTTAAAGACACAGAAATGGAAATTGGGCTGCTGTGTGTGGAAAAAGTTAGTTTGACTACATGAAGAAGGAAAGAAAGAGAGTATAGCTGGAAAAATAAGTTTAAGTATGGCTGTCCGGGCTTTGATATGTCAAACGGGGGAGTTAGTATTTGTTACTTAAGCTAATAGGGAATAATTGGAATTATTGAGCAGATGAGTAATTTAATCACTTATTTGTAATTTAGGAATACCATGTTAGCCAGTGTGGAGGATGGCCTGGGGCAGGGGAAGACAAGGAAAGAGAAAGCACTGTCCTTGGTCTCAAATGGTCTTATAGTCTAACAGAAGGGATAACATGTATACGTATCTATGTACGTGCAGAGACGGAGTAAATGGAAATTAATTTTGAAGGGAAGGCATTAGCAGCAGAAGAGATGTATGTGTATATATCTACATATATATTTATGCAAAGATTATATATATATATATATATAAATTCAAAAATAGATACAAATAATTTGGGAGAAGGGAGGCATTAGCAATTGGATGGGGACAAAACAAGGAATTCATGTAGAAACTGGTGCTTGAACTGAATAGTAAAAAAAAGTCCAAGTTTTCTGAAAGGCAGAGATTTTATAAGAAACTGTGTATTATAACTGGAGGATTACTATCCTGACGAACATGAGGAAAGAAAAAGAAGAGAAATTTTTCAGGATAGTAGTCTGTATGAATAGGAAATAAGAATAGAAGGGTAGTTCTGAGCATCATCTAAATAGATATAACAGTTAAACCCATGGGTGATGAGATCAGTGAGAGAGAATATACATAGAGCAAAGAAGAGGTCCCAGAATAGAAATTTGCTGTATATAGATAATTAGGGGGTAGGTTAAACTGAGAATAACCAGTCAAAACTGGAAATAAATAAGGAAATAACAAAGGATTATACTTGATTGGGTCAAAAATAGAGACAAATTTCTTTTGCATTTCATCAAATAGTTTGGAAGGTAATAAAATGTTTTGAGCAACAAATGGTAACATCAGAATGCGTGTGTATAGCCTGTCTCTGAAGGACAGCACTTTTTTGGATGTATGATTTGTGATATGATTGCTTGGAAAATCTGTTCCCTTTAGGATTACACCTTATATTTCTGATTATTTACCTTCAGACATGATTCCATCATTTCTTAGTTATGTACTAAACATATATTATTCCTATTGGCTTTCTGTATTTTCTTTGTTGTCAGGTAGCGTTTAACTTTGTAAGGTATTTTGGGATGTAGTTTGTAAGAAATATTCACTAAGAAAATAAAGTTGGCTTCTATAATAAGAGCCTTTTAACAACCTGCCAACTAAGATGAATAAATTTCTTTTAACATTCATGCATTTCATTTGTATGAAAACCTCTTGAGAGAAGTAGAGGAAGAAGAAGGGCCCTCTGGTTTATCATACCAGAAAGCAGATTTGAGATAATCATGAATAATTTTATTACTATTAAATTCTTGAAAAGCTAGATGAAACTATTTGGAAAAAATCTGTATTGACACTACTCATTTTTCTTTCTTTCTTCTTTTTTTTTTTTTTAGTGTAGACCATGGTGTTTAAGAAAAGTATGGATTTTTAATGATACTTGGTCTTTTTTGATATGCAAATATATCATCCAGTTATTGATCTTCTTGAAAACTAGTTGCACAAAATGACTATTTTTGCATGTATGTTTTTGTATATTTAAATACTAAGTAAAAGTGGGTATAGAAGTTGACATGAATTTTAAAATAAAATGCTGTTGAGTATGCAGATATTTGAAAATGTGCAGCTGTTTAAGAGATTTACATTTTTAAAATGTAGCTGATCATGCACCAAATTTATTCTGTAAAAATGAGTCTTGGGGCTCTATAGAAAACTCAGAAGAGAAAGTCTTCTTTACAAAAAATTTTTACATTGATTAAAATCAAACTAGCAAAAGTTGGAGGGATATAAACTCTACCAGAACATTATTAATCTATACCCTTCTTTGATCCATGAGTTTTCCTGTAGTTAAGCTTAGTTAACCTTGGGCTTATCAGACATTGCTGAGAAATGTCTTGCTTGCCCAGGGAATTTGGGATTTTCCAGTGTACCATTAGAGTTAGGGCAGTCAGGGTAAAGCATTTTGGTATTGTTGGGGACAGACTGACCGTTCTTCTGGGTAGGACCGTTCTTCTGGGTAGGGCCGTTTAAAATTGTAGTAGTGGGAAAAAGACAAAGGCAGTTTCTATTAACATGAGATTCTTGAAGATATTAAAAAATAAGCTGATTTAGAAGGGCTCACCCCTAGTCAAAGGAAGTTCATTTTCTGGACTGGATATGCATGTCTTTTTTTACATGGCAATCTTTCTTCAATGGTGAATCTTAGAGGAAACTAGGCCTTTGAACTTTCTTCAGAAAATGGATATTTTGCCTCTTTCTTAGAGAGTCATAACTAGGGTGAGGTAATCAGGGCTTTGCCCCATAACCATCCCTGCCCCCATCCAAAAAATAAGAAAGTATACATTTTTAACACAGGAACTTTGACAAGATGGAAAGTAAAGAACGTCTCTCTAATATTAAAGAAGGGAAAGGGACCCACATGTGCAAAAAAGTTTGAGGCAGCCCTTTTCATAGTGGCTAGAAGCTGGAAATTGAAAGGATGCCCATCAATTGGAGAATGGCTGAATAAATTGTGGTATATGAATGTTATAGAATATTATTGTTCTGTAAGAAATGACCAACAGGATGATTTCAGAAAGGCCTCTGGAGAGACTTACATGAACTGATGCTGAGTGAAATGAGCAGGACCAGAAGATCATTATATACTTCAACAACAATACTACGCAATAATCAATTGTCATGGAAGTGGCTATCTTCAACAATGAGAGGATCCAAATCAGTTCCAACTGATCAGTAATGAACAGAAAGAGCTATACCCAGTGAAAGAACACTGGGAAATGAGTATGGACCACAACATAGCATTTATACTCTTTCTGTTCTTGTTTGCTTGCATTTTTTTCCAGGTTATTTTTACTGAATTCTTTCTAAATCTGATTTCTCTTGTGCAGCAAGATAACTGTAGAAATGTGTGTGTGTGTGTATTGTATTTAACATATACTTTAACATGTTTAACATGTATGGGACTACCTGCCATCTAGGGGAGGGGATGGAAGGAAGGAGGGGAAAAGTTGAAACAGAAGTTTTTGCAAGGGTCAATGTTGAAAAATTATCCATGTATATGTTTTGTCAATAAAAAGCTATAATGGAAATAAAATAACATAAAATACCCAATACATAGGGAAAAAAAAGAATATCCCTCTAGCAGCCCAACAAAATTTATTTTAATTACTTCTTGTATTATGTTCAAATGGTTGATTTGAGTCCTCATATTCTGTTCAGTTGTGATTTTCTTGCTCTGCCAAACATACTAGTTATATCTCTGCCTAAACTCCATTACTTCAACATAGTATCTCTGAAGGGTTCTTTTATTTTCTTCTTCTTAACTTCCTTTTCTTCACCATCAAGTATTAGAAAGAATGCTGAAAGGATAAGTTTTAGGAAAGTACTCTTAGGCATTTGTGATTTCCATTTCTAGAAGGGCCAAAGCAGTGAGATCATAATCCATGAAAGCATCAGAGACAAATTGTGATTCTAAGGGACTTTCTGGCAGCAGTCAGAAGTTTGACTACCACTTCTAATTTAAAAATAGCCTTACTTATAGTTTCTATTTACATGTGGCTCAGTTTATTATTAATGACTATTTACATCAAATGGAGCTTCGTATCTTCATTAAGAAGCCATATATACATATGGGCTATCCTAATGAAATTCTTTTGGAAATTTTATTCTGTGATGGAAAAAAACCACACTTGGAATACGATAATAATAATTTTTAGGCTTTTATTTCCTGCCAAGTGTCAGAAGATTTGTCTCTATTTTTTAACAGTTTGTAGCATACTGCTTCCAAAATATTTGTGATTTTATACCAAATGTCTTAAATAGTAAATAGTCTTAAATTGTAATTTAAAAATGTGTATATTTAAAAATTGAACTGAACTGGTTATGTTAAAATTTTGTAACAATAAATTTATTGCAGCGCGAGCCTTTTATTCTTTGCCAAGTTTCCACTTACAGCTGCTTTTTCCTGGCAAGATTTAAACCCTGTCAATAGAAGTCTGTAATGCAAATACTGATTCAGCCTTAATAAGGATATAAATTGTGCTGCTATATTGAGGAAATGAGAAAGGACACATTAAAAGGTAATTATTGTGATACATTCATCCTCTTTGCTCAAGTCAAATTTCAAAATACACAGCATTTAAGATGACATAAAAGAAGACAAAAGAAATTTTGTAATTTCCAAATTTAAAAATTTTAAAGTTCAATGATCAGAAAACCACATTTCCCTCAGAATTCTTCAGAAATGAGCTAAATAATTTTGTTGTATAAATTTAATTTTTATTGTCTAATTATATTTTCTTTATATTAGGAAAACATGTGTAAACACTCACTATAAATTGGATGTACCACAAAAATAAAGGTTGATAAAGATTTTGTTATTTTCCTTGAGCTTGGAGATTCTAAATCTTGTTAACAAGATATTCATTTTGTATATCTATGTGCATTTATTTTATTGGAGAAAGAAAAAATTACATTTGTATTCTTTTTGATACATATTTCTAAAAATGTTCAACTATTTTTATCTGATACCTTTTAAATATATTTCATTAACATGTTTTTTCTTACTTTGCCTACATTTCCCATTAAATTTCATGCTTCCCCTTTCAGAGCGTCTCCTCTCTCCCCCTACTTATGAAAAGGAATCATATAGGGAAAAAATGCAGTCCAGCAAAATTAATCAACACATCAACCTAGTTCAATATTAAATAATTATTTATTAATTAATTATTTACAGACTGTAAGACAAATGTTCTACTATGGATCTTTAAAAAAAAACAACTTTTTTTTTTATATTGAGGGCACAGAAAAAAAAAAAAAATAAGTGATTAGCCTGGTATTATACAGATGATAACAAAATTTTTTTCTAGCCTCTGGGTACTTTCTTGACCATTTCAGCAAATCCATAATTTCACTATTATGGGTACAGAATGGTGGTCCCCATCTTTGGTATAGAATGCAACCCATAGGTTCCTTTTCTTCCTGTGTGTTCTTGTCCATATCCCATTGAATTTCTAAGGGGAGTTACCCAGTCTGTTTTTGCCTTTCTTTTTATCCTTAGTGCTTAGTACATATGCCAGGCAGAAAGAATATTCTTAATAATAAATATTTGTTTACTGACTCACTTTCTCTAGATCTTTTTACTTTTCTGTAATACGAAGGCAGTCAGTATTTAGACTATCCATTTGATATCTCTCTCTTCTGCTTTGTGATTAGATAAGTGTCTTTTCCTATAATATATTTCCTCAGTGGTTTCCCTTCCACCACTTTTTAAATATGAGTCAGCCCTGGAAAATTGCTGTAATCTTTTTGGGGTTACCTTATTATATCTCTTGATTTCCCACTAGACCCCTTGCAACTTTGAATCAAAGAATATTTTTATTTCTTTAAAAATATGCCTTCTGCTAAAATGCTCTGGGTGCATATTCAGTCAGCTATAACCATTTCAAAATGAACTGCCACATTTCAATTGAAAATAATCCTCCTACCTTCCCACGAGCACTTCCTTGATCTCCTTTAGTCATTTTTTCTCCTTGTCACTGTGCTGACATTCCCAATCTTCCTGAGTCAAGAGGACCTAATAAGATTAATTGGCTGTCCACTTGCATTTCACGTGAGTCCTGTTCCATTCATTCTGAATGTGTCAGTGATATGAAGAATACACCTGGGTATTTACCTCAGTTTATCAAATGAATGACAATAGAGTCTTAGTAAAAATATCATGGTTTGAGCCAGCCTTGCAAATGGAGCTGCCAAAATATTTTTCAGTCATTTAGGGAGTTTGAATTGGTAGAATATTGTCTAAGTAGAGGAAACATATCTACTAAGTCCCCTTGCTCCATTACAAACAAACAAACAGTGTACTGGGTTGGGCACCTTGGGAGAAGCAACCAACCTTCTTCTCCAGTTAAAAGCCTTTATCATTGCAGATCATTTTTATAAAGTAGCCAGGTACAAGGGTGGATAGAGTGTTGGGCCTAGAATCAGGAAGCTTCATCTTTCAGAGTTCAAAACTGCCCCACAAAACAGTTTACTTAAAAGCTATGTAACTCTGGGCAAATTGTTCCTCATCTGTAAAATGAACTGAAAAAGGAAATGGCCCACCACTCCAGTATCTTTGCCAAGAAAACCCTAAAATGGGGTCATGAAGAATTGGATATAACTGAAATGACAAAATACACACACACACACACAATTGTTTTCAGAGCATGTCTGATCATTTAGTAATTGAATTTAAAAAAATTATATTTTATGTTATATTTTCTGAGGGAAGAAGTAGAAAAAATATTTTGGGGAATGACAAAATATAATTTTAAAAAGTGAATATAATAACTAAGTGATCATCTCTTATTCCTACTTACTTTCATTCTGTTGGGAATTGATGAAAGAATACTCCAGTTAGTCAACCAACAGGTATTTATTAAGTGGTTTCTTAGTGCCACACACTGGATTAAATTCTGGGGATTTAGATTCCAAAGCAAGTCTGTAGCTCTTTTGCAACTTAAAGTTTCAGATAGTTATAAGGCACTAAGAGGTTAAATTACTTGTCCAGGGTCACAAAGCCAGTGTGTATCAGAATTAGGGTTTGATCACAGCGCTTCCTAGTTCTGTGGCCAATTTTCTTTCTTCCTTCCTTCCTTTCTTTTCTTTCTTTCTTTCTTTTTTTTTTTGCTTTTTATTTACAAATTATATACATGGGTAATTTTTCAGCAATGACAATTGCAAAACCTTTTGTTCCAATTTTTCCCCTCCTTCCTCCCACCCCCTCCCCCAGATGGCAGGTTGACCAATACATGTTAATTATGCTAAAGTATAAGTCAAATACAATATATGTATACATGCCCATATAGTTATTTTGCTGTACAAAAAGAATCGGACTTTGAAATAGTGTAAAATTAACCTGTGAAGGAAATCAGAAATGCAGGCGGACAAAAATAGAGGGATTGGGAATTCTATGTAGTGGTTCATAGTCATCTCCCAGAGTTCTTTCCCTGGGTGTAGCTGGTTCAGTTCATTACTGCTCTATTGGAACTGATTTGGTTCATCTCATTGCTGGAGATGGCCACAGCCATAAGAATTGATCATCATATAGTATTATTGTTGAAGTATATAATGATCTCCTGGTCCTGCTCATTTCACTCAACATCAGTTCATGTAAGTTTCTCTAGGCCTTTCTGAAATCCTCCTGCTGATCATTTCTTACAGAACAACAATATTCCATAATATTCATATACCACAATTTATTCAGCCATTTTCCAATTGATGGGCATCCATTCAGTTTCCAGTTTCTGGCCACTACAAAGAAGGCTGCTGTGGCCAATTTTCTATACTATATTATACTAGACTATTAGATTTCCTGTCTATAAAACAATGTGTGGAATATCTGCAAAATGTACCTAAATCCAAGGTGGGTTTTTTTTTAGGAAAATCATTGGCAACTAGGGGAAAAGCTTCAGGTAATAGTAATATTTGAGTTGAACTTTGAAGGAAACTAGACATTGGAGGATGTGGAGGTGAAGATAGAATACAATTCAGGTCTAAAGGAGATGGATAGTGTCTTTTAAAGAACTTCACACTTCCTAGCTATGTGATCCTGGGCACAAGTCACTTAACCCCAATTGTCTCAGCAAAAAAAAAGGGGGGGCAGCAAATGTTGGGATTTGGCACCAAATATTGGGGTTCAATCCTGTGAAGAAGTTACAATGACCTTTCTCTTTGGCAAAAGGTAGGGTTATTTATGAGAAGAGGTGAAACAGAAAATGAAGAGATAAATTAGACACCAGAAGTGGTAAGTATGAAATAGATTTGGGAGAACATATAACATATAACAATGGAAAAAACAAGTTCCTTAATGGAACTCACAGTTAACGAGAAGAAAGGGAATATTCTCTGAGATGGGAGTACTCTACTTCCTATGTTCTCTTTCTTTGCAGCATCACATTATTTCACCGTTTTCTTCAAATCAGTGCTGTCAAACTCATTTTTAAACAAGAGCCACTACCTAGTGCATGGGAATCCATGTGGGGACATACTGATTTAGAAAACCACATATTAATAATATTTGTGTTTTATTGTATTTTTATTAAATGTTTTCAAATTCTATTTTAATCTGGTTTGGGCCATGTTCTGAAGTGTTGAGGGTTGTTTGACACTTCTGCTCCAAATTATCTGAGCACCATCCTTTTAGAATTTTCCTCTGGGTCATGCTCTCCTAAACTGAGTTAAATTCATGTTAATGAGTTTTTGTATGGTTATTTGAAATAAGGTGACACTTTTGGAGCCAATGATTTGACTGCAGACAATGGGGATTTCTATAATTCTGGCATCATAAGGAGAATAGAATGGTTAGTAGGACTTTTCATAATCTTTCCACATTACAAAGATAGATGGATAAAGGTAGGGCTTGCCATTCTATGATGGTGATAAACAGCTCTCCTTAATTTGATTTTTGATCAATGGAAATTCTCATGAGAGCCTGTCATCTTAATTTGATCAGATCTTTATTGCAGATTTAACTCCTGTGAGCAAATTTGCCATAGATAGAGAAAAAGCTCTGATTCAGCCATGTAGGTCCTTGGCTATTGTAGGAGTTGGATTTAGTTTGATTTCTTTCTTAAGCACTCTTTGCATTGTCACATTGGAACCTCCACAAAGAGTTTGCATTAATCTGATCACTTGGACAAAAATATACATACTAAGGCTAATGACAGTTGTAAAGAATAATAAAGAATAAAGTCCCCCTGATATAGTGGATCGAAGGTAAGAAGTGGTAGGTCTAGTCTCTACTTTGTTAATAACTGCTTATATGATCTTGGACCTACCCTTTTCTGACTCTAGGACTTAGTTATCTATAACAACTGCATGGTGATAGGTAATCATTAAATGAACCTTCTAGCTCTAAATTATTGTTGATGATTTTCCATTTTTGAAGAGTATGAATGAAATAATCAGATAATGTTTTGTGCATGAATTGGATTTAAATGAGGCAGAGTTACACAAAGTTATCAGCCTTACTTTCTCTTCAAAAGCATTGAAGTCCAGTGACAACGCAAAAATCAGAATGACCCAGGATCCATTTTGCCTTTAGTGAAATAGATCTTGAGATACACTCAGCACTTAAAGAACTTTTTTGTAGATTTAAGGCATAAAAATCATGTGTTATGTAAGGAATTATGGACACCTACTGAAATGTTATTTATTAGATTCTTTAGATGTTCATAAAAAAGTGTGTGGAGAATAATCTGAGTGATATCTCCTTTTTATTTTAGAGAAGGAAAATTATTTAATACATTCAAAAACCCACAATAAAGAGGAGACTTAAGTATACAAGTTTAAACATATTTGATTCCAGCTTTAGATACTTCCATTAAAGCATGCTGGGTTTCATTTGTTGTTCTCCCTAGGTAGCGTGGATTTCAAAGACCTCATTTTAAGATGCTTTGATCCAGTTTGCTTTTATATGATATCAGCTTGAAAATTCTCTCCTAACCATTGTTTGTTTTGCTTTCTGTAATTCATTATTGGTCTTAGGTGCAGTATTATTTTGAAGAAATCTTGCAAATTGATTCTATTGTCTCAAGAGATCTGATGGTCAGCATTCATGGTAGAAATAAGATTCTGAGAATGGGTTGCACCCATTTCCAAGCTTTTGTCCTGTGCCATGTTGAGGTTTGGAGGGAAGAGTAGAGGAGAAAGAGAGGAGCAAAAAGGAGAGGAGGGGGATATAGGGGAGGGGTAGGGGAGAGAGAGAGAGGGAGAGGTGGGGAAAGGGAGAGAGAGAGAGAGAGAGAGAGAGAGAGAGAGAGAGAGAGAGAGAGAATGAGAATTAAGTATATATATTTTTCTACTGTGGCAGTAATTTGGTTAAACCTGTATTCTTTGTGATAGAGTATAAACGTGATTGATTGATACACATGGGGAGAATGGAAATGAAAGCATTATCAGAGCCAGGACTACTGCAAGTAAAGCCTTATAAATATAGATGTATGTGCTTCATAAAGCAATAGGTCTGATGGGATTATTTTCCAAGACTCCCATTGACTACAAAATGAAGTGACAAGTCAAGTGGCCTCAGTGGTTTGTCTCAGTTTAACACCCTTATTCTAACTCAGAACAAATTCTATAGTATACTAGTCTGAGTTTGGGATACAAAGAATGGGATGATTTGGTCCAAGTGACTGTTGTTTGTCCTTAATTCAAGGCCCTCAGTGACCTGATTACTTTTCTCTTAGAATATTTCTTTCCTCATTCCTTTTACCAAACCAAGAGTATACACACATGTATATATGCACACATATGTGTGTACTTGTGTACATACATGTATGTATGTACATTACATATTTTATATATATGTATATATACACATACATACCTTTACAGAAATGTGTATATGTTGTGTTTGAGGTTCAGTACCAAATGATGAGACTGAGGAGAGCAATTGGCACAATGATCTTTCTTTTTGGCAAAAGGTAAGGTTATTTATAAGTGTTTAAGGACAAAATGAAGAGTTGAATTAGACACTAGAAGTGATAAATATGAAATACATTTAGGAGAGCATATAACAATTAACAATGGAAAAGACAAGTTCCCTAGTGGAATTCACAATTAACCAGGAGGAAGGGAATACTCCATGAGGTGGGAGTACACTGTTGATTGACATTTTAGTTAAATCCATAGAGGAATTTAGCACCTTTCAAGAATTAGTTAGGTATAAAGAGAAAGATACCACAAAGCAGAGTGCTGTGGCAGGCTAACTCATAAAGCATTCACCAAAGATGGCTTAGGCCGTGGACCGATTTATAAGGGAAATTTAACCTCAGGGGTTTGTCATCATAGCTTGGCTTTCTTTTGGGTACAATAAGGTTGTGTTACTATAAGACCTCTTCAGGGAATGAGCCTGTAAGTTTGAGCTTTTCCCCAACGGTGCCTTCCTTCTTATCTCAGGGTAGTTGTTGCCATGCTATGCCATGTCATGCAAGTAGAGTGATCAATATTTTAGAGTTTCCCTGCCCACTAACCAGGATTTCATTACACATGCAATACACACACACAAATTATATATATATAATTTTTTTTCCTATGAAAAATAAGGGGCAGCTATAGCACAGGGGATAGAGTGCCAGCCTGGAGTCAGGAAAGGCTCATTTTTCTAGGTTCAAATCCTCCCAAACTGACCAGCTTTTTGACTTTGGGTAAGTTTGTCTCAGTTTTCTCATCTATACGATGAGCTGGAGAAAAAAAATCAAACCACCCCTGTATCTTTGCCTAGGAAACCCCAAATGGGGTCACAAAGAGTTGGATAAAACTGAAAAGCAACTGAACAAATATACACATCTAAATGTCCCAAAAGTCTTAGTGCAATTTTAATTAATGTTCAATTTAAATTAGATAAATTATTTTAAATAGCTTAAAATACATGTTTTAATAGCTTAAAACTGCATTAAGAATTTTGCGATAACTCTGGTATATACAAATTCATAGCTTTAAGATTTACGAAGATCTTTTAGCCAAAATTTGAAATAGGTAGTGCAAATAGTTTTATTTCTACTTTACAAGTGAGGAAATTGAAACTTGGAGAAGTTAAACACCCAGGTTTCAGACCAAGGCCATGTTGCCACTCCAAATTCAACCATCAAGGCCAAGTTCAAATTTCCTATTTCTCACCCTCATCTCAGGTACTCTTCTTACTTTATCCCCTGAATTATCCTTCCCACTCTTACCCCAACAGAGTGGAATTTAGAAAAGTTTTGATCAGGTCTCTTTTTGTTGTTGTTTCTCCACCCTGTGCAATCATTGCACCATTGACTGGTTGCATTTATTTTGATTGCAGCATCCAAGAAATGCGGACAGGCCGGAGGCTTTGTCAGTCCGATTCTCACCATGATGCTGTCCTGGCAGCCTTAAATCAGCAAAGAAGTGATGGTGTTCTCTGTGATGTCACCCTCATAGCTGAAGAGCAGAAATTCCACGCCCACAAGGCTGTCCTAGCAGCATGCAGTGATTATTTCCGAGTAAGTAGAAATGAGTTTGTTTTTTCTCTTCCCTCCTTCCTTCCTGCTTTCCCTCCTTCCTTCCTCCCTCCCTCCTCCTTCTCTTCTTTCCTCCTTCCTTCTTCCCTCCCTTCATCTCTCCTTTCCTTCCTTCCTTCCTTCCTTCCTTCCTTCCTTCCTTCTTCCTTCCTTCCTTCCTTTCTTCCCTCCCTTCCTCCCTCCCTCCCTCCCTTCCTCCTTTCTTCCTTGCTTCTTTCCTTCCCTCCTTCTCTCCTTCCCTTCCTCCTTCCATCTCTCCCTCCCTCCCTCCTACACCTAGTAATTCAAGTGTCTGAAGCTGGATTTGAGCTTGGGACCCCCTGATTGCATGCTCTATCCATGGCACCACGTAGCTGCTGCTTCATTGTACTTTTTGATAAAAGAATTGATAAAAGAAATGCAGAACGATGTTCTGCTAGTACCATTTAAGGACAAGTCCCAAGGGACTTCTGTGACTCTCTAAGTGATGGAACCTTTTCAAGGTGAACTAGAGCCTGGGATCAGTCTAAAAGCCATCTCAGGCTGCACTAGAATTTTTCTGGATTTGTTTTGGTGTTGGATAGATCTCATTCAACACTGAGGATGGGATAAAATACTGTTTCTCACTAATCTTTGACTTTTTACCTCATATCATGAGTAAATAAGGCTTTGTCATTCAGTTAAAAAAAGTGACACTTATTTGATTTTCTGGACTTTTTTTGGTCTGAATCTCTGATTTTATTAGTGTAGGGAACTCCCAATGAGGAAACCATCTTCAGTGCTGCAGACTTGCCAGTTACCTGCATCTTGGAACCCATAGAAATTTACTTGGTATAGTAAGAGGTTTAAGAAACTTGGATATGCACATATGAGCCTGTCTCCTTATCTCCCCTCCCTACCTTCCTCCTTTGTATATGTGTATATAGTTCTATTTGCCATGGGTATTGTCATTTGTATTAGACTGAACAATATTTGTCCGTGTCCATAGGTTTCTTCATAATAGCTTAACACAGTTAGATAGCTCTTTTTTCTCATCTTGTACCTGAGAAGTGGGAGATGAATATGTTGATAATTTTGCCAACCTAGAAATCAAAACACATGTTGAGAATTAACTTGTCACATTTCTTAGTTCAGATGAACTCTTCACACTCTGTACTTTGCAATTATGACCATTTCTGAAATATGACATACTTCTTTGTCTTTCAGGCCAGCTTTCCCTTATCTGTTAGCATGTTATCAGAATTGAAAACTTGTCAATTGGCCTTGCTCTTAACTAAATTCTTTATTGATATAAATAAGATCTTTATTTATTGAAATATAGCAGGAACCTGGACCAAAGGATGACTTCCCGATCCCAGGAAATTTGGTTGTAGGAGGCTGAACCCTGATTTAGACTAAAAGGTTGAAAAAGACCATTGTCCTGTAGAGTATGAACCAAAGGAGGTGGAACTAAGAAATAAGAAGAGGAAGGGAAGACTCACACCTTTTCAGAATGACTCTTAATATTTTCTTTAGACTATTGTAGCTTTTCAGAGAAATTGGACCCACCTATGTCTTAAAAGGATGTACAGTACTTTTCAGATTGCAAGTTTTTCACCTGGATTCATGAACTTATTTGTAAAAATATACACACATGCAATTATATTTCACAATAATTATTTCCTTCACATTTTATTTTATGTATTTAAAAACATTCTCATAAGGACTTCACCAGACTGATAGTGAGCCCCAATATACAGAAAAAGGGTTAAGAACTTTTGCCCCAGGGCAAATTAAGAATTTTTTTTTAATAGTCCAAGCTAGGACTTGCTTTCATTGATGAAAACATGATTTGTATCTCTGTAGCTGAAAGATCTTTAATAAATCTTTAATTACAAGGCTAGTTCAAGGTTTTTGGTCATCCCTCATACTTATTCTTCTGAGTTTGGGTCAGTTTTAGTCGCTTTAAATCCCTTCTTTTAGACTGTTGAATTCTGGTTCACTCCCTAATGTATCAAATTGCAATAAATATTCATTTGGTATAAAACATTGTGAAACAAGATGAATAGATGGGTCTTGCTCTTGAAAAGTTTTCAATATATAACATACATGGGATGGGTATGTGTGTGTGTATATATGTGTAGGTATGTATAGAATCATCGATACCTTCTTCCTTTCATGGGAGAGAGTATGTTTTAACACTTGCAGTTTGGGGCACTCTATAGTCTAGATCAGGGGTCCTCAAATTACGGCCCATGGGCCAGATGCAGCAGCTGAGGACATCTATCCCCTCACCCAGGGCTATGAAATTTCTTTATTTAAAGGCCCACAAAACAAAGTTTTTGTTTTTACTATAGTCTGGCTCTCCAACACTCGGAGGGACAGTGAATTGGCTCCCTATTTAAAAAGTTTAAGGACCCTTGGTAGATGTTAGTTACTTACCTTTTTGCTGTTTCTCTCATGCTCATTTAGCACTGCAAGTGCTAACCAGGTACCATAGGATGAGACCATACTCTGCTCCTTATCCCTCCTTGAGATTTGCTGTGCCTTTACTACTCTAGTTTGTCTTTCTCCCTCACTGAGGAACTATCCTCTATATTTGAAATTTATACTTTACTGAGGAACAATTATTCTGGGGAGAGAGTGAAGGGAAGTACCAACATGATGCTAATATTGAACAAGCAGTTTTATTCCCACATCCTAAAAAGGAATGCTAAACAAGGAAAATTTATAGAATGAATATGATCTGTTAAGAGGCTAATAATATTCAAGCTTCATTAGGACACATAAATAATTGCTTATTAGCTATTATAAATTTTACCAAGTATAACTCAATCAATGCTAAATTATTTCACACATACATACACATTATATATCTAATAATATTCAGGCTTCATTGAGACACATAAATAGTTGCTTGTTAGCTATTATAAATTTTAACAATTATAACCCAATCAATACTAAATTATTTCATACACACACATATGGATGCCCACATATATGATCTGCTAAGAGGCAAATAAAATTTAAGCTTCATTGGGACATGAATAAATAGCTGCTTATTAGTTATTATAAATTTTACCAAGTGTAATCCAATCACTGCTAAAATATTTCACACACACACACACACACACATACATATATATATATAGATATAGATATATCCACATATATATGTGTGTATGTATTTATATATATTTTATGTGTATTCTATGTCTATATCTATATGCATATATGTGAATATATGTAGATATGTTTATATAGGCTCACATATGTGTACATATATTTATATGTGTATGTCTATAATATATGTATATGTACGCATATAAGTGCATATCCATATGTAGATATGTTTATAGATGTCCATGTATGTGTGTATATTTATATATTTATATCTATGTATAAATGTATATATATGTATGTGTATATAGATGTGTTTATATATGCATATATTTCTCCTTAAATTAAAACATTATCCTACTTTATTCCAAAAATTGGGGTAATATTTGTTTTTAAATAAAAAGAAATAATAATTCACATTTGCATAATACTTAAAAAGATACAAAGTTGCCTACACACAGTAGTATCCCATTCAAAGCTCGCAACAATCTCATGAGGTAACAGTTCAAAATATTTTATCCCCTTTTTGTAAATGAGAAAATTGAGACACAGAAAGTCTCAAGGTCAAGGTTTCTAAGTAGGAGAGATCAGAGTTAAACCTAATTCTTCTAACTTCAAATTTAGGGCCTTTCTCATAATATCCCAGAAGACGGCAACAACATTGTCAGTAACAAGAAATGTAAATGGGACTCATAGGCTTATAATGTATTTCCACTGCTTTTAAGGAGCAAGTAGAAATAATAGATAATTGTTTCCCAGAAATTACTATGTGCACATTTGTCCAGAGCTTCATAACAGAGTAGTGGAAGAGCTCACACCTCAATCAGCTTTCATGTGAATGACCTCTTTGTCTATAATATTGCCCTCACATACATACATATACATATATGTACATATGTATATGTATATATATATAATGTGTATTTTGTATATATAAGGATAATTATCAGTTTGCATAATTAGCAATTGATCTTCTTAAAAATTATCACAATTTGAAGGAAGCTATGCAATCATTGAATAATTATCATCTTGAAAATGTGCTCACTTCCAGTATCTTCCTTTTTCCTATCAAAGCCTCAAGAGCACAGTAAAAGAATGGTTGTTTTTGTTAGTGTGTGTATATATAGATAAATCGCCTTTCATTGTTAAAAAGCATGACATTCATTATTTTCCATCAAAGCTGTCCATATGGTTTGGCTGTGGCTAATGACTTTGCCCGTGGCATTCAGAGGCTAATGTTGAGTCTTCAGTTCTGTGACTGCTTTGTCTAAAAGAGTGTACTGTGTTCACAGGGAGTTTTCATCATTGCCAGTTATTGCATGTTAATCCTGAATTCTCTCATTTCTGTGATGACTATTATCTGCGAGAGAGACAGAAAAAAAAAAGCACATCTTAATTTGTCAAATTAATCTATAATTTGGGAAAGGTGTCAGGATATCATCTTTGAATGAAGCATTTTGACCATTATGTTCAGTGGTTAATGTGCACTTTTGCTCCAAATGAAACTATTTTTGATGTGTCACATTCAAAGCTTTTATTGTGTTTTACCACCCACCAGTTATTTGAAGCCTGGTATCTATTAGGAATCAAAGATAACAGACTGATAATAAGGATATTTTAATTAGCTTTTAAGGTAATATATGAAATCCTTTCATGAGAAAAATTCAGAAGTTTTAGAAAGACTTAAGGGAAAACAGATATATGAGCATGCCTTTAAAATATTTGTATAATTTATTCTTTGGGTTTTATCATAGTTACAATGGTAAAGGAAACATTTATCTAGAATGTAGTTGTCTTCTGTGGCACTTTGATAGAATTTTAATGATGAATATTTCTAGGCAGTAGCAATATAAGAAAGGCACAAATGGAGTTTCAGTAGGACATTTTTATTCCTTACTCTTTTTTTTTTCCTTGTGATGATAAATCTATTTGGTTTTATGTTTCTGTGGAACATTTACTTTCAATGAGATTTCCCTGTTAAGCTCACCAACATTTGAGTCTAGATTTCTCTCATTTAAAAAAAATCCAGT
This sequence comes from Antechinus flavipes, assembly GCF_016432865.1. Classification (NCBI taxonomy): domain Eukaryota; kingdom Metazoa; phylum Chordata; class Mammalia; order Dasyuromorphia; family Dasyuridae; genus Antechinus; species Antechinus flavipes. The sequence continues at coordinate 271,436,371 of NC_067401.1, forward strand.
AGAGAAGTTATTACAATTTCAAGAACAAATATACCCTGATAATAATTTTCTTAAAGCTTAACAGTGACAAAAAAGAGTGAATCACATAGTTACCAGGAGAGTGTAGATAGCTCAGTGATGGTGTATGTCACTAAATAATTATAGCAACTGCCATCATTGCAATTTTGATAGATTGTTAACTCAGACTCACCTGTATTTTTCCTAGTAACCCTGGAAACATTTTATATCACCACTGTAGTTGAGTTAAATAACAATAACATCTTCCAATTTAATCAGCTGAAAATATACATAAAAATATTGCACATTTCATGTAGAAAATTCAAAGTTGTTTCCCCCCTCCATTTCCTCTAAGAAAAGGGGATAGTAATTTTATGTCTCAGAGCTATTGAATAGGTTATAAAAATAATGGAAGTAGATAGAATTTTTGAGAGGGGGTGAAACTACCTAACACATAATATGGCTTCCTTCCCCACTTGAGGAAAAAAATGCCATCCATGCATTTATTTGTTGAGCAAACATTTGAATAATTACTGGGTATAGATGCTATTAGATACAGTACCTGCTCTAAAGAACTTTACAGTTTAGGAGGTAAAATATATACAAAAATATCTATATCACAAAATGAGATGCAATTAAATTCTGTCTTAGACAATCTTTGCTTAATTGAAGTCATAATGAGCCAAATTGTCTTCTCTTCTTAGACAACTTCTTATTAATAAGTTAAACATTTAAGGAAATAGTTCTATATTGCTCAGCTATAAGCAGTGTACATGGTTTACCTATGATATTACTGTTCATGCATTAAAAAGTTATTTAACATTGGCAATATCTTTGTATCCAAGGTTTTTTTTTTTTTAAATAATGGGGACATATTTTGTTTTCTCTTGCTAGTCCTATTCATAGACAGCTACTTTTCATAGTAATGATGAGATTTAGATTTGGGGTACCCAAATGAAATTAGGGTTTCTGGTGGTCAGGGAGTTAAATAAGGTCTAAATGAGGTCTGGTTATGGGGCAAGGGTAGGGAGTTCTGGGATTCCCTTCTGGTAGTGCAAGAGTCCCCTGTAAAGGAATTTATAGACCTGAAAACCTAGATTTAATAAATCTCTTTTATTAAGGGATTGAAAGTAAAGTTCAAGTCTGTTTAAGGAAATAGGTGAGAGTAAAGAGAAGGGGCACTGAGAACAGTATTCTAGTGGGCAGAGAGTCCTTGGGGTGCCAGGCATAAGACTGGCATGTTTGGACTCTCTGCAAAGAGAGGATTTTAGTTTGGCTCTTTTTATAATGAGACATTTAGCTAAAGGGGCCTGTGAGTGGAGTCCCAAGTTGGCTCAGATCCGATGGGGTTGTGAGAGCCCAAGTTGGCTCGATCTGGTGGGGGCTGGGACAAGCGTGGATCTCCTATTGGAATTCAAAGGGATGTTTTTGACCAGGATTTGTGAATCAAAGGTGCAGGCTTCCTGAACTGATAATGCATCAGCCAGAAGGGACTGGGAGTAATCTCAAGCAGAAAGGATCACAAATCAGTTTCTTAAAAGTACCACACCCACTTCAGTAAGTTATGTAGTTTGGACCCATAGAAAAAAGCAAAGTATTCACAAGGGAATAAAATATAGAGCAATTAACTATTTTATATGACATTTTGAGGTTTGAAAAGGATTTTATAACAGCTCCATGGGATAGAGAATACATTTACTTTTTTAAGCTTTTTATTTTCAAAACATATGCATGGATAATTTTTCAACATTGACCCTTGCAAAACCTTGTATTCCAAATGTTCCTCTCTTTCCCTCCACTCCCTCCTCTAGATGGCAAGTAATCTAATAGATGTTATACATGTTAAAATATATGTTAAATCCAATATATGTAAACATATTTATATAATTATCTTGCTGCACAAGAAAAATCAGATCAAAAAGGAAAAAAAGAGAAAGAAAACAAAATGCAAGCAACCAACAACAAAAAGAGTAAAAATGCTATGTTGTGATTCACATTCAGTTTCCACAGTCCCCTCTCTGGGTGTAGATGGCTCTCTTCATCACAAGATAACGGAATTATCTCAATCATCTAATTGTTGGAAAGAGTCACATTTATCAGAATTGATCATTGTATAATCTTGTTGCCATGTACAATGATCTGATTCTGCTCATTTCCCTTAGCATCAGTTCCTGTAAGTCTCTTCAGGCCTCTCTAAAATTATTCTGCTGATTGTTATAGAATAATAATCTATAACATTCATATACCTTAACATATTTAGTCATTCTCCAATCAATGGGCATCTACTCAGTTTCTAGCATCTTGCTACTACAAAAACAGCTGCCACAAACATTTTTTGCACAGCACATCTATTTTTGTAACCATTTTACTGGAAAAGGAAACTGTGGTCAGTATAACTTGTCAACAACTAGCATGTGTAGGTGTTAGAATTCGAAGCTAGGTGTCTCTTCATTAAACCATAGTTGTTTTTGAAAAGAAATATAGGATCAACTCTGATATTAGAAAGATTTTTTAAAAGATGAAAAATGAAGAATTAAATAACAATACAAGTTAAATATCATCTAAGAGCTATTAAAAGAGTACATGATGAATTACCCAGTAACTACATAGTATCCCAGAAAGTCAGTTAATTTTCCTGGAAATTAGGTTAATTTGGTGTATTGTTGATCTAACCATTCTATTTTGTTCCTTACTATTCACTGTTTTCCTTCTTAAAGTCTCATAAATTATTCTTTTATGAGGACAGGTAAATGTGTCAGAGTAAGAGGAAGCATTAGAGTCTTTTCTCCACAACTTTTTAACAAAAATCAATGCACGAGACTGAATTCTGTTGAATAAAACTAAGCAGAAGTTGCAGTGAGTTGTTTTTCCATCATTGGATGGCTTAGAGAGACAAAAAGAGAGATCTTTGGACACTGAGGAGGGAGTTTGTGGGGGGGGAGCATGAAAGGAAAGAGGGAGAGGGAAGGGAAATGTTTGTTTGTGGGTATGCCTTTAGGGGGGAGCAGTCTAACACTAGAAACTTGGGAGGATCAAAACAATGCACTTGAAGGAGATCCAGGGTGATCCCTAAACAAACCCCTGGTGTAGCCATCTGAAAGCTCTGTCACCTTACCATCTAATGCTTGGTCACAGTTCTTCAAGTTTGGGTCTTTGCTGTGTACTGAGCACTGGAAGCAATTGTCCCTGTGTTGTTCTGATCCCAGGGAGACAGCCAAGTATCCCAGACCAAGAAGGAGCTGGCAGTTCAGTTGTTCTGGATTTGGAGAACCTTCTATTGAGCCACTAGTGATGAAGTCAAGTAGTATATTGCTAAAACTTCCAGCCATAGACCAAAACCTGGATGACAAACTTGCAGAAGTTATAACAAAAAGGCAATGAAAATACTCATCTTCGAAGCACACTACTTAGGGAGAATTGAAACCTAGCAAATCCCCTGATGAGGCTGTGAAAGCCTCAGGAAGGACAGAAGACAGAAGTTCGGCTCCTGAGTTTCTCCCCTCACCCTCTGCTGGCTCCCTGAAGAATGCAGAGCTTATCACTGACATAAAATCCAAAGCCAAGAAGTAGTAGGCTGAAGAATGAGTAAACAAAGAAAAAAAAAAGCCTAGCCATAAAGAAGTGTTATGGTGACAGGGGAGTTCAAGATACAAAACACAGAAGAAAAAAATGATTTTTAATAAATCTATAAACAAAAGCTTCAAAAATGATGTGATTTGGACAAAAATCTAATAAGAATTCCTAAAAGAGTTAAAATAAGAATTAAAGATCTAAAAATGATTACAAAAATCAAATTAGAGCAGTAGATGAAAGAATGGGGAAAATGATAAAAGCTAGGGAAAAAAACATATGAAAAAAAGTTAACTTTTTAGAAAAGGAGGTGCAGAGATTTACTATATAAAATAATGCCTTGAAAATTGTGCTATAAGGTTTTGCAAGGGTCAGTGTTGAAAAATTATCCATGCATATGTTTTGAAAATAAAAAGCCTTAATAATAAAAAAGAAAATTGTGCTAAAGACTCAATGAGATGTCAGAAATAATAAAACAAAGTCAAAAGATTGAAAAAAGAGAAAAAAATGTTAAATATCTCATGAGGGGAAAAAGCAACCTACTTGGGAACGAATTAAGGAGAGAGAATTTAAGAATAATGGACCAACCTGAAAGCCAAGAACAAAAGAAAAAAATACCTGGTCATCATATTTGAAAAAAACACTAAACAATTCTTTACAGATATCTTAGAATAAGAAGATGAAACAGAAATGGAAAGAATTCACCGAATTCTGAAAGAAACTTCAATATAAAAACTATCAGGAATATTATAGGCAAAACCTAGAGCATCCATTTAAAGAAAAAATATTGCAAAAAGCCAGAAAGAAATAATTCAAGTACAAAGGAGCTGCTGTCAGAATTACAGAAGATTTAGCAACCACCACTTCAAAGGAACAAAGATATTCCAGGAAGCAAATGATTTACAACCAAGAATCACCTACTCAGTAAAACTGAGTGTAATGCTAATGGATCTTTAATGAAATAAAAGACTTTCAAGAATTCTTGAAGAAAATACTTGAGTTGAATAGAAAATCTGACATAAAAGAAGTTAAGAGAAACATAAGGGACTAAAGAAACTTAAATTATTTATATTTTTATTTGAGAAGCTATTATGTATAGCCCCTCACAACTTTGTTGTCATCAAGGATCATAGATAGATAGATCAAATTAGACTGAAGGCCTGGATGTGATTTTGTTTTGGATGAGTAAAGGGAAAAAAAATGGAATGGGTGGGGAAGAAGAAAGCATTGGAAGAGATGGGGAAAAAAGGAATGAATAGGGAAGAAAAGATGCTTTGAAAGAGAGGAGGAAAAAGGCATGGGTAAGGAAAAAGAATGCATTGGAAGAGAGGGGAAGAGAGAAGAAAAACTGGGGAAGGTATTCTATATAATTAGGATGTGTAAAAAGGAGTTTGAACAAGGAGGAGGCACTGGGTAGGGCACTTGAACCTTACTCTTATCCATTTTATATAAAGAGGGAAAGATAAACATATACAAAGCTGAGTACAGAATTACCCAACAGACAAATTGGAAGGAAAGCAGATTAAGGGGGAAAAAGAGAAAAATGAGAAGGATAGGCTAAAGGTGGCGTTATTTGAAATCATAACAGACTCTTAAAGAGGGAGGAGTAAAAAAAAGAGTGATAAAAATAAGATAATAGGATAAAAAATAATTTAGCATCAGTAATTGTAAATATGATTAGGATGAACTCACTCATAAAATATAAGAGGAAAGCAAAATAGATTAGTACTCAGAATCCAGTAATATGTTATTTATTATAAAATAAAAACCCACACAGAACAGATACACACAGTTTAAATAAAGGGCTAAAGCAAAATCTGTTATGTTCCAGTTGAAGAAAAAAAATGTAGCAGTCATAGTCTCAGAGAAAGCAAAACCAAAAATAGATCTAATTAAGAGATACCTAATTAAAACAAAACTCGTTTTATAAGAAAGTCAGCACATAAAGATGTATGCAATAAATGGCATTAAATCTAAATTCTTAAAGGAATGATAATTGAGCTATAAGAAAAAATAGATAGTTGAGTCCCAATTTACCCTTCTCAGATTTAGATAAGTCCAAAAAAAAAAAAAAAGACAAAAAAAGAAGTTAAATACCTATTAGAATTTCAGCAAAGATAAATATGTTAGACATCTAGATAATATTGAATGTGAAGAAAAGAGTACGACTCTTTCATAAAAATTACCTATTATTGGGGCATCAGAACCTCACAAATAAATGCAAAAAAGCAGAAATAGTGACTATATGTTTTATTGATCAAAATGCCATAAAATTACATTCAATAAAAGACAGGAGCAAAGATTAAAAAGTATTTGAAAGCAAAATTAAGAACAAATTATAGAGCAGATAATTTCATTAAATATTATAATAGCTATGGAACACTTTATCAGTATTGGTAGGATGCAGCCAAAATGAACATTTTATGAATCTAAACTCTTCAGTCAATTAGAGAAAAACAGATCAATGAAATGGATGTTTAAATAAAACAACAACTAGAAAACCATCAAATTAAAAATCTATAATTAATCACCAAAGAAGAGACCCCAAAACTCAAAAGTGAGATTAATAAAATATTAATAAGTAAAATTAGAAGCTGAATGTTTCAGGGAAAATGTCATTAGCTAATTTAATTAATTAAAAATAAAGAAGAAAACCAAATTACCAATATCAAAAATGAAAAAAGGTAAATTCACAATGAAGATGAAATAAAATGATAATTAAAAGTCCAACCATATGCCAATAAAACTGACAGTATAAATGAAATGGATAAATCTTTACAAAAATATAAATTTCCTAGATAAACAAAACAATGGTTTCTTGAATAACTCTACCTTAGAAAAATGAAATTTAATAATGTGAATTCTTAAGAAAAAAATCCTGAAAGCTAGATGGATGTATAAGTGAATTCTGCCAAACATTTAAAGTACACCTAATTTTTAATATTACATAATTGTATGGAAACAGGAATTTATTGCTTCCATTACACAAATATGTACTTGATGCCTAAATCAAGGAGAATTGATATCTATGTAGAAGGATTATGATACTTGATCCTCTTTTTCTTTCATTTTTGTCATTCACTTTAACTTGAACTTTAGATGTCAGGTTAGGAATTTCCAGAAAGGTTGGCCATACTTGCCAAAATTTAACTTCAAAGTCTTAGATGAGAGAGTTATACTTCTACTACTACTAAGTGTATCTCCTGAATCTCCACCGTTCATTCTGCTTTCTATTTAATCAACTAATTTGGCACCCACCATTAACTCACAGAAACATTAGATTGTTAGCTTCTTGAAGGAAGGGACTAGCTTTTGCCTCTTAAAAAAAAAATTCCAATGTTTAACATGGTGGCTGGAAAATTATATATGTTTAATAAATATTTATTGGTTGTCTAAAATATTTATTAAGCAGAAGCCAAAGCAAGACAAAAAAAAATATTTAATTCCAACTATAAACCAGAATCATACTCTCTTCCCTGTATAGTGTGAGGGATGAGCACAAACTTCCAGAATCATACCAAGTAGGCACATGAGTAGAGAATATTTATACGCTCCTTTGGGGAAGAACAATGGAAGAAGAATAGATGTGATATGATTTACACTGATGATTGGCATTAACAAAATCATAGAGTCATAGAATTAATAATTATCAACTTGTAGATCAATTGAAATTGTGACGAAATATTACTAGCATAAAATCACATCAAACGAATATGATTGAATGTTGTATTGAAAGACTTTGTCCCCATTGTGTTTGTGAGCTAGTGAAAGCAAAATGAAAAAGGCTGCCTTTATAAAGAGAAATAACTGACCATTTCTTGCCTTGTGGTGACAGTTACTGAAAACTATAATAACTTATGAATTCTACCTAAGAGATCCATACTGAAACACTTGAATTGTGGACTTGGTAAAATACCTGGAAATCACCCTAAGAGATCTATTTGATATCCATAACAAGCTTCATTTCTGGAATTATTCATCTGTTTCATAGATAAGAGGAAGTGGGCCAGTGTAGGGACTCTTAAAAAAAAAAAAAAAAAACAGTGAAAGTATTTGGTATTTTCAACTAGGGAGAGTGATAAAGAAGTAATTGTAAAAGAGCTTTGATTAGGGCTTCATTTTTTTTTTAATTGTTAATAATAGCTTTTATTTTCAAAATACATGCAAAGATAGTTTTCAGCATTCACCCTTGCAAGACCTCTTGTTCCAAATTTTTTCCTGCCCTTCTTGCCTCTCTTCTCCCTTAGACGGCAAGCTATCCAATATAGGTTAAACATGTGCAGTTCCTGTAAACATATTTCCATATTTATCATGTTGCACAAAAGGAATCAGATCAAAAAGGGAAAAAATGAGAAAGAAAAAAAAAATCAAGCAAACAATAAAAGGTGAAAATACTATGTTGTGGTCCACATTCAGTCCCTGTATTTAGGGCTTCTTTTGTAAATTTTGTTGCTTTAATGTCTCTGCAAAGGAGTGAATGAGCAAAAATCTCTTGAGAAATAGTCACACAGAACTATCTGCATTTTTGTTTTTCTTCCCGGGTTATTTATACCTTCTGAATCCAATTCTCCCTGTGCAACAAGAGAACTGTTCGGTTCTGCAAACATATATTGTATCTAGGATATACTGCAACATATCCAACATATATAGGACTGCTTGCCATCTAGGGGAGGAGGGTGGAGGGAGGGAGGGGAAAAATCGGAACAGAAACGAGTGCAAGGGATAATGTTGTAAAAAAATTACCCTGGCATGGATTCTGTCAATATAAAGTAATTATTAAATAAAAATTAAAAAAAAAGAGAGAGAGAGAGAGAAATAGTCACACAGTAGACTAAGGCCAAATGGGGAATCACTCATAGTGAAAATTTGTAGTAATATATAATAATATTACCTAGGAAATAGGGAAGGGAACCCAACACTTTTGCCCCTTTACTGAACTGTTCCTTTTTGACTTCTGTTCTTTTAATGCCCCCTCCCTCATAAGCTCATAGAATTGTCACTAGAAAGAATCTTAGAGACCATCTAAATCCTTTTATTCTAGAGATAAGGAGACTGAGGCTGAGAGGTTAAGTTATCCCAGTCACACAACTATTAACTATCTGAAGAAGTTTTTGAATTTAGATCTTCCAGTCTTCAAAAAGCAACATTCTATATTTGAAGATGGGAAGATCTAAATTCAAAAACTTCACTGTTCCACTTAGTTTCTCCTTTCCCTTTCTCAGTTACTGTCTGAACTATTACTCTCTGTGTGAAAGCTGTCTATTTCTTGTCTTTGTTAATGGTTATCAGTGTGATTTTCACATCGGCAGGCTATCCTATCAGTGCTTCATACATTGTTATCACCAAGATATCCAAATCTTCAGAACCCATTCAGTTCAATTTATCCTTGTATGAATTAGTAGAAAATTATGCTGGATCTAGAACCAAAAGATGGAGCAGGAGAAAATGGAGAGAGAGAATTTGGAATTTTTTTTAAATGAACTTAAAAAGAGAAAAGGAGCCTGAGCTCTAGGCTCTGACATTTGCTACATGTGTGACTTTGGGTAAATTATTTTACCTTGTGTAGTGTGCTAATAAATATTTAACAACTAGCTTTCCAAAAAATGCATGACATGTTTTTAAGTTTAGTTTGCATTATTAAGATTTTCTCCATAAATTTTCTTAAATCTAAACAATCAACACAATTAATATCTTATTTATAACATTTGCCAATTTCCTAAGTGTCAATGCCCACAGTGAAAACTTAACAGTAAGGTCTGTTGAGTAGACATGTGCTGGTTCCAGCATATCCTTGTCCAAGTAATTATAACTTTATCTATAAAATGAACAGGTTGAATTAATTGAAATCTCAGGTCTCTTCCAACTTTAAACTATGAAATTATGATTTTTCTTTCATATCTCCAGCAAGTGGTCATCTAGCTTTTGCTTGAGGGGAAACGCACTATTTATTGAAGTAACATCTGCTTTTAGATAGCTCTGATTATTAAACAAGATTTTCCCCTTCTAATAAGCCTAAATTGGCATCTGCAAGTTCCATTCACTGTTCCTAGTTAGGTCTTGTGGGTTCAAGCAGAAAAAAAAAATTAATGTACATATAGATCACTGGTCTCTGATGAGTCAGGAGAACCAATTGAAGGACATGAGGTAGGTGGATCAGTCATGAATACTGATCTGAAGAGTACTCTGTATAAGTGAGTAAGAAAGGAAGATCAATAATGTAGCTCTAGGTTTGGGGGAAATTACAGAAGGTAAACAATGACAGAAGGGCTAGAGGTGCCTCCTAGGCAGTAGGTCATGAAGGCCATAAGGAAGAATCAAAGGAAATGCCTTGAGAATGTAGAAGGGCAGCAATATATATATATATATATATTAGAAAACCAAATAATCTTTCAAGCCAAAATAAATATCCAATTTCATAATCTTCTAGTCTTTTCTTGTTAAAATTTGAGATAAAGCAATAGAAATGCCATTTTCTGAATCTAGTTTTAATTTGTTGTATTTGTTTTCCTGAAAAGAGTGGATGAGAAATCTCCATTTTTCTTGGCAGTCTCTAAAAAGCGGCCAGCTTCTGGAGGCATAAGATATTATTACTGTATAGAAGTCAGCAATTAAGGTTCTCAATAGGCTAAACTGTATGATCTGTATAGCTTCTTTCAATTAAAAAATTCTATGTTCTAAGTAAACACTAATTTCAAATTAGATGAGTGAGCTTTGTTGATTTTTCCTTCAAAGTATCTCTTGTAACTTAGCCTTTCACTTAGAATTATAATAACTAAAACATATTTGGGGAGTTAAAAAGATTTTATATATTCTGCTAAGGCAAACAAAGAAAATAGCATGCTCTGAGAATAGGTTTAACATTGTAAATGATGATAAGTTATTGAGGTAAATTGTTTTTAATTTTGCTACTGACTATTTGTCAAAATGTTCCAAATTTAGAATTATCTATTGGGAAACAAAAGGATAAATTAGTGTTTCATAGATTGCTGTTATAAAAAATAATATGTATAAATTAAGCTATAGCACATACCAACCAAAAATAATTGGAAAAATTCTGGAATTTTTCATTTGAACAAAAAATGATTAACAGTAGTGAGAAAATCTAGCCGTTAAGTAACTGCTCTCTATCTTAACTACTATATCTTTTAATATACCACTCAAAAAGGGGGGAAGGGGAGAAGAGAATACAAAAGAAATGAGTTGATTGTATGTCAGTAACTAAAATGAAGTGTTGTTCAAGAGTGGGGTTGAAACTTTTTATTTTATAGGTAATATCTTATTCTTTCCTTTATGTCATCTGTCATGGAAAGTACCCATGTGGTAATGACCCATTGTTGACTATAGTTAGGAAATAACAATTTAGTTTTGAAAGTCAAGAGCAACATACCTTTTCTCCTTGAAGTTAAAAAGTCCCCAGTCTTCACTCTAACTACCAAGTTCCTTATTTTCCTTAACTTCTACCTATAGGAAAATCCCTAATACTCAGGTAGGGGGTCAACAGCTTTTATTCCAAGTCAGATATCCTTTCTGCTTCTTCTTGACATGGATTTAAATCCCATTTTCCTTGAGAGACTTTTTTTAACAACTATTTTTTTTTTTTTTACTAATAAAGGACTGACAATTTTTCTGAGGCAGGAATTATTTCCTTTTTTTTTTTTTTTTTTGGTCTCTCTCTCTCTCTCTCTCTCTCTCTCTCTCTCTCTCTCTCTCTCTCTCTTTTTGGTAACTGAGCTCCATTAATTGTTTTAAATATGCTTGTGGAATTGAATTGAGTACTATACACAGCTAAAGGCTCACTCAGAATTTCACTGAATGTCCTCAGATTTTAAAGGGATTCATTATTGATCAGAGCTCTCAGAAGATATATGGCTTATCTTCCAAGGGCACTTTGAAAGTGACTCATATTAAATACTGATATTAAAGCTTGACTTCTGTTTTCTTAAGCTCCTCAAGGGTCTATGGCTTCTATGCTTCTAAAATAAATTAATAAATGAATTTTTTTTCCTTGGGGAAAAGTGATAAAAGCTTATGTTGGTAAGATATAGAGTTTTTTTCCTTTTGGGATTCATAAATGAAAACCATAGCTCACGTTGATAGTTATTTTGGCTTCTAATTTTCTTATCTTGAGAAGAATTTATGTAAAACTTTTTCCAAGTATTTCAGACAGAGATTTTCATCCTTAGCTCACCTCTATGAAAAATTTGCAGGAAAAACAAATAAACATATCTCACTCTTAGTGATCTCATTAAAGCTAAAAGCATCTCTTCTTTGATACTTTCATTCACCAGCAGACCAGCAGTAGCCTTTATGGATTTATCGAAACTACAAGATGCATTATTTCTACCTACTGGCAAAAAAGTGTTTCCCTTTGAAGAAAGAATGTATACTCAGAAAGGACTGTGGGCCAGTGCTTCACTTTGACACTCAATAATGAGAATATATATATTCATAATTATTGCTCTAGGATAATCCTGAATACCCTCAGACTACTTCAATACTTTAAAAAAAATCAATTTTATCAAGGTGAGCATAAATGTGAGTAGTTATTAGTGTTTTATTAGTGGTTGAATGGATTCAGGAAGATCTATATTCAAATGATCCCTCTGATATTTGCTAGTTTTTTGTTTTATTTTTTATTTTTTTGCTTCACTCCCAAAGAGGACCAAGACATTGAGGAAGTGATATCATGATATACAGGTAAATTGGATTGAAGTGAGGAAGGGCTGTGCAAAGTTACCTGCCTTACTTTCTGGGTCCAGTGGCCAGATACAGATCAAGATGACTGGAGATTCCCGCCCTGGTCCTTACCTTAAAAAGACCGAGGTCTACTGATTGTATAACATAGGACAAGTTACCTCATCTGTCAGTATTTTCTAGAGCAACAAACTGCAGAGAAGGTACCACATACATTAATAGAGAAAGTTCAACAACTCTAAGCTCTTGATAATAATGCAATTACAAATTTATTCTATCCCTTTTTATTCATTTCCTTTATATCAGTATGATGCTTGTTGATTCAAGTATATAAAATACAGAGCCTGAAAGAACACACATCTTGAGGGTTGAGTATTCAACACCCATTAGAATAAAGCCAAGATGTTGAGGTAGCTGTCTGTTATATGCAGTCTGTTAAAACACTGCATATAAAATTGGATTTTTTTTTCAATGTGTAGAAAAAATTTTGCCAATTTTTTTTCTCTCTTCCTTTTTTAAAATTCTTTTTTTAAATAGAGGGAAAGGGAAGAAAGGCAAAAATATAGGCAATGTGAAAATATATTAAAAATCCGTTTCTAATTTTAAAAAATGACACTAAGCCTCATAGCAATCCAAAAAACTTTCTTGTAGAATATATAGGGTAAATCTAAGTGAAATATAATGTTTAATTACCTAGAACTCCCTATTCTCCAACTATTCTGTAGAAAGAATTATAATACTTCAATTTACCAACAACATTAAAATCAAGAGAAAGATAATGAGACAGCATTTTATAGGACTAAGCTTGGTTCCACTGTTACATTAACATTAAGACAGATAATGGAATAAGGGGCACTTTTTGTTATTGAGGACTTCTGTTTTATAGAGAAAAAAGTAATTAAAGACCACATAAGTCGGGTTAAAAAAAAAGGAACAAAATTTGGAAATTTTTTTTTCACTTTGAAATTTAAGATTATTATAATTATTAGTAATGTCATTATTGCTATAATTTGTGACCTTTTCAAGAGAAAAAAATAGAAGTAAGTATACATATTTCTTTACACACATACACAAGGAATATATAATTTTACAGACCTCTTTTGTTGTTGATAGAACTTAAGGAAGAGCACCAGAAAGTTTGGATAATACCCTGGTGGTAAACTTGCAGGAGGACCGGAACAAGAAGAAAACAGGTTGAGTTAGTATGGATGGATTGTAGTCTGCATCACAGGAAGAAATACTAACCTTAAGGAGACATAACTCTCTCTCTCTCTGTGTGTGTGTGTGTGTGGGAGTAGTTGTAATAGATGACCTTGCATGGAGCATCAAAAGCCACATCAAGGAAAAACTCTGGCCTAGCATTCCTCCCCTTTTTCCCGTTCCCTCTTTCTTTTTTCCTTAACCCTTTCGCTTTGGAGTTTTGCTCATAAAATCATTTTTATTTCCTATTTTTAGTTTCTCCCTTTTGTGTTCCCTCTTAATTGAGTAGCTTTCCCCCTTCTTCTCTCCTCCAACTAGTCTTATTCCATAGATTTAAGAAACAAAAAAAGAGGATTTCTCTTATTCTCTTCATCATTCATGCTTTTTTGGTCTATTCTAGATCCTCATTCTCTGGTTTATCATTCCTATAATTATCTAGTCTCTGTTCATTCTCTGTATTCCTCATGAAATCAGAACTTCTAAGGTATTCTTTCTGGGTTCTTCCCTCTCTACATGTCTTCTTTTCCATTATACCATATTCCCAGAAGAATGCCAATTCCTGCAGATCACATTGGGATATTGCTCCATAATAGAATACTTCTCTACCCTGCCCTTTATTATGCAATGCAAAACCGATTTATAACCCTCATCCCTACAAAACTTTCTACCACAGATTTGAGTTGTTCTATTCTGCCAATTACTTTGCTTTTTAGATCATACATTTTGCTCTTTTAATTCTCAGTTCTCTTTTAAACCTCTCTTGAGCAGTGTCTTGGGGTTTCATGTACTTCTCAACTTCCACAGGGTTCTCTGTCTCATCAAGTTGTGTTTCAATTTCCTTTGTTTTATTACATTTATTCATAGATTCCTGAACTAGTTGACCACACCAGGAGTCATATTTCCTTCTACTGTCAATGTTTTCTCCTTTTATCTATTTATATTTAAAGTTTTTTGAGTTTTTCTTCTCAAGATTTTTGGTAATTTCAGCCACATTTCTGTCTACTTTTCTCTATTGCTCATTTTCCTATTCCTTCCACTTGGATATTTGTTTCCTTAAGTTGGAGCTCAAAGAATCTCATATTTTTTGCTTGCTGAGCAGCTCATAGTTCATTAGCCTTGATCATTTCCCAAAGTGACTTCTTGAAGAATAAAACTGATCCTAATTGAATGTGGAGTTGGGGTGCTGTATAACCTCAACATGCATGATGCCCCATCTTATAGCTATTCCTCAGTTCACTAGTCAGTCAGTCTAGAACAGTAGTTCTTAAACTTTTGTTTTCAGTGTCTTTATACTATTAAAAACTATTGAGAATCTATCCAAAGGGTTTACGTTTAGGTGGGTTATATTTATAGGCATTTACCATATTAAAATAAAAACTAATTTTGGATTAAATTTGGATAATTATTAATAATTATTATAATAAATAAAATTCAATTATTAATAATTGAAAGGGTTTCAGAGAGCCCCAGGATTCTCTAGATCATACTTTGAGAACCACTGGGCTAGAGCACTGCCATACTGATGCTACTGAAGTTTTGATCTCTAAGCTTCTGAGATAGAAAAAGGGCTTAGGAAGTGAGGTTGAGTTCTCTTTCAAGTCCAGACGCATGAACTGTCTTATTTCCTCTATTCTTCTATTTACCTGCAGAGATCTTTTGTAATGCATAGCATTGCTAAGGGACTAGCCTCAAAGTCTCCCAAATAAATAATCTGGGAGAGGAAGATCCTTGGGATTTCTGACCAAAGTAGAAATGATTGCTATTTACATTAATCTGAGTCAATCAGGACCCAAACATGACCAAATAAGATGGCCAATGAGAATTAGATTAGTTTTGGTTTAAGGCATGGTCCTGAAGAAAGAAATTTAGCCAGTGATCCTCAAGATATCTTGGAAGTCTTATTTCTAATAGCATGGTAAACAGTGAGGATGAAAATTTTGATAAACTAAAGATAAATTCAACTTCTCTGGGGCTCCAGGTATCCTAGGTAGCTGAAGTTGCTTTATCTTTGGAATATAATTTCTATTTTGGAAGCGTTTCTTCAAGGTCTTGAGAATAAGAGAAAACATTATCTTTTTTCTTGTTGATCACGTGACTCAGAAATCTCTGAACATTAATTTTCAAAATTACTTCATCCGATTCATGCAGTACTTAGTATGTGAGTCTAAAAAGACTTTGGTATTCTATGTCCTGTGTAACAAATACCAGACATAGCCCCTGACTCATGAGGGTTTTAAAACACTGCATCAAGGATGAAATCATCTATTCATTCATCTAACATTTATCAAATATTTCCTTTCTTTTATACACCACTCTAACTGCCCTATGGGATACATAAAGATGAGTAAACACATATTCTGCCATATAGTACAATATACTACCAGTAGTACAAGTACTAGTGATTATACAACAAGCCAGTGTTCATTCAAATATCAACTGCATTGAAACTTGGAAGTCTTGGGATTTGGACTCCCTTAAGTAGCTTGTGAGTTGTTGCCTGAAATCATGCAAGAGGAAGTATTTTCTTTTCCTGAAGTGGAAATTTCTAGACTGAGTTCTCTGCCTGAGAGATGAATGGAAAGTCACTTTTTCACTTAAGATATAGAAGAGCTGTCTCTGGGTGGTACTTTAGCATCCTTCCCTCTTTTATCTATTAATTACTCATTTAGCTGTTAGAAAGCTACAAGAAGCAGTTTTAAGATATAACCAGAAAAAAGCTTCATTAGTGATAGCCTGAAAAATTCAGCAGAGCCAAATTAAGCACTCAAGCTGACACTTGGTGGGAAGCCCAGAAGAGTGCCAGTGGGTACCAGATGACTGACAGTGGATGATTGTGCATTTGCCTTCTGCAGAAGTGGCAAAAGGTATCAGAGGAAGTTTGATTTTATTCCTACCCACATGAGGGCCTGGAGGTTTTCACTTTTAAATGACTCAATCATTTATTTTTCCTTCTACATATGAGCTTATTATCAAAAATTAAGGTTTTTTTTTTATTCAAATTAGTAAGATGAGGTACTAGTAATTGGTGGTCTTGTGTTATTCTTTTTTCACGTAGGAAAAAGTATTTATTGCCTTTTATGTATTAAATTTGGGGCATAGATATAGATAAGAGAGAGGCAGTCCCTTCCCCCAAAGAGTTTATATTCAAAAAGGAGTAAAATTAAGGAATGTTATTTTGGTCTGAGAAAGAAAAGGAATGGTGAATAAAGCTGTAGGGGAATTGGTTGATATTCTTATTCCTGATGCATTGATTTGATTGCTATTCCCAGACCAAGAAGTACCTCATGGTGGTGGTCGTTTCAAAATTGATTAACTTACATCTTCCAGGACATAATCTCTGGGGGTTTTGTCTTCGGAATTTAGCAGTAACATGAAGGCAAAGCAATATCTCAGGAAAATTGCCATGAATCTAAATTGGCTTTGACAAGCCTTACTGAATTTCAGTTCTATGATTCTTACTATTGCCAGAAAAATTCTCCTTGCTACATAAACTATTAGAAACATTTTAAAATCTAGGATTTATTCTCCCCTCCATTAACACCCTCTTCTAGTACTTTATTATAGCATAGAGGTAACTGTTTTTAGGAGCTGTGAAAGTGGAATTTAAGTGTTGGAAGAATCTAACAAGCTAGAAAGACTCTGAATTTTCATTTTTGTACAACTAGTTAAATTGTGTTCAAATTTGCATATCATGCTTTGGGAGAGATGTTAATAGGTTGGAGAGCATTTAGTGGAGGACAGCCAGGAATATTTGATTTCAAGATCTTGTCATAGGAAGATCCATTGGCTTGCAGAAGAAAAGTCTTAAAAGGGATGCACTATCTACCTTCAAGTATTTGAAAGACTGTCATATGACAGAAGGGAATAGACTTTTCCTGCTTAGACCCCAAAGGCTAGATCTAAGACCTCATGGGTAGAAGTTGCAAAGAGGAATATTTAAAAGTATTTAAAAATGAAAGAAAATCTCTTACAAGTTAGTGCTAACCAAAAGTGAAATTCCTTTGATCCAGCAGTGTTTCTATTGGGCTTATATCCCAAAGAAATACTAAAGAAGGGAAAGGGACCTGTATGTGCCAAAATGTTTGTAGCAGCCCTGTTTGTAGTGGCTAGAAACTGGAAAATGAATAGATGCCCATCAATTGGAGAATGGCTGGGTAAATTGTGGTATATGAATGTTATGGAATATTATTGTTCTGTAAGAAATGACCAGCAGGATGAATACAGAGGACTGGCGAGACTTACATGAACTGATGCTAAGTGAAATGAGCAGAACCAGGAGATCACTATACACTTCGACGATATTGTATGAGGACATATTTTGATGGAAGGGGATTTCTTTGACAAAGAGACCTGAGTTTCAATTGATAAATGATGGACAGAAGCAGCTACATCCAAAGAAAGAACACTGGGAAACGAATGTGAACTATCTGCATTTTTGTTTTTCTTCCCGGGTTATTTATACCTTCTGAATCCAATTCTCCCTGTACAACAAGAGAACTGTTCGGTTCTGCAAACATATGTTGTATCTAGGATATACTGCAACATATCTAATATATATAGGACTGCTTGCCATCTAGGGGAGGGGGTGGAGGGAGGGAGGGGAAAATCGGACAGAAACGAGTGCAAGGGATAATGTTGTAAAAAAATTACCCTGGCATGGACTCTGTCAATATAAAGCAATTATTAAATAAAAATTTAAAAAAAAATTTAAAAAAAAGTGAAATTCGTTGCTTTCCCTCTTTTTCTCTCTCTTCCTCTTGAAGCCTTCAAGAAAAAGTTTATGATCGTGGTCATGTTGAAGGAAGGAATTCTTATTCTTGTCTAAGTTAGGCTAGAATCTATTCCTTTTAACTCTGAGAATCTATTCAGTACTTATAAAGCAGTGTATGACTAAAATTTAGAGAGGCTCACTCTAAGTGAAGCATAACTTCACTATGATGGATTTTCAATCAGTGCAACTCTTGAAAAGAATGTCAAGGTATAGGGGAGTTGTAGGGATATAGGGGATAAGGAATATCAAAACAATAAAATCATAGATCCTTCATATATTGATTTATTTGTTAGATGCCAGTACAGTCTGGTATCTTATAATTTTCCAAGTGTTGTCTGATGCCCTTTAATGATTCAAAGCAGCAAATAGAATAAAGTTAAGTCTAAATTTTATCAGTTGACTCTTATGTAAACTTGAATAGATTAGTGAATCTCATAGTGTTTTGGCTTCCTTATTTGATTTCCTCCTACCTAACAGAAATACTGTGAAAATGAAGACATATGTAAAGTGCTTATACATATGTATAAACATGATATATGCACAGATAGAGGCATGTGTGTGTATATATATGTATATATCAAAATCATACCAACACTTTTGCATTGCATTATTTTTTTGCCTTTGAAATATAGATTTTTGTGCCATCTAGGATTAATGTACAAATTTTGGAAGACCAACAGTACACTCATATAAAATATATTATCGATGTAGAATCACTTTTTTTTTCAACTAAGAGGGAAGAAATGGGTTTGACTAATGAGTAAGAAGGCTGATGAAATTTTTAATCCTTTGGAAATTAATTTGAGTTGGGGTGGAGTCAGCTGCTTCATTATAAAAGCAGTATCTAATGATTAAGTTGGATACTTTACTTTAAATAATCTTTGGATCCAGACTATATGCCATGATTCTATTTAGCATCTTTATAAGATTCTGATTCACTGAGAATTGTTCATACTTTTGGCTTATCTAGACGTTTATTGAATAGTTGCTTTTAATTCACCCATCTGGTGTTGATTTGATTCCTAGTGTGGCCACATGGCATTGAAAAGTTGAATTATATTAATTTTTTTCCTATTAAAGAGGTGTGATTGTAATGGAACTGATTTTCATGTGTGGCTTTTGAAATCAGCCTTATTACATTATATTCATATCTCATTTGTACAACTCTTTCTGATAATGCTACTGTCATGGATGTTGGCTAATTTGCAACTCTGATGTGATTGGTAGCTAATAACTCTAAAGGCAATTATAATTTATCCTTTTGATAATTAATTGCAGTGAGGCTTACAGATTGTTATGCGAGAAGCAGGTTCAAATGTTTTGTTTGGGGGGTTTTATTTTTTCTTTCCCACTTTTAATTTCATTTTATACCAGCTGAACACCATGAAAAATATTTACACAACCTACCTATACAACAATGCTCTTCTTGAACAAGTCATTTTTATGACAACTGAAGGTAGAGTTATTTTTATTACTTTGAAAGTGAAATACAAGCACATTAGCAAGGTTTCAAATGACTAGAAATTTGCTGATTTTCTCATTATTTGAAAAAGTTATTTATTTTCATGTGCCTCAATTTAAAAAATTCTTTGTGTTGTAGAGCTCAGAAACTTTGCATCATAGTTCTTAGAGTCATAGTAACCCCCCAAAAAAAGTTTTTTTAATGGAGAAATACTTGATATCTGTGGAACTGGCCCATTGAAACATTCTGGCTAACATACATTCATTTGAACCAGTCTGTTTTGTCTTGATGAGAGGAGGTTTCCAATGAAATGGTTGCTTAGCAACTAATCGAGGTAGCTGAAACAGTCTTAGTCTGGGTTCTTGCCCACAGCTTTTTGTATGACATGATGGGTGAGTGACTCAAGTATGTGCTATCTGGCTTATGGAATGGAAAAAGAACTGAAGACAAACTCTTCGGGTGGCCTGGGTTCCCATATTTCAAGTGCTCCATTCCTGTATGTCTTTCTATTTGGAGAAAAAAAAAATTCTTGCTAGAAGGGACCTCAGAAATCATCTAGGTCAAAGCTCATATTTTACTGAGCATGCAAGGACCAACATAGTCCTAAGCTTGAAAGAGCCATCATAGTCCTAGTCTTTCTTTAGTTCATGATCATGGTGCCATACTGGTACTTTGTTGTTGTTGTTAAGTACATGCCATATTTTTAAAGCTGCTAGACCACTATGAAACTGGGAGTTTTTAAAACAGTCCAATTCTGCAATTTCTGCTCTAGTCCAATTACTTACTTTCTCAACTTTTCTGGTGGTATCTGCTCTCCTAGTAAGTTCTCGTTCTGATTGTTCCCTGAATATAGATCTTTTCTGCTTTATACTTTTATTCCTTCCACTTAGCTATCTTTTTTGTTGTGATGACATCTACTTGCTGCCAGTATACTATCCTAAGGAAATTGAAATTCTGAATTGCTTGTTATCAGGATTGACTCTTAGGACCTACTTGAAGTGTCATGTAGTTCCCAATGGGTTAGGGTATTTCCTTTTTGCATAACTCCTTGGGAAGTTCAGGCATTTCTTTGACTGAACTTAAGATATTTCCTAGCTTTTTGATCTTGGGCAACTTCTATTTACCTCATTTTCCTCAACTTAAAAATAGAAATTATGATAGTAACTACCTCACAAGTTGCTGTGAGTAGTAAATAAAATAATATTTGTAAAGTATTTAACATAGTTCCTAGAAAACAGATCATATAGAAAATGCTTATTCATTTCTCCCCTTTCCCTTCCTCACTAACTGGAAGATAGACGGGAAAACTAAAGATGCAAGGTCAGGGATCATTGATGAAGCATAGGCTATGGCTAGGAATGTGATCTTAAGTATTTAATAACCAGTTTTCTTCTGTCTCTGTGACTTGTCTCTTTCTGTCTGTCTGTCTCTTTCTTTCTCTTTCTACATATATGTACATATGTACATATGTGTATTTAATATACAGATTTTTACAGAGGAATACTTTAAAGCTTAATCTTTTTAGGTTCTGATAAAGGCCTCATTTCCAAAATATTTAGAAAATTGACTCTAATTTATAAGAAATCACGCCATTCTCCAATTGATAAATGGTCAAAGGATATGAACAGACAATTTTCAGAGGGTGAAATTGAAACTATTTTCTACTCATATGAAAGAGTGTTCCAAACCACTACTTCTCAGAGAAATGTAAATTAAGACAACTCTGAGAAACCACTACACACCTCTCAGATTGGCTAAGATAACAGGAAAAGATAATGATGAATGTTGAAGAGGATGCGGGAAAACTGAGACACTGATGCATTGTTGGTGGAGTTGTGAATGGATCCAACCATTCTGGAGAGCAATCTGGAATTATGCCCAAAAAGTTATCAAATTGTGCATATCCTTTGATCCAGCAATGTTCCTACTGGGCTTATATTCCAAAGAGATCTTAAAGAAGGGAAAGGGACCTGTATGTGCCAAAATTTTTGTGGCAGCCCTTTTTGTAGTAGCTAGAAACTGGAAATTGAATGGATGCCCATCAACTGGAGAATGGTTGGGTAAATTGTGATATATGAATGTTATGGAATATTATTGTTCTATAAGAAATGATCAGCAGGATGAATACAGAGAGACTTGGAGAGACTTACATGAACTAATGCTGAGTGAAATGAGCAGAACCAGGAGATCGTATACACTTCTACAACAATACAATATGAGGATCAATTCTGATGGAAATCACTCTCTTCAACAATGAGAGGATCCAATTCACTTCCAATTGATCAGTGATGAACAGAATCAGCTACACCCAGAGAAAGAACACTGGGAAATGAATGTGGATTGCTTGCATTTTTGTTTTTCTTCTCAGGTTATATTTACCTTCCTAAATCTGATTTTTCTTGTGCATCAAGAGAACTATATAAATATGTACACATATATTGTATTTAAGATATACTTTAACATGTTTAACATGTATGAGACTACCTGCCATCTAGAGGAGGGGGTGGAGGGAAAGAAGGGTAAAGTTGGAACAGAAGTGATTGCAAGGAACAGTGTTGAAAAATTACCCATGCCTATGTTCTGTCAATACCAAAAAAAAAAAAGGCTTAATTTTTTTTATTTATATTTTCTAAAGTCTAGAAATCATCAAAACAAATCAAGCCCTAATTTATGTTTGCAGATTTCCAAGTATAGATATTCATACCTAACTGTACTATACTCCTAGATAAGGTAGCTCCTTCTACTTAGACATTGAAAGGAAGGAGAAAAGATAGATAAATATCAATCAATAAGCATTTGTTGAGCCTCTTACAAAGGAAGACTTCAGAGCTATAAAGATGTAGAACAGGAGACTTCAAGTTGCTCAAATCAGATTGTTTCAATATTCACGGTAAAGTAGGAGGTAAGGGGAGGAACAGGGAATTTAAGGAGGGAAGAGAGTAGCCTTATTGTAAAAATGAAGAGATGGGGTCACTTACAGTCACTTAAGTAGTACATAGCATAGCCAACCTCCCCAGATTTCTTTATTCTAGTCATTGTAGATGTTGTGATAGAAAACCAATAAGTAAAGAGTAAATGGATTCCTATGCAGTAAGGGCATAGCAGAGATTACATATCATATATTTATAGTAGACCTAATCATATTTTTTCATGTCTCTACCATAAAGTTCTTTAGTATGAGAAAAGGATCAGAGAAGGTATGGAGTAGGAGTTCCCATTAAGGGTTATCATGGCAAAAAACTAATAATACAAAGTCGAGGTGACAGGTGAAGGAAAGAAAATTATCCTGATGATGACATCAAGCCAGGGAAGGAAAGGAAAATTAAGCTAGAGCAGGCCTGACAGACTGGAAGAACAGGAAAAAATCAGGGGGCCAAAGACCATCAGTCCAAGGAATAGGTATGATAGGATGAAGTAAGTGGGAGAAATAGAAATAGAAAAATAGGAAATCCATAGAGGGGTATTGTACCTTAATGGGCAGCAAGTTATACACTATACCTACCAGTCTTTCCCATTCATCATCTTCAGGATGTGACTTCATGTTTCTTGAAAACTTTGGAAGCTGACTCAGTTCATTATTTTACATGTTTTTAGTAATTGGAGATCTAGAGTATAACCATATTATTGTGGGGTAAAGATAGAATAGCGTTATCACTTATAAGACTTGGGAAATTTAAGAACAAGATGCTAAAAGTATCATTAATAGGCATATTAAAATCTTTCAATGATTGTGGGAGGAGAGATGTTATAACTTGCTGCTGGATTTAAAAAACAGGGAAGAGACTTGTGCTCATAGGAATTTTCCTGTTTTTAATTTATTGATATTAGAACAAAAGATTGAATGAGAACATTTATCAGACTGTTTTTACCACCTGGATCCCTATTGTCCTAATTCAGTACTGCAATACTGCAACACGGATAACATTCAACCAGGAGCCAGTCAATTCTTCTAGGATGATAGAATAGCCCATGTGGCTTATAGACATTACAATTTATACTGTTCCGGAGTAAACAAAAGGATCCAATTTGTTTTAGAAATGTATTTATTTAGGGTGAGAAAACTCTAGACACCTTAAATTACACAAACCATGATTAAATCGGGAATAGGTTATGCATAAATTAGATAGGGATGAATACACAGATTAGTACAATTTCTTTGACTGTTTCTGTCTCTATGTTCCTTTTCCTTTTGAGGGGAGAGATCTAGGCTGATAATACTTGATTCATGTAGTATTTTCGAATAGTATGAACTTCAAAAGAGAGAGATCCAACTTCAAAGTTGAATGCTAATAGATGAGCAAATGGCTTGGAAGTAAAATGTAGAGTAAAGAGTTGTATTGACTTTACTTTTAGGTCCTGTGATATGGAAAGAGGAAGTATTACGGGGGAGAATATTGGTCAGTATCAGAGTAGCAACATATATGGAGTCCTCAGGGGAAAGTCAGCTTTCCGTAAATGAAGCTTGGTGGAATTTACATAAGAGAAAGATGTTCAAGGTGAAGGAGTGCTTACTTTCATTGGAGAATTTCAATAGGCACTATGAAAATGGCAGATAGAAGAAGATAAAACCTGCAGTCAGGTAGATGGGTAAATGAATGTGTGAAGATAGATATTGTAGCAGGATGGGTGTGTGTGTGTGTGTGTGTGTGTGTGTGTGTGAGAGAGAGAGAGAGAGAGAGAGAGAGAGAGAGAGAGAGGGAGAAAGAGAAAGAGATGGATGGAGAGAGAGAGACAGAATGAAGAGAGAGAAGAAACAGAGAGACAGAGAGACAGAGAGGGAGAGAGAGCCAGAACAAAGAGACAGAGAAGAGACAGACAGAAACAGAGAGAAAGAAGAAAGAGAGAGAGGAGAGATGGAAAGAGAGAGAGACAGACACAAAGAGACAGAAAAAGAGAGAGAGAGAGAGAAGAAAGAGAGAGAGAAAAGGAGAAGGAGAAGGAGGGAGAGAGACAGAGACAGACAGAGTGCATATGCAGCATGGAGTAGAAGAAGTGCTACTAGATTTGTAATCAAATATGGATTCAGAGCTGTACTCTGCCATATCTGGGCAAATGATTTAACCTCTCTGATTCTTGGAAGAAATATCTTCTAACATCTTTTCTGGCTCTAAATCTGTGATCTTATGATCCTACATCTGAATGATAAGAATTAAGGAAATAGAAAGTTGAGACATGACTTGGGGAGTGGAATTATAATGGCTATAGGGAAAAAGAAGATGCCAAGTTGTGTTTAATGGAAAGATGTATAAAGGATAAAGTAACCCCAAGATTCCATGGAGAATGTTGGAGTAACTGTTTGACAGAATGTTTTCTCACAATCTGGGCACCTCAAAGTGAAACTTTATTTTGATATATTGGATGAGTTCACTACAATGGAGTTGAAGAGGCAGGATGAAGGAAGAGAGAAGCTTCCACAGTCTAAGAGTGATATATAGGAATATATCTATATATCTTTCTCTTCCAAGGAAAGGTAAAATAGGAAATAGTAGGTGTATCTAAAATATTAGATTTAATTGTCATCATCATCTCAAGAAAGAGATGATAAAACTGGAAGAAGTCCAAAGAAGGGCATATAGAATCATGATGTTGTTGTGGTTAACCTGTATGGCAAAAAGGACGTAGTTAACCTTAGATCAAGGTTTCTCCAAGCGGTTTTTGTCCCTGGATAGATTATTCTACTGCCACTTCCCAAGGAAATGGAGGAAGAGTATTTCTTCTAATGACTATAGCTTTATCTTTCTATATTTATCCACTATTCTTTAGTAGCTCCCCTCTCTAGTAATTCTTCAGCAAAACAAATATACAGACTTCCTTTTACTATACAAAATCTATCTCCTTTTTTGAGATGGAGTGGATTGGACCTATGATTTCCCTGGTGTAGGGATGTCCCTTGTGGGAAAATTCTTTTCCATTAATTCAGATCAGTTGTCTGCAACTTAGGATTTTATAAGGTTGTCTGAAGCACTGAGAAAGATGATTTGTCCAAGTTACAAAAAATACCTTGCTACAAATGAAGTCTGTTCACCCTCAAATGGATTTGTGATTTTATGAATTTGGAAGTTTCTTCCAATGATGTAGAACCTAGTCTGCTCAGCGTAATTCTTGTTCATATTTTCCCATAGGGAGGCCTTCCTGTCTCTGATATTACAAGATAGCAGTGGAAAACTTGGGCTGTTTTGATAGTTTGAGAGAGAGAGCATGCTGTTTTTAGAGTATTGGATTTGGAATAAGGAGAATCTAAATTCAAATCCTGTTTCAGATGCTGAACCCTAGGCAGGTCACTTAATGCCTTTTAACCTCAGTTTCTTCTCCCATACAATGAGTGGGTTGGATTTGTCTTTGGAGGTTCTTTTCAGTTCTAAATCTGTGAACTTGTAATAGTGATGATGGTTTGGAGTCTGGATAAGTGGAGATTCATTGTATATTTTATATGTGACCAGCTTAATTTATAGTTGCATTTGGTTTCTGAATATAAAATGTTTTTAAGCATTCTCATATAATAAAGATAAATACCTATTATCTTCTTATTTCACTTGATTTCCATGATAGAATAGAGTTTCACTGTCAGTTTCTTTAAAAAATTTTATTCTAAATTTAACAAACACCTCCTCACGAACATTTCCATATACAAAATAAAACATAGGAGAATTATATGAGAATCTATGAATCTATATTATGACAGCTTGCATTTAACATGTTATTTTCCAAACTATTCTTAACTGTTTCCTTCTGAACTTCCTTATGTTCTCTTCTGCATATTTAAGGGGGGGAAAAACCAAACTTTAATGGCCCTCTTTTTTCCCTCTTTTTTTTCTCCTTTATTGTGGGGAGGGCGACAACAATACTTTGCTCATCTCTTCCCTCTTTCAATTTGTTTTATAGTAGGCTAGCCTATATGAGGTTGTACCATTTCCTATGATATTATGTCAGTTACTATAACTCGGAAAACCATGACCCATATAGGTGTTTTTAGGACTCAATTTTTGCAATTTCTCTATGAATTCTAGGAGGGATCACTCATTATAAATCCATATCCATGGCTACTACATGCATTTGTGATGGATTTAATTCCCACAAATAGAGTTTTCAATCAGAAAGATTTATGGTGGCATCAGGTCACCATCAATCAAGGGCAAGTCATGACAACTGTAAATTTCACCAAAGTCAAGACAGTCCTGTAGGGTAAAACTACATGCCAAGAGCTATACTTATGCAATATTGGTTCGTAAATGGGCTCCTATAGAACACTGAAGCTCGATACATCACATTTCTTAAATCACACTCTGCTTTGGTGTCATTTGTTTTTCTGAACAATTTAAATAGTTCATGTTTCTTATTATTTTATCTTTAGTTTCTGGTTGTTATCCCATTATCTAAGATTTCTAAAATATTCTTTCTTTAGGATAATCAGTCTCCCTTGGTGAAATTTCTCATCTTTTTGGAAATGAAGAGCAACTTAAATAACAATATTGAATTTCAAACATCATTCTTGATTGCCTAATGATTGCCAAGCTAAAACATAAAATAAAAATTCTATCTATTTAAGCCTTTCCAATAAGTTTTCTTAACCTAATTCTTTAATGTAGTTAATAGTAACTTAGATCTAACATTGTTACTAAATACAACTATTATTAAATTCCACTGATGTTAGAGTGAAATATATTTTAACCTTCTGTATAGTTGATTAGCTCTTGTTTTATATGATTATTCACTTTTACTCCCAAATTAGCTATTCATGCTTATAATACTATGTATGAAAAATTTTGGGGGATAGGGAACAAGAATCTAAGCTTAAGACAAATTTTTCAGTGAAAAAACAAGTTTTTAATATGGAACTCTTAATGGTATGACTACATGCTTCAGCTTCAATATTTTCCTCTTTGTTAAACATTTTTATTTATTTGACAGTACCATATGCTATTATGAAAAAGATGAAATTTTGTGTAAAAATGAATGAATGAATACAGAATAGGGCACTATGTTATGCTCAGAAGGAGAGAACAAGATTAAAAAGATATGGTTCATTGCTTCAAGAAGCTTACAATGCCTTTGGCCACTTTTCTCTAATTTGCATTCTCTTTGTTTTAATATATGAAGCTCCAGGATCCATATTAATGTTAATCATCTGAGGAAGGTTGAGTACCATGTTAGATAATATTAGATATTAATTCCTGTGTGAATCCTTCTGATATAATGACCTATTGCCTGTGAGTCCTCCCCTGTGTGCTCCCATAACTAGCTACTTTTTCCAGACTTTCAAATAAATAAAGCAAACTTCAGTCCTTTTCTTGAGCATTTGATCCTCCCTTCTTTCCTTCCTCCTTTCCTTCTTTCTTCCCTTTCCCTTCCTTTCTTTCTTTCTCCCTTTCTTCCTCCTTCCCCTTTTACCCTCCTTATTTCCTTCCCCTCCTACCCTCCCTCCTACCATTCCTCCTTCCTTCCTTCTTCCTTCCTTCCTTCCTTCCTTCCTTTTTTCCTTCCTTCCTCCCTCCCTCTCTCCCTCTCTCTCTTCCTTACTCCATTTCATCCTTCCCTCTGTCCCTTCTTCCTTCCTTCTTTTTTTCCTTCCTTCTATCCCTCCCTCTTTCCTTCCTTTTCTTCCTTCCTTTCTTCCTCTTTCCCTTCCTTCCTTCTTCCTCTTCCTTTCTTCCTTTTTCCTTTCTCCTTCCATCCTCCCTCCATTCTTCCCTTTCTTTCTCCCTCCATCTCTCCCTTCTTTCCTCTCTCTCCTTCTCTCCCCTTCCTCCTCCCTTGCTTTCTACCTCCCTCCCTGTCTTTCTCTCTCCTTTCCTCCCTTCCTCTTTTCTTTCTTTTCTCTCTCCTTCCTTCCTTCCTTCTCTCCCTCTCTCCCTCCCTTCTCCCTGCCATTTTTCCTCCTCCCTTCCTCCCTCTCTCCTTCCTGTCCTTTTTATTTCCACAGTAGCTCTTATAGTCCACAAGAAGAGGCCCATAACATTTCACTAAGAAGTAGCATCAGGGTATTGGAATGTGTGGTCACTTGAACTTCATGAACTCAAACAGCACTCTGGTATCAGCTTGTGACACAAACTCAGTAATTATTTTCTCTTCTTGATATCTTCTAAGGTCAAGGTCTTTCCTGTTGAAGCAAGATTCCAAATGTGTGAATCTCAGGATGTGAAGTAAATGACCTTTAATATATTTCTCTCTCTCTTTTTTTTTTTTAGAAACCTAAATGGGTTCTTTCAAAAATGTAACACATCACTAAAGTTATAACATTTCTTTCCTTGTGGTGTACAATGTAGAAAACTCATTGCCAGCAGTAACAGTGGTTAATCCCTGCCCCTGATTTCAAGGAAGTGTCACTTTAATAGGTATGTCCAGCTTTTTAGTGAGGAGATATTTTCCATTATCCTCAAAGTTTTGAGGTGACTGTTTGAATGCACAAGGTGAGGGAGGACATGCAAATTTATGATGATACAAGTTCCTGAGGTGAGGGTAAAGATGGGGAATTTGAGGGTGGAGTGGGGAACAGTAGCAGAGAGAAGCCATAATATCAGTAATATCTTGGAGATCTACCACATAAAGCTTTAAGATCAACCAATATATCTCATCTCTTTATTGATAGGGGATCAGTAACAGACCATTTTGTACTGTTTCTGAAAGACTTTCAGAAAAGCAGATGTAGTCATCTCCCTTGGTAACCTTCTCCATTTCTTAATAACCTTTGCTCTCAGAAAGTTCTTCTGCTTAATTAACCCAGATAATTCCTTGTGCAGTTTAAGCCCAATTCATTCTTCTTCTATTTGTAAGGGGAAATGGAGAACAGCTGGTCACCATTCTCTATAATATGCCAAATGTAATTACGGCTTGGGCGCATGATCAAGCATAAGATAAAAGTGGTTTGGGGTGAATGAGTATTATTTCAAGCTTAACCATCTATAATAATAAAAAGGAAATGGAAAATAACTCTCATTTCTTTCTAGTGTTACCAAGTAAAAGAACTCTAATACCTGAAAGTAACTTTTTCAATTTGGCCTTTGAGTCTTTAGATTTTTAATGACACTTCAACAGAGTGTAAGCTATAAGAGATTTCTCCAACAATGGGTTTTTACATAAACAGAATTCATTAAACCTTAAAATGAGTTTCATCTAGAATTTTCCATTCCATCACTTCCTACACATGCCAAATAAATAGGTGACTAGTACATTTCCTGTGGGGCCTGGACTATTTATTTGTAATGAAGTGAACTAGTGATATAAAACATGCAGAAAGTCAGGACGTGAATATTAAGAAGTTCATGGTAGATTTGCATGTGGATGTCATTAGGTAGATTCTCATTCAGTCTAAATGAATTTTTGAACAATGGCATAATAGATTTAAGGTATGCTGATGGCATGAAATCAAATCTGCATTATTTGGAGTTTGAATGTGCTTATAGAAGCGGTCTCTTCTGTGTGAAGAAATCTGACACATTTTTGTCTATAATCAGTAGATTTAAATGGAGGTTGATACTTGATATGTTCATGGAACTATGATTTTATCAGTGTTAGGACTTCCTTCAGTATTGCAAATTGTAGTTTGGGTCACACTATACTTTCTCATGAAGTTATTATTCATGTGTTCCTCCTGTAAATTACCCATAAAATACCTACCCATTGCACTATAGTAGGAGTTCTTGAAATTTTTGCCATGAGGTTTTTCTGTTGGCAGTTGGTTGAAGCCTTTTAAAGAATATTTTATTTAATGAATTAAAATAAAATACACTATTACAAAGGAAACCAACCATAAAAAGGTAGTTATATACCCATGTGCATATATACATACAGATACACACATACAAGTAACCCAGGCTAGGAACATCCCCTGAACTATAGGATTTCTTTTTTTTTTTTTAAGTATCTTGAAAGTAAATATGTATTATTCAGACTTTTCATCATTATCTCATTCTTAGCATATGATCACTCCAAATACACAAAGATCCTCAGTTGTCTGTTGTGTTGTTTCTCCTGTACAAGGGATCACTGTGATGTGGTAATCTATAAGGGTGTTTTGTTTTCCTTAGACCTTTAGGATTTGCTTTCTTGATATCTTGACTTTTCAATATTTGTTGGTGGTTTGAGGATACTTTACTGTGTAGCTATCTCACTTAGTATCCCTCCATCTGCTCTGGTTCACAATTTACTGTGTGTGTGTGTGTGTGTGTGTGTGTGTGTGTGTGTGCGCGTGCGCTCTCCAAGCAGGCTTACTGTGGATGAGAACCACCTAAGGAAGGTGATGTCTCTAATAAAATAATTTAAATGTTCATATTTATATAGTACATTACAATTTACAAAGTGCCTTCTGTTCTGGTAACATAATTGTATCCTTTAAATAGTGCAATTATTATTATTTCCATTTTTCAGGTGAAAAAGTTGAGGCTTAAGTTAATGAATGAATAAATAATAATTGTTTATTATTATTCTACTCTATATCATTGTGCCTACTACTCATACTTCTGGGCCAAATATACAAAAATACAAATATAAAAAGAAACAGCCTGTGATGTCAAAAGTTTATCTTTTAATAGAGGTAAACAACATCTATAAGGGCATGATAGTCAAGGAAAGGAGTTTTGGCTTAGGAGATCAGCTATTAATTGATGGTGATGAGACATATTATTCAGGTTAAGTGAGTCTAGTATTGTACTTGTAATACAAGGTATTATCAGTAGAATAGAGCACAGGTGTAGAGATGTCATTTATAAGCCTCTTATTCATACTTTTCCAGTTCTCTGTGAGAGAGGAATTTAAAAAAATTTGTGTTTAAATTTTTAAAATATCTTACTTATTTAATGTTCTTTTCTTTCTAAATTTTGGGTTCCAAATTCTCTCCCTCCCTCACACCCACTGAGAAAGCAATCAACATAATATAAATTATACATGTGAAATCATATAAAACATTTCCATCTTAACCAATTTTTTTAAAAGCAAGAAAAAGAAAGTAAGAAAAATTATACTTCAGTTTTTATTCAGAGTTTATTAGTTTTATTTCTGGAAGTAGATACTTTTTTCATCATAGGTTATTTGGAATTGTCTTGGTATTTGTATTGATCAGGGTACCCAGATCTGTTACTGTGTACAGTGGTCTCTTTGTTCTTCTCACTTCATTTTACAGCAGTTCATTTAAATCTTGTTATGTTTTTCTGAAACCATATTCCCCTCATTATTTCCACAGCACATTAGTAGGCCATCACAATCTGATGCCACAATTGGTTAAGCTACTTGCTTCCATTTTCCAGTTATGATTAATGTTTTTTTTTCAATCTTATTTTCTTCTGTTTTTTTATCTCCCTCTCTCTTTTTAAAAATTCTGTCTGTCCTCTAAAGTCCATTTTGCTTCTAACCACTGCCTCCCTTTTATCATCTTCCCCCACTTTTGTTTATTCCCTTCCTCCTATTTTCCTACCTAGCACATTACATTTCTGTGCACACCTGAGTATATATTTATATTTTTCCCTCTTTGAACAAGTTGTGATGAGAATGAGGTTCAAGAATTGCCTGACTCCCTTCCACTTACCTCCTCCAGCATAAAAACTCTTCCTTGCATGCCTCTTTTATGTGAGAAACATTTTCCCATTCTATCTGCTCCTTTCCCTTTCTTCCAGTGCACCTCTATTTCTTATACTTTTTTTCTTTTGTAAATCATTGCAAAATAATCAATATATATCCATACTCTCTGCCTATATAATTTGTTTCGACTGCTCTAACAATAAAGTTCTTAGGAATTGCATATATCATCTTTCTTATAAAGAAAAACAGTTTAACTTTATTGATACTATTATAATTACTCTTATGCTTCTCTTGGGTCTTGTGTTTGAATGTCAGATTTTCTATTCTGCTCTGGTCTTTTCATCAAGGATGTTTGAAAGTTCTCTTTTATATTAAATATTTTTTTCCTCCTGAAGTGTTATATTCAGTTTTGCTGGGAGATGATTCTTGGTGATGAGTCGAGAAATCAACTAGGTTGTCTGTCATCTGCCATCCTGGCTCTGGGAGAGAGGAATTTGAGAAATTTGAAAAATCTAACTGCAGATGGATTCTTCCAATGGACATCCTTATTCTTTTTGTTAGGTTAGCATTCGATTAAATTATTTATGAAATGAAGGAACCATTATCAAGGATTTTAAAAAGTTTTTATTGCATAGTTTTCATTGTTTTGGATTTGTTATAATAGAATTTAATCTCTAGAGGTGATACATTATTACCTTTCTAAACATGGTTTGGAAGAGACTCACAGCCGCCCCTCCACAAATAAAAAAAAAAAAAAAAAAAAAAAAAAGAATACTTCCGTCTAAGTGGATTTAAAGTTACAACTTCCCATAATCTTATGAACAATTGTCTCATTCACACAAAAGATTTAATTTTTTGAATTGGCAACTGATACAAAAAGCTCTAGGTTGTTAACACTGGGTAATATGTTTGGTTCATTTTAATGACTATCTAACCTTTTCATAATTATTCTTTGTCTTTTATTAATTTAGAACCCTTTAGTTCAGGTGCCTTTTTCACAAAGCAGAAGTAAAATCTATTTTATTATGTTACTTAGAGTAAGAATATATTATGTAAGGAATGTTTCATCTTGTCTCAGGTGCAATCAGGAGAAAAGTATAAAAAGCATAGTAACATGTAATGATTAGTGCACAAGAGTTCTGGTCCCAATTCTGCCACTAACAGTGCCATTGAGCAAGTTTCTTCTTTGAATTACAGAATCTCAGATGGTGAAGAGTCCTCAGAGACTACTTAGGCCAATCCAGACCTGATTGAGAATTCTCTCTACAGTGTATTCAACAAATGATCATTCAACTTTTATTTAAGAAACCATCAGCTCTATAGGCAGTCTTTTCTACTTTTAGAAAGCTTTCATGGTTAAAGTATTTCTTTATCTTTTTCTTTAATTTACTCCTTTATAACACTTACCCACCATTTTAGCTCTGCCCTCCCAGGACAAAATGAGGTTATTCTTTGTTTTCATGTGAGAGCCTTGAATTGCTAGCATGATCTGTTATCCCACCTTCTGCTTTCCTGACCCATGCCTAGTCTTTTCTATAGGTTACACATCCCCAGCTTCTTTAATCAGTTTTCCTGAAATATGAACTCAAGAATCTTCTAGTTCTAATATTCTGTAATTCTATGCAGATAAATTGGAATTTCTGTCTTTGATGAGCCAAAGATGTCTGGTTACACATATGCCTACACATATACACATATAGTACTGTTAATTAGAATTCAATCTCCATATAGGCCAGAACTTTTTAAATTAGAAAAATTTTAAGTTAAATTTTATTTTTTCTTCTCTCTCCTTTACCTCTTCCCCCTCCCCCCCACTTTTTTTTAAAATAGGAAACCAAAATCCTCGTAACAAATATGCATGGTCAAGCAAAACAAACAACTGTATTAACCATTTCTAAAAAATATACATATTTCATTGTGTATCTTTAGCCTCTCTATATGGAGCAAGGTAGGATGACTCATGAATATTTTTGTACATATGCTTCTTTTCCTCTTCCATTGAACTCTATGGTTTATAGGCTTACCAGTACACAGATAAATTACTTTGGGGACTTTTATTTTAAAGTTCCAAATTGATTTCCAGAATGATTCCACCAATTCAGAGTTCTACCAATTAAGCATCAGTCTGCTTTTTTTTTTTCCTGCAGCACTTCAACATTTGCTATTTTTCCTTTTTCCCACCCAGCTTTGCTTATTTCATAAGTTGAACCTCAGAGTCGCTTTCTATTTCATACCATTTTATAGACCCAGGTTAAGGCTTATGAACTATTTAGTTGAGTGATTTCTCTTGTATAATTCCAAATTGTTTTCTAACATAGATCAGTTCTTAACTCTACCAGTAATATATTAATCTTTTTTGTTTTCCCCTACTTAATCACATGAACATTTCCTTTCCATCTTTTATCATCTTTGAAAATTTGTTAGGTATCAGGTGAAGCATGTTTTAATTTACATTTTTCTTATTATTGATTTGGAACATTTGATCTTATGGTTGAAGATATACATCATCATTTTTGTAAAGAATTTACCCCCCCCAATAATGTTGTAAAAATTACTTTTTACTCTTTGCTGATTTAAAAAAAATAATGCTCATTGAGATCTTGTTCATTGGAGCTTATTGTGGTAGATATAGATAGATGATATAGACGCAAGACTAAATTATTTTTTTTAACCAAACTACAATTTGGTTTTCCTAATTCTTATTTGTTATTGAGCAAGAACTTCATTCTGCATCCATTTTTTTCAGTTACCAAAATGATTTTCCTGACAAATCTGATCTTGTCACTTCCCTACTTAATAAACCCTAATGGTTCTCCTTAACCTTTAGGATAAAATTCACAGTCCTTTGTTTTTTAAAGCCATATACAATTTGGCCCCAAGTTACCTTCCCAGCCTTACTACACATTTTTTCTTTTCTCACCTACTTCAGTTGAACTGACCTTCTTATCATTTTTCATACATGGCATTTCTTTTCCTAACTTTGTTTCTTTGTATTGATTGTTATCAGGAAGTCACTATTCCTTTCCCTTGGTTTCTTAGATTCTCTAATTTAAATGAAACCTTTCGTCATCCTTTCAGTTTCTAATACCTTGCTTTTCTAAATTACTTTATAACTACTCTGTTATAAGTGACTTTCTCCATCCCTGTCAGGTATTAAATCTTTTGTTTGAGCAAGATTATGCAATGATCAACTATGATAGACGTGGCTCTTTTCAGCAATACATTGATCCGAGACAATTTCAATAGACTTGGGATAGAAAATGCCATCTGCATCCAGAGAGAGAACTACAGAGACTGAATGCAGAGCAAAGCACACTGTTTTCTCCTTTGTTGTTGTTTCCTTTGTTTTACCTCATCATGTTTCCCTTTTGTTCTGATCTTTCTTTCCCAACATAACTAATATGGAAATATATTTTAAATGATTGTACATATATAACCTATATAAAATGCTGTCTTGGAGAAGGGAGAAGTAAGGGAGGAAGAGAGAAAAAAATTGTAACTCAAATTCTTACAAAAATGAATATTAAAAAGTATTTTAATATGTATTTGGAAAAATATAATACTATTGAATTTTTAAAAAAGGAATAATGATGTAGCATGCTACTCACTCCTTTTCAGAAAATTGATAGACTCAAGATAGACTATTTTTTCCAAATCAAAAAAAAAAAAAAAACCTTTTGTTTGGTGTTCAGATTTTTTCATTACCTGCCCTCTCTTCCTCCAGCTTTCCATTCTTCTTACTCCTCACATTCTCCCATGTACCCAGTTATACAGTGAAACTGGCCTCTGTGCTGTTTCTCAAACCAGACAATGTCTAACTTGAAGTATTTTTACTGGTTGTCCCCCATACTTGGAATATTCTCTCCTCATTTTTGTCTTCTTCCTTCCCTGGTCATCAGATGCCAGCTGAAGTCCTATCTTCAATAGGAGGCCTTTCCCCATCACCCTTAATTCTAGTGCCTTCCCTATGTTGATTTCCACTTAATCCCATCCCAAACTTATTTGCACATAGTTTTTGCATATTTCTCCCTTTTAGGCTATTAATTACTATGTAGCAAGGACTGCCTTATATCTTTATCTCCAGTGTTTAGCATACACATGCTATCTCCCCTAACCTGGCTATCTATCTATCTATTTATCTATCTGTCATAAGCAGACTGTCACTTTGAAGTTGGGAAAGTTTTGCCAGAACAGGCACTTAAACCCTGAGAGATACCATGTTTTTAATCAGTTCATTCTTCTTAGAACCTTGGAACTCTGAGTTCCAAGTTCAGGTATTAGGATTTTGCTTGAGAGAGAAAAAGAACTCATTCATAAAAATTAAATTGACTCAATAGTTTTCAGGGAAATCCTTTACCTTTTTTATGACAAAACTATAGGGTCCTAGTGTAGATAGTCTATGAAATACATAATCTCTCTGGGCCATCTGGCTACTCATACAAACTGTAATCACAAGCCTATGAACAATGAGAACAAAGTTATTTATAAAAATAAAATGTAACTTTAAAATGAGAGAGAAAGCTAGAGGAGGAGGAAGAAGGAGAGAGAGAGAGGGAAGGAGAAGGATTAGATCTAGTGATTTCCTTGATATAAGGAACTCCTTGGTGAGAAAACCCATTCTATTAATTCAGTCGTTGTACTTACAATTAAGTGACTTACTTGTTCAGGGTAACATAGCTAGTATGTATCATTTTTGGTTAGATCATGATGCCTCATGTATATGTATCAAAATAATACTAATAAATTGTACAAATAATGTATGCTTTCTTTGCAGAAACAGTATGATGATCAAAAGTGTTAAATGTTCAAATTTGGCTCTACATTTCTGGACAAGATATCCGGTTTCTCTAGCTGAAAATGAGAGGTCTCTTCTAGGTCTAAACCTGTTGTTATTCTCTTGGCTTTGGAAATGCATTAAGTACCTCTATCATACTGTTTCCCCATGTATTTATTTCACCTTGCCTCCCTTCCCACCATTTTGAATATTATAACTCTCTTTTATTTTTTCTTTTTTCCTCTCAGGCAATGTTCAGTCTTTGTATGGTGGAAAGTGGAGCTGATGAAGTGAATTTACATGGTGTGACTAGCCTTGGTTTAAAGCAAGCTCTGGAGTTTGCATACACAGGACAGGTACCGTATCAAATGCAAATTCAGAAATTTGAAAAATAGATTGCATTGAACCTAAGTCAAATAATCTTCAGTATATGAAATCAAATGAGAAGTAATGTAGCATAAGAGATTTCAAGTAGGCTCTGGGGTTAAGAAAACCTGAGTTTCTATCCTGCTCTGATGCCTGTTATTTCTATCAAATGACTTAGCTTCTCTATACAGATCTGTATCAGGGAAGGAGTTTTTCTTTAAAATATTAGTTCCCTATGTGATTAAAATGATGGGTCTGGAAAAAAGATAATATTCTCATAAATTTGCTTTCCACAGAGTACCCCAAAAGGATCTAACACTATTTGAAATCAGTAGTGACACGAATGCTATATACTTTCTTTACCTTAATATTTCCAAATTGACTTAAAGTTCTTACTACAATCTAATAAATACATTAAACATTTATTAAACACTAGAGATATGCCAACCACCATGCTGAAGACTGGGGATACAATTACTAAAAAAGAAAGGCAGCTTTTGCTTTCAGTGAGTTTACAATCTAAAGGGGAAGACAATACAAAAAGGGAACAAGAAAGTGGAGGTGGGGAGACAACAAGGGACCTCTTGTTCAATGGAGTTGAAACTCAGCAGATCCGAGAGTCCAGCTTTTGCCCTCTCTAAAGGAAGATGTTGGGAGAAGTTTGGTACTTCACCTGACAGCCCTCTAGATAGAGAAGAGAGGCTGAGGAGGTTGAAAGAGGTGAGTTAGCAGCTTGGTGGTGAATTATCTATATTCTTAGACAGATAGTTTTATACCAAAGTCCCCTGCCTGTTGTAGTATCTTTTGCTCTCATGAAATCTGCCATCCTACCGTCTGTCATGTGCATTTTGTTTCTGTACTTTGTTGGAACCCTCTAATAAGGTAGTATTTGGCTGTGGTTAGGAGATCTGGATCTGAATCCTGGCCCTGGCAATTATTACCCTGGGAAAGTCATTTGATCTTTTTGTGGACCTCATTTTTCTCATCTATAAAATGAGAATAATATTTTTATTGCCTTACCTGACAGAACTGCTTTGAGGGAAATGCTTATAACCTTTTTAGAGCATTGTTTAGGGTTGAATGATTATTAATCCAGCATTCACAGTACATTCAAATGTTCCAGGTATTAATGCATCTCAGGGCCTGGATATTCTCCTGAGGTAGCCAGGAAATTAGGCTAAATAACTTTCCTGAGGTCACTTGAGGTAGGAAATATCTAAGGTTAAATTTGAACTCAGATCTTCCTGGGTGAAGCCTTCCTGACTGTGTATTTGAAGGGGAGGGTGCTAGTAGCTGACTTGCCAAGGTAAATTGAAGCTGAGCCACTCAGATGGAGCTCTCTTATTCCGCCTAGACATGTTGGTTAAGCTCAGGAGTAGGTCCTCTGTGTTTCTTTATGTCACAGTTCAAAGTTCTCCTTGATCATCAGTTAGATCATTCACCCCTTTGTCACCAGGCTTTACTTAGGAAAGGGTCTGTTATCACTACAAAGATAGTAATCCCTCCTTTTCCCTGAAGCTGCCCTGCTGCTTCTCAGCAGCCATTATTCCTGACCTCACATCCCATTAGGATGGATGTTTTCACAGTGGGAGGAAATGTTTGGCTGGTGATTTCCCCCAAAGGTCAGCTTTTTCAGGGGAATGCTGAGACACCTGGGGAACATGACAGAAAATGACAGAAGAGACCAAGTAATAAAGCCAGTAACAGAGGGAAGATGGTAATGAGATAAATAGCTTCAGCACGAGCCTTAAAAATAGTAGCAAGGATTCCCTAGTGTGAAGAGATACCTATGATGGAAAGAGAGAAAACAGAAGAAAGAATTTTGTAGGATTGAGAATCAGATCATCTATATTTTAATAGTCCTTGAAAGATCTAGGCCTTCTACTCATTGTGTGGACGTATATACATGTTTATGGGCCTTCAATACCTGCAATATCCTCTCTGTACCATGGTCTTTAAATTAACAATAAGCTATTTATCTCTTCAGGAACCAAGTAAGCCATATATGCAAACACTGACTCCTGTACAGTGATATAATACAGGGACCACTTAATAACCAGACTTAAGTGTCCAGTAGAGGCCAATAGAATTTGCCTTTTAGAGGCAAAAGTATTTTTAAATATTGTGCTATATCTAAGAAATAAGGAAAGGAGGAAGTAAGAAAGAGAGAGAGAAAGGAAGAAAAAAGAAAAAGGCAGAAAGGAAGGAGAGAAGAAGAAAAAGAATAGAGAAAAAACAAGAGGATAGAAAGAAAAAAGGAAATTTATAAATTATTTGAAAAAATGTTATGTCACCACAATACTATTCACTTTATCATTTATAATACTGTTGAGGTTCAGAAAGAGACCCCCAAAAGTTGGGATTACAGACAGGTGTCATGTGGTATCTCAAAAGAATTTTCAGGCTTGACTCCATCTCCAAGTCAAAGGACAAAGTTTATTGAAATTGTAATGCCAATTGAAGCTGACCAAGTTCCAAAAGGATTTAGCAATGAACCAGGAACAAGAAGACAAATTTATAGGAAAAGACAGAGAGATACAGTTCTTCATGTCACTGATATGCTAATTTTATGAACTGAGGAGTAATCTATTCACTATTGCCTTAAGCCTTGATTATCACTGATTAGCAGATTATCTATCTGACAGTCAGCAATGTTTGTAGGACTATCCTAAAGCCAAAAGACTTTAGAATCATTGACAGATTGTTAGAACAACAGGACTCTAAAGTCAGAGAACCTCAGGATTACTGCTGTATTTCTCCTAGATGCTATACCTCCTTCATTATCAGTATTTAGGTCAGGTGTTGACATCTTTTTTTTTTTACCAATCTTTGAGCCAAATCAATGCAATTGACTATATGTCTATTTGAATGGGCAGCCAGTGCTAGCATTTCCAGTTGACATCATAGAGCAATTTAATTTCATTGTTATAAGAGTCTTCTAGATTAAGAAACTCCCTCCACCAGAGCTAGTCAGCACTTTGCAACTTAATCACCTTTGAAAGCTAACTAGAGCACTGAAATGTTAAGGGACTTACTCAGGATCACAAAGTCAGCAGAAGTAACAAGTGGTTCTTGTTATTATTATTATTATTTTTAATGTTAGGTCTTTTTATGTTATAATTGATGCAAAACACAATGGAGCAGTAGAGTCTTGAAGCTTTTCCTGAGAACTGATCTCTGAGTATTGACTACACCTTCTTGTCCCTCAGCAGTTTTCATAATGCTAACAAATACCACCTTCTTGAGGTTATTTGCCAACTGATGGTCCAGGTAGTCAATCATTCCCCTTTCCACCCCCAATCCTTTTGAATCAGAATAAAAACTGTTCTTTCATGTGCTAAATATTGCATGCTCCTTCCAATAAAATAAAACATAAAATATCAGAAAATGTCATAGCTCCCTGGCTTTCAAAGCTGTTGTTGCTAACAGAGCAATTATGAAAATAGCAGGGTGGGTAGAGATCGTTCTCTTCTTTAAAAATCTTTTTATTCACCTCAAGATGCAGGATGTGTAAATTTGGTTGGCTTCCTGTTACATTAGGCTTTCCAAAATTCTTAATTGCTCCTTAAAGCCAATAACACTATAGAACAAGAATTCTTAACTTGTTTTGTATTGTGGGTTCC
Source organism: Antechinus flavipes (assembly GCF_016432865.1). Classification (NCBI taxonomy): domain Eukaryota; kingdom Metazoa; phylum Chordata; class Mammalia; order Dasyuromorphia; family Dasyuridae; genus Antechinus; species Antechinus flavipes. The sequence continues at coordinate 271,477,338 of NC_067401.1, forward strand.
TCAGTGGTCTGTTGAAATCCACAGACCTTTTCTCAACAGATTTTTCTGTTAGAATATGAACTCCTTGATAACAGGGATTGTTTTTGCCTTTCTTTGTATCTTCAGTGCATAATATAGTGCCTGGTGTTGTAGTTGGTATTTAATAAATGCTTGTTGACTTGACTCCACAATATGCATTTAATAAATTGCACAGAAATACAAACAAAACCAATTATATTGGGATATCAGCATATTATATCATCATATTAAAAAGTAACCAGGGTCTAGGATTTCTGACCATGGCAGAGAAGACACACACATATACTTAAGCTCCGTCTTTTCTCTCAGAATAATTTATTTCATAACAAGCCTCAGAATTAGTGCTTGACTGAAAAAAACCACAAATAATTACCAAGAGAAGATATCCTCGAAATTCACCAGAAAAGGTCTGTTTTTGCTTGCGGGTGGGGATGGTTAGATTGGCCACAAACTGAAGGCAGAGAGTAGCAGCACAGCAGACAGAGTAAGGCATGCAGCTCACAGCTGAGCAGACTGGAGTGGGGTGAAATGTGATCTCAGCCTTTTCTGGGGGAAGAGCGTTACTACAGTATTAGTTACTTTGCCCTGGCAGCAAGCCTATAGACAATCAGAGAAGCTAAAAACACAGGGGGTAAACACTATAACCTCAAAAAGTTAGCATCTTTGGGGACCTGGCCATACCCAGCCGCAGTGTCGTAGCAGGCTCTCAGAGTCTCAGAGCACAGGTGCAGCACAGCCACTGCTGTCCTGCTAGTTCCTCGCTGCTGCCCTCTGAAGTGTGTAGAGGAATCTCGGTAATACCATCCAGCCCCACCTCCCCCCCCCCCAAAAAAAAAAAAAAGAAAAAAAGCAGACTGCATTTGGTTTTTTTGTTGTTGTTATGAGTTTGTTTTCTTTAATTCTTCTTTGACAAAATGAGCAAAAAATTAAAACGAATTCTAACTATTGGATAGCTTCTATATGGATAGAGAGCAGACTTTAAACCCTAAGAAAACTAAAAACAGACTGTCTCCATATGAGTTCCCCAAAGGGGTATATCCTCAACACACAAGACTCTCAGAGAAGAAATTAAAAAGGCTCTCACAAGAGAGCTAGAAGAAAGATGGGAAAAGGAAAGGAATGCTTGGCAAGAGAGTCTGGATAAGTCATCCCACTCATTTAAAGATAGAGTGGATAAAGAAATCAAATCCTTAAAAAACAGAATTAGTGAATTGGAAAAAGAAAATAGCTCTTTAAAAAATAAAATTGGCAAAATGGAAAAAAAATCCATAGAACAAAACAATTCACTTAAAAACTCAATTGGACAATTAGAAAAAGATATAAAAAAGTGAAGAAAATAACACATTAAAAATCAGAATCAAACAAATGGAAATGAATGACTCAAAGAGACACTAAGAATCAGTCAATTAAAACCAAAAAATATCAAACAATGGAAAAGAATGTGAAATACCTTCTTGGGAAAACAACAGACCTGAAAAATAGATCTAGGAGAAATAATGTGAGAATTATTGGACTTCCTGAAAAATATGATAAAAAAAAGAGCCTGGACACTGTTTTCCAAGAAATTATCAAAGAGAACTGCCCAGATGTTATAGAAACAGAGGATAAAGTAGATATTGAAAGAATTCATCAATCACCTACTGGAAGGGATCCTGAAATCAAAACTCCAAGAAATATAGTGGCCAAATGTCAGAACTATCAGATGAAGGAAAAAATACTGCAAGCTCCTAGAAAAAAATCAATTCAAATATAGAGGAGCCACAATAAAGATTACTTAGGATCTAGCAGCATCCACATTAAAGGATCAAAGGGCCTGGAATCGGATATTCCAAAAGGCTAAGGAACTTGATATGCAGCCAAAAATAACTTACCCAGCCAAAATGAGCATCTTTTTCCAGGGAAGAAGATGGACATTCAACGAAATAAGTGAATTTCATCTATTTTTGATGAAAAAACCGGAATAAACAAAAAGTTTTATCTACAATATAGAACTCAAGAGAAACCTAAAAAGGTTAAAAAAAATCTTGGGAACTATATTTCTGCTATAAAGATATATAAAGAAACATGTATACTTTGTTCTAGAAACTAGAGGGTGGAAAGGGAATTGTACACAGAAAAGGGTAAAGTGGGGGTACTACATCTCACAAAGAGGCAAAGGAAACCTATTATATCTGAGAAAGAATGGAGAGGGATGAACATAGTATGTATCTTACTGCCATCAGAATTGGCTTAAAGAAAAAATATTAGACATATTCAATTTATGGTGAAACTTCTCCCATCTCATTGAAAAGTGAGAGGGGAAAAGTGAAAAGGGAAGGAATAAGCTAAGTGGAAGGGGATACAGAAACTGTGAGGAAAAGGGGGAGGAATTCTAAGGTGGAGGGAGGGATACTAAAAAGGGAGGCTGTGAGAAGCAAGTGGTGCTCACAAGTTTAAACTGGGGAGGGGGTTAAGGGGGAAGGAAAGGAGAAAGGAGGAAGAAGGAAGAAAGGAGAAAAGCATAAGCAGGGGTTAACAAGATGGCAAATAATACAGAATTGGTCATTTTAACCATAAATGTGAAGGGGTAAACTCCCCCATAAAGAAGAAGCAGTTAGCAGACTGGAGTAAAAGCCAGAATCCTACATTATGTTGTTTACAAGAAACACATTTGAAGCAGGGTGATACATACAGAGTAAAAGTAAAAAGTTGGAGCAGAACCTACTATACTTCAGGTGATGTCAAAAAAGCAAGGGGTAGCCATCATGATCTCAGATCAAACAAAAGTAAAAATTGACCTAATTAAAAGAGATAAGGAAGGGCACTATATCTTGCTAAAATGTAGCATAGATAATGAAGCAATATCAATATTAAACATATATGTGCCAAGTGGTGTAACATCTAAATTCTTAAAAGAAATTGAGAGCTCTAAGAAGAAATAAACAGTAAAACTATAATAGTGGGAGATCTCAACCTTGCACACTCAGAATCAGATGAATCAAACCACAAAATAAATAAGAAAAAAGTCAAAGAGGTAAATAGAATACTAGAAAAGTTAGATATGATAGATCTTTGGAGAAAACGACATGGAGACAGAAAGGAGTACACTTTTGTCTCAGTAGTTCATGGAACTTATACAAAAATTGACTATATATTAGGACATAAAAACCTCAAACTCAAATGCAGTAAGGCAGAAATAGTAAATGCATCCTTTTCAGACCACGATGCAATGAAAATTACATTCAATGAAAAGCCAGGGGAAAATAGACCAAAACATAATTGGAAACTAAATAATCTCATACTAAAGAATGATTGGGTGAAACAGCAAACAAAATAATAACTTCACTCAAGAAAATGACAGTAATGAGACATCATACCAAAACATGTGGGATACAGCCAAAGCAATAATAAGGGGAAATTTTAAATCTCTAGAGGCCTACTTGCATAAAATAGAGAAAGAGAAGGTCAATTAATTGGGCTTGCAACTAAAAATGCTAGAAAAGGAACAAATTAAAACCCCCAGTCAAACAGTAAACTTGAAATTCTAATAATTAAAGGAGAGATTAATTAAATTGAAAGTAAAAAAAAACACTCTTGAATTAATTAATAATTAATTCTTAGTCAATATCTAAGTTGGTTCTATGAAAAAATCAACAAATAGATAAACTCTTAGTAAATCTGATTTAAAAAAGCAAAGAAGAAAATCAAATTGTTAGTCTTAAAAATGAAAAGGGAGAACTCGCCACTAATGAAGATAAAATTAGAGCAATAATTAGGAATTATTTTGCCCAGCTTTATGCCATTAAATTCGATAATTTAAATGAAATGAAAGAACACCTTCAAAAATATAGGTTGCCCAGATTAACAGAGGAAGAAATAAATAGGTTAAACAGTCCCATCTTAGAAAAAGAAATAGAATAATATGTTAACCAACTCCCTAAGAAAAAGATCCCTAGGACCAGATGGATTTACATGTGAATTCTAGCAAACATTTAAAGAACAATTAACTCCAATGATATATAAACTATTTGAAAAAATAGGTATTGAAGGAGTCCTATGAAATTCCTTTTATGACACAGACATAGTACGTTGAAAACCAGGTACGTTGAAAACAGAGAAAGAAAATTATAGACCAATCTCCCTGATGAATATTGATGTTAAAATCTCAAATAAAACATTAGCAAAAAGATTACAGAATATCATTCCCAGGATAATACACTATGACCAAGTAGGATTTATACCAAGAATCCAGGGCTGGTTCGACATTAGGACAATATTGACTATATCAATAGCCAAATTAGCAAAAACCATATGATCATCTCAATAAATGCAGTAAATGCATTTGATAAAATCCAAATCCATTCCTAATAAAAACACTTGAGAATATAGGAATAAATGGACTTTTCCTTAAAATAGTCAGAAACATGTATTTAAAACTGGCAGTAAGCATCATATGTAATGGGGATAAATTGGAACTGTTCCCAGTAAGATCAGGAGTGAGACCAGGTTGCCTACTATCACCATTGTTATTCAATATTATATTAGAAACACTAGCCTCAGCAATAAGAGTTGAGAAAGAGATTTAAAGAATTAAAGTAGGAAATGAGGAAACTAAATTATCTCTCTTTGCAGATGATATGATGGTATACTTAAAAAACCCCAGAGTTTCTACTGAAAAGCTATTAGAAATAATTCATAACTTTAGCAAAGTTGCAGGATACAAAATAAATCCCATAAATCCTTGTATTTTTATATATCACCAGCAAAATCCAACAGCAAGAGATACAAAGAGGAATTCCATTCAAAATAACTGTCAGTAGCATAAAATATTTGGGAATCTATCTACCAAAGGAAACTCAGGAATTATATGAGCAAAATTACAAAACGCTTTCCACACAAATAAAGTCAGATTTAAATAATTGGAAAAATATTAAATGCTTTTGGATAGCCCGAGCGAATATAATAAAGATGACAATACTCTCTAAATTAATCTCTTTATTTAGTGTTATACCAATCAGACTCCCAAGAAACTATTTTAATAACCTAGAAAAAATAACAACAAAATTCATATGGAAGAACAAAAGATTGAGAATTTCAAGGGAATTAATGGAAAAAAAATCAAATGAAGGTGGCCTAGCTGTACCTGATCTAAAACTGTATTGTAAAGCAGTGATCACCAAAACCATTTGATATTGACTAAGAAATAGATTAGTTGATCAGTGGAATAGGTTAGGTTCACGGGACAAAATAGTAAATAACTATAGCAATCTAGTGTTTGACAAACCCAAAGATCCCAATTTTTGGGATTTGACAAAATCTGCTGGGAAAACTAGATATTAGTATGATAGAAATTAGGCATGGACCCACACTGATAAATCAAAATGGGTCCATGATTTAGGCATAAAGAACGAGATCATAAATAACTTAGAGGAACATAGGATAGTTTAATTCTCAGACTTTTGGAGGAGGAAGGAATTTATGATCAGAGAAGAACTAGAGATCATTATTGATCACAAAATAGAATATTTTGATTACATCAAATTAAAAAGTCTTTGTACAAACAAAACTAATGCAAACAAGATTAGAAGGGAAGCAACAAACTGGGAAAACATTTTTACAATTAAAGATTCTGATAACGGCCTCATTTCCAAAATATATAGAGAACTGACTCTAATTTATAAGAAATCAAGCCATTCTCCAGTTGATAAATGGTCAAAGGATATGAACAGACAATTTTCAGATAATGAAATTGAAACTATTTCCACTCATATAAAAGAGTGTTTCAAATCACTATTGATCAGAGAAATGCAAATTAAGACAACTCTGAGATACCACACCGGTCAAATTGGCTAAAATGATGGGAAAAATAATGATGAATGTTGGAGGGGATGTGGGAAAACTGGGACACTCATGCATTGTTGGTGGAGTTGTGAATGAATCTAACTATTTTAGAGAGAAATCTGGAATGATGCCCCCAAAGTTGGGTATACTTTGATCCAGCAATGCTACTACTGGGCTTATATCCTAAAGAAATACTAAAGAAGGGAAAGGGACCTGTATGTATCAAAATGTTTGTGGCAGCCCTGTTTGTAGTGGCTAGAAACTGGAAAATGAATGGATGCCCATCAATTGGAGAATGGTTGGGTAAATTGTGGTATATGAATGTTATGGAATATTATTGTTCTGTAAGAAATGACCAGCAGAATGAATGCAGAGAGGCTTGGAAAAACTTACATGAACTGATGCTGAGTGAAATGAGCAGAACCAGGAGATCATTATACACTTCAACAACAATACTGTATGAGGATGGATTCTGATGGAAGTGGATTTCTTCAACAAAGAGAATATCTAATTCAGTTCCAATTGTTCAGTGATGGACAGAATCAGCTATACCCAGAGAAGGAACAATGGGAAATGAATGTAAACTATTTGCATTTTTGTTTTTCTTCCCACGTTATTTTTACCTTCTGAATCCAATTCTTCCTGTGCAACAAGAGAACTGTATAGTTCTGATCACATTTATTGTATCTAGGATATACTATAACATATTTAACATGTATAAGACTTCCTGCCATCTAGGGGAGAGGGTGGAGGGAGGGAAGGGAAAAGTTGGAGCAGAAATGAGTGCAAGGGATAATGTTGCAAAAAAAAATTACCCATGCATATGTACTGTCAATAAAAAGTTATTAAAAAAACAAAAAATAAATAAAGTGAAAAAATAAAAAGTAATCAGATTCATAGAACCCTCATTAAGAAATTTTACTATAGAGGTAATGAGCCAAAGAGAGAAAGTATATTGGAGAAAACAAAAACAAAAGCTGGGTTATGTCAGCCTTCCTGTGCATAGCATGTGGGTAAGCCTTGTATTGGATTGTAAGGAATTAATCATATTATTGTCACCCATACCCAAGATGTCCTGACCAAAGGTATTGCTAAACTCAGCTATGACATAAATCCGCTTACCATAAGTAGATGAAAGTTTTTATACACATACATATCGGTCTGTATAGGGTAGAACATAGAGGAGCAGCCTGACATAATGGATAAAGAACTGGTCTGAGAGAAAGACCTGAGTTCGAGCCTTGTCTATGACACCTATTAGTTGTATGATCCAGAGCAAATAACTTTGTCTCTTAGGACATTCTTGGCACAATTTTCTATGAATCACAATGATGTGTAGTAATAGAGGGTGTTTCATCTTAAGGAATTCCTATTAGCAGTGAAATCGCAAGTCTGATTTAAATTAAAAAGCAAACAAAATAGATTCTTCTTAGGTTTCAAAATAACCATAATCTTCTTAGGTTATTTGCTGACATACTCAAAGGATCTCATGAAAGTGGCTTTATTCATTAGGCATAGATTTAAATGGTATTCAAGTGAAATTGTGAAATGTAGCTAGCTATCATCATGGGATTTTTTAAAATAGCATTTTATTTTTCCAATCACATGTAAGTTAATTTTTAACTTTGTTTTTTCAAATAAAATTTTGAGTTTCACATTTTTTTCCTTTCCTCCTTCTCCTTAAGATGATAAGCAATTCAATATTGGCTATATATGTGTAGACATGTTAAACATATTTCTATATTAGTTATAGAACAGAAGAAAAAAACTACCAAAAAAAGTGAAAATAGTATGCTTTAATCTGCAGTCAGGATCCATAATTCTTTCTCTGGATGTGGATAGCATTTTCCATCATGAATCTTTTGGAATTGTGGATCTTTGTATTGCTGAGAAACAATTACAAAATTGTATTGAGAGACAATAATGTGAACCTCCCACATTCATTTCAGACTGTGTCTATGATTGTATGAACCCAAGACACATCATTCTTGATTTTCTTACTTGTTTGATTTTCCTACTTGTTTTTGGTATCTGTGAATATCAACCAGAATTTCTCTTAACCATGAAATACACTTAAATCTGTGATAATTTACCATCACACAGTGTTTCTCTTACTGTGTACAATATTCTCTTGGTTCTGCTCACTTCACTTTGTATCAGTTCATGTAAGTCTTTCCAGGTTTTTCTTAAATCTACCTATACATCATTTCTTCATCATAAGGCTTTTAAAGGAAGCTTAAATGTGATTTTTTAAAAACAAACAACAAACAATAGCTTAAGGAAAGATATTTGATCTATGGTGATGCATTGAGACATGGTGCATTGTAGGGAAAGATCATGCAATGGAGTCAAAAATCCTGAGTTCAGATCCCATGTTTGCTATAATTAACAAACTTCATTTCTTTTGAACTTTGGTTTCCTCATGTCTAAACTTGAGTTGGACTAAATGACTATCAAGATCCATTTCAAGATCTAAATCTATGATCTTCTGAGGTCATTTAACCACTCACTTTTCTCATGTAAAAAATGAGGAGTTTTGAATCTCCCACATTAACTTTAGGACTATATCTATGATTGTATGAACCCAAGAAACATCATTCTTGGTTTTCTTACTTGTTTAAGTTTCCTACTTGTTTTTGGTATCTGTGAACATCAATCAGAATTTCTATTAACCATGAATCTGGTTGAATTGTAGACACTGCTAATTACCTTTTTAAATAATTATTTTCATTGTTAATTGGTTAGTTATTTCTGCAACCTATGTTAAGGAAAATCTTGTCATGAGGCAAAAGTACAGAGTGGAAATCTGTTCATAGTAACTTGATTTTGACATGTACATCCCTCATATTTCACTAGAAATGTATCCTCTTTAAAATTTGTCCATAGATTTAATAAAATAAGATTTAAAAGTTAACCTTCCTCTGATTCCTAATATATTTTGTACATTTCCTGAAATATTACATGTCACAGAAGGCTAAGACAGTACAATCAAGTAATCCACAAGCATTTATTTAGTACCAGGCATTCTGATGTCAGGCATTCAGATACAAAAATAAGAATGTCTCTCCTCAGGGGATTTACATTCTAAATCAGAAATGACTGGCAGTCCTGGGAATAGGTCTTTCCCTACATTTGAAGTGTAGATAAATTAATAATTACCCTTGTTAGGTTCACTGATGACAGATGCAAGTTCTTAGACAAAGCATTCTTTTGGTATAAAGAGCTCAAGTAGCATATGTAAAAGCCACCATGACTACATCTAATAGGCAAATAATAGTACTTATGTACTGTTGTTATTACTTTCTTAAGATTTAAAAGAAGAGAAAAGATACTCTTTTTATGTCCTTAATGTTGACTTGGATCTTTGTGAGTTGAATGGTGAAATCAAAGGCAATTCTGTGACTATTAGGCCCTTTCAAGAGCTAAAGAAGTCTATTTTAGTTCTCTCAGAGTAAAGACATTCACTATTCTGTGAGACGACTTTGAATTTTAAGAATTATCTTTAAAAATGTCTTTTGGATTTGTTTAGAAATCGAGTAAAAAAAATCTTAATGAAAAGATTTCAGTTTTATTGTGTATTAGTGATTATGTTTTATATTATGTTTCATTATTAATTTGGCAGCATTTGTTAAATGAACAAAAAACATATTAGTATGGTTTGCATATGGACATTTGAACATGGAGAGCTAGCCCTGATTTGAGGGCAGAGACCTGAACTCTGGACTGGTCTTCTGCATTGTTTTCAGATTATATAAAATAAAGGATTTGAATTCAATCAGTGGTTACCAATTTAGTGGTTCATGAACCCCAAAGGGGTTTAACATTTGAATACAAACTGATTTCTGATATATAGTCAGATACATGCATATGTTGTCATTTGCATTCTGTACAATACACTAGAGTAGCTCCCTTATTTCCTTCTGTTACTCTATAATTATATCTCATTAAGATGGATGATCATGTGATCAAGATGTTCCAATTGTGTTCATGTAACTCAAATGGTCAGACGTAACATGATCAGTAAGCGTGCACATTGTAAGCTATCTTGAAATCATTATGGACCATCACGCTTTTTGCAGAGAAAAAAAAAAAAAAACTGTCAATTCCCTCCCATAGCAGTATTGTCTGTTTTTAGATTTAAACTTATCTTCATCTTATATTATTATTATATTTTAATTTGGCAAGTTTTTAAATGAACAATTTAAAATCAATTGTTCAGTAGTTCCCATGAGATGATAATGACATGTGCTATTGGTAGATGAGAATAAAGTCACATAGGAAGATACTTTCCTTACAAAGATTAGTTTATATATAAGCATTGTTAAAAATGAGGCAATTGAACATTTATCATTCTATATAGCACTTTTCATTAACTAGTAGAAAATAAATATTTTACAATGTATGTCAGTTGATTAGGTGATTAATTTTTTTTTAATTTTTTATCTCATAAAAAGAACTTGTAAATTTTTCCTACCATTTCTACCATATTTTCATTTTATCCTTCCTTTAAATCAAAGTACAAAAATGAACTCAATGAAAAACTAGATTGAAAACTCTAATGTAAAGCCAGATATTTTGCAAATTTTTGTTCAAATACAAAAATCCAACATTGAAATTAATTTTATATGTACTGAGCTTAATGCTGGGAAGCTTAATTCAAATTTAACCTCAGACTTCAATAACTGCATGACCCTGAATAAGTCATAGATTCTATTTGCCTCAGTCTCCTCGTTTTTTTTTTTTTAAAAAGGAATAATAGTATTACCTCCCTTAATCCCTGATTATTGTGAGGATCAAATGAAATAATATTTGTAAAGTACTTTGTGAACCTTAAAGTGCTAAATAAATGCTAGCTTTTATTATCTTTAAAATTGTAAGACATTTCATTAAAATTTTATGTTCCACAAAATTTTCAAAAGAAAGAACTTTAGTATTAGACCTTGCAGATATTTGTAAACATGAGGTCCACCTGCTAGATTTTGCTTTTAATTCTTATAGAATAAGCTACATAAAATATTTGTAATTATTTCATTATTCATTTTATAATTTTATATTTATAATTCTCACATTTATAAGTGGAATGATATTTCATATTTGATTACAATTCATCTTCCCCCATAACTTAAAATGCTTTTTGTGCCCTTTATCTTGATTCAATTTATGTTGCCTGTCCCAGGTTTAAAGATTCTTAGGTATGTTTCTGCTTACAATTTCTCAAATTAGTGATCTCCAAAGTTATTCCTCACCCTGAAGAACGAATTTTACAAAGTTCAGTCCACAAAGTGAAAAATATGTTTGTTCTATTGAATTCAGTAACCATTATTTGACTCAATAAATGTTTCTTCAATGGAGTTCTGAGACCTCTGCTGGAAATTCTTGGTATTTTTGTGATGTAATCTGTTCAGTTTCTAGGAGTTTGAAAATAATAACCCCTATTTTATTTTATTTAAAATGATAAAACTTCTTATTTAAAATATGCATGAAATTCCAGATTTTTAAGAAAATAATTGTATGTAATCAATTAAAGTAAGGCGTTATGGGAAGAAATTGGTTATTGAATAGAATAGAAAAATTAAAAGAATGTTTTTTGCCTTGGTTCTGAAGTACCAGCCATAGACCAAATTCTTGAAGGAATCCTTTAATCTCCTTGTATTATCAGGACAAAAGATCTCAATGTTATATGAATCTTTTCTTATTTTCTTCTTTTTCTTCATTCATTTGTTCATTCTTCTCTGGGCTTTACTCCAAATTCTATCTTTGTCTCTATGTTAGTACCTTCTTTTCCTTTCCCTATTCAGCTTCCTTTTATCTGTCTTTCCTCATTAGAACAGGATCCCCTTGAAGCAAGGACAGTCTTTCTTTTACTTGTATTTTTTTTATTTCCAGCTTAGCAGAGTGCCTGGCAATAGTAAACACATAAGTGAATATTTCTTGATTTGACTTTACTTCTAGGTAAAAGAACAGTTCATTCTTTTCAATACATAGGCCAAGATAAGAATAAGCTATTTGTTAGAATTGCTTGGAGAAAAACATTATATTTTATTGAAGAATAATTTTAGAAGAGGAACATATTTTTAATTAAGTAATCAAATGAGATTTTAAAAAATCCTTTCTCCCATATTAATTCAGCAAATATTTCTGTTCATTGTATGCTGTGTTTAACTTTGGATATTGAATTTATATCTAGAAAAAATATTGTCTTTTTAACTTATGTTAAATATTGTAATTTAATAGTTTTACAATACCTACATATTAAGACATATTTCATATGAAGCATTGTTATTGTTCTAACCTCAGTGTCTCAGTGCCTAGTTTCCTAAAAATCAATAAAATTTTCATAGGAATTAAAAATCATTAATAAATCTTTAATACTAAGTATTGGTGTTGTTTTACTAAGCTGATATTGTTTTTATTGCAAGCATTGCATTTTTATTCTGTGATTACATTTTTAATATAATCAGATCATATTTTCATCAATTCTACAAATATATAAAGCAAGGTAGTTTTTCTTATATTTATTTGAGTGGATATAGAACTTTAAATCCTTGAAAGCTGAGCTTCAAGTCTCACCTCAGACATAGTGGTTTTGTGATTCTAGGAAAAGTTACAATTTTAGTACCCTCAGTAGTTTTTAAGACTAGGTTTCAAATCAGATGCCCATCTATATTGGTAGAGGGAATTTCTTTTTTTTATTATTTTAAAGCTTTTTTTATTTTCAAAACACATGCATAGATAATTTTCAACATTCACCCTTGTAAAACCTTGTGTTCTAAAATTTTTCCCTCCCTTTCTTCTATCCCCTCCCCTAGACAGCAAGTAATCCATTATTTGTTAAACATGTACAATTTTTCTATATTTATTTCCACAATTTTCTTTTTTAATTTAAAATTTTCTTTATTATTAAAGCCTTTTATTTTCAAAATATGTTCATGGATAATTTTCAGCATTCACCCTTGCAAAACTTTGTGTTCCAAATTATTTCCTTTCCTTCCCCCACCCCCTTCCCTAGATGCTAAGTAATCTAATATATACTAATCATGCAATTCTTCTATATATATTTCCACAATTATCATGCTGCACAAAAAAAAATCAGGTCAAAAAGGAAAAAAATGAGAAAGAAAACAAAATACAAGCTAACAATAGCAGAAAAAAGTGAAAATGATTTGTTGTGATTCACACTCAGTGCAGATGGCTTTGTCCATCATAAGATCATTGGAACTAGCCTGAATCACCTTGCTGTTGAAAAAGAGCCACATCAAGGGAATTTCTTTACCTGGGTATTTTCTTATAGCAATCATTACTAAAGTGTGGTTCAGTGACCCCTGGAGTTCCTGAGACCTTTTTAAGAATTATGTTAAATCAAAACTATCTGCAAAATAATACTAAGGCTTTTAAATTTCTAACAAAATGACTGTTGATATAGCCCACATACACAAAAGTTCTTTGGAGGATACCTATGCAATTAAGTATGTAATACAAAGTTTGGCGACCACTACCCAATGCCAGTGAAATCATGTATCCAGTCCTTAACCTTTATAACATTGATCCTAGAATTATTTATATATGAACAAATTAGTCACAGTGAAATAATTGAGATTGTTCTAGAAATAAAGTGCTAGAAAAAGTGGTTTAGATAACAGAAAGAATAGATTAAATGACTCCATTTTCTTGTAGAGTATCACATGAAAATGGAAAATTGAAAGGTGAATTTGGATTCTTTGCCAGGAAAGAAATAATAATTTACTCTGTGATGATTGAATAATTATGACTTTTGCAAACTAAGCATATGTAAGAATAATGATAATTGTAGTAGTAGTAGTAGTAATAGTAGTTGTAACTATAGCAAATCATATCCATAAAATGCTTTAAGGTTTACAGAAAATTCTCTTTAGCAGGGCCTATTTATGTTTTGAGAATATATGACAATATTTATACTTTTATAAATGTAATTTGTCCTTTGGCTTATAAAATAATGATTAGTCAACCAGGAAGAATTTTTAAGTGCCTTCATTGTGTTTGGTGCTAGAGAAAGAAACAAGTGAAACATTTCGTCCTTCAAAACACTCACATTTTCTTAAAATATACACCTAAAATTTTTATAGACAAATTACAAAAAAGATTTTCCAAACAGTGAACTGGCCACGACTGATATTAATTAAGGAAGAATGGAAAAATATTTAACAACTATATTCATAAGTTGAATTTAGATTTCTAGAGGGCAGAAACCAATTTATTTGAATCTTTCTATCCCTGGTGCCCAGCATAATGCTTGACATGTATTAGATAAATATTGGTTGAACTGAACTGAATAAAATGAATTGAACATAAACCAAGGAGTAATTACATGAAGTATCAGCTACATTCATTCATTTGTCCAAAGAGCTTTTCTAAAGGTGGAAATGTTTTCTGAGTAAATTTATTTCCGTCTTGCTCATTTTAGCAAAAATGAGAAACTAGCTTTGCTGCTTTCTGGAATGAAGATTCCTATTTTTGGCATACTTGAAAGAATACTGACTATAAAATGAGTCTTAATAATTAATTTAGTTTTTCTTATATCCAGTAATGACCTTCATGTTTCATTATATTTTAATTGCTGGCCATGTCTTATCTCTCTCATGGTTAGAAACAGTGTAAAATAAAAATTTGTATTGCTTTTTTATATAATTAGACCTCCTTTTTTTGAAGTAACATAATTTATCCTTACATTCTGTTAAATAATGTATTTTATTAATTTAAACATAATGAAGAACAGTATACTGAAAATGACTAGGAGACAGAGTGATAAAAATTCACAGCCCCGAAATGCCAAGAACCATCACATTAAAGCAGCAAGACCCAAAGGAAAAGTTTTTCTTATAAAATATGAAAGCCTGGAATTGACTGAATTTCATCATGATTTCCTCTGTCCAAGAGTGGGAATAAAAGAACTCGATTTCGGAGGCAACATTTATATAAATCACAACCTTTCTCTCTAACTGCATAAAGGGCAAGAAAGGGCAGTACTGAGGAAAGGCACTGGGAAAGCATATTTTAAGAATTGAGCATCTTCATGAAGGTTATGCTTCTGCAACCTGCCTCTGATTCTACAGATTTCAAAAAATCAAATGAAAATGCATAAAATCTCTGAGGAAAATAATGGGATTTAGAAATGATCTTATATTTTCCTCAGTTCCCTGTTATTGCTGTTTAACCTTTGTAGTTTTTAATGTCTCTTTATGATAATTTAAAATTAAAATTGTCTTCTCTTTTTCATATTCCAACATAGAGGTACATTATTTTTATAAAGGTAAACAAAGTTGTCATTGTCCATATTTTTATCTTGCAACCTTGGAAAGTGTATGATATTGCTTAGTTTATTTAACAGAATTTAGAACTTAAAAATATGGAAGTTGCTAGAAATTCACCATAAAAAACAGCTCTGATCCCTGACTCTTCACCCAATTTTGTACCTTCATAATCATTCTTGACTCTTCGTTATTCTTTACCTCCTACATCTCATCAATTATTTCTTGCTGATTCTCTTTTCACAAAATCTCTCACTTTCATCCCCTTCTCTTTGGCTGTGGTTATCAACTCACAGTGATTCTCACCAATTGTTTTAGTAGCAGCCTTTTCTTATTCCAGTAATATTCCTGAAGCATAAGTTTGGTCATTCAATGGTTCTCCAGTTTCTGTAGGTTAAAATACACAATCCTTTGTTTGGTACTTGAAGCCCTTCCTGATTAAATTCCATTCCTGTCTTCTTCCTAGGCTGTTTTCACATTACTCTCCTCACATGCTGTGTCCAGTCAGATTGGTCTATGTGCCATTCTCTGTACACAGCAATCCAACTCCTGCCTAGCATAGTGCCTGACAAATAGTGGACAATTGATAAATTTTTGTTAGATTTAATTGAATAAAATGAATTGAACATAAAGTCAGTTGTAATTTAATAAAATGTTAGCAATTTTCATTCACTGATCCAAAGAGCCATCCCAAAAGGGAGAAATGTTATCTGAGTTAAGTTATTTTCTAGCAAAGTAAGAAACTGGCTTTTTCACAGTCTCTCACCCAAGTTGGAATGCTTTCTTTTGGAATCCCTAGCTCTTTTCAACAATCAGCTCAAATTGAAGTCATTACTAATGTATCCACTTGTCAGTACTTTCTTCCCCAGCATGCCAATCCTACAGTTACTTTGTAGTTTTTGTACACATGTTGCTTTCTCTTAGCACCCTTGAATAAGGCAAGAGTTTCTTTTTTGTTTCAGTATCTCATATCTCAAAATTGCCTGGCTTCTAATAGGCATTTAATAAACACTCATTGAATTGCATTGAAATTGGGGGTTTTGTATTACCTTTAGATATGTGTCAAACACAGATTAACTTTCCTTGGTTTTATTTATTTTAAATTAAATTAAATTAAATTGTATATTTTATCTCATTTTAATTCCCACAGTTGGATAATGTTGAACAATGCCTGGACCTTCATTAGAGCACCAAACTTATTTTTGTTATATTAACTATTCTAATCAAGATACCAGGCATTAAACAGTTTACAAAACAGTGAACATAAACACTGCCCATGTAATCCAGTATATGAAGTAAGATGTGCAGGTATTCTTGTCAGTTTCAAAAACTGTTTTGACATGCAGTATTATTTTTTTATATTTGAATGTTACACCATTGAAAATAATTGTTATAATTCCTTTAACCATAGGAGAGCAAAAAATTTTTAAAATTGTGTTTGTCATTTTCGACATTTAAAGACAATCTCTCTCCATCCACTCTGTCCCTCCATTCACCACTCTTCTACCCCCAGTTCTCCACACCCCAGGGAAATACATGTTATAATTTTATAATGTTGAGTCACTTTGCTAAAATAGGATTTACTTGACAGAAGTTCTATTTTTTGAAAATTTTGTTAGATTTATATTGTTCTGTTAAGCTATAATATTTTTGTCTGCTAATGAGTGTCTTGCTATGTAACTAAATTTTTCATTAACTAGAATTTGTTAACGGTTTTTTGATAAGCTCCATAAGGAAAGGAACTGATTCATCTTTATCTTTGTATTACAAACACAGGCATAGTGACTGATTATAACAAGTATTCAATAAATACTTACAGAGTGCCTTATATGACCTGAAATAGTATGATGTGTCAATTTCCTCAAGATCTCAGGTGTTGGAATTTAGAAAAAAATCTTCCAAGTTTAAACATGGGTGCCATCTTGTGGATAAAATGTTCCTAAGTTAAAGGCAGTTTACTGAAAACTAAAAGAAAACCTTACTGAAGGCAGTTTCGTGTGACTACCTTTAATCATTCATTCTATCTCAAAGAAAATACTCCCAAAAGAAAAAAATTTAGATTGTAAACTGAATTAAAGTAACATGAGAAATATAGTCAAGGATCAAAAGTAATTTAGATGGATCTCATAATTATCAGATTTTCAGGATTTTTGAAATTTTTGTAGCATTTTTTTTAAATTTTGTTTTAAGTTATTAAGGATTCATTTAAAATCTAATAATTGACTAGTTCTGTCTTGGTATAAACTATGAAAACAAGTTACTTATCTTTTAAGTAAGTGAGGTATAAGGTAAGAGACCATTAATATTCTAATTTTTAAAAGATTTTAGCCAACATTTAATCTCTTCTATTTTTCTTCTCTTCAGATATGTATATATAAAATGTAAATACGTACATATAAATTTATCAATATGCAGTGATATAAAGAACATTGGATATAGAATTAGAAGATCTGGTTTTAGAATATTTGGACATTTGGCATATAGGAAACAGTATTGTAGTAGTCTGAGGTAGCAGACTTGAGTTCAAGATTTAACAAAGACCATAGCTGTATGTCAGTAGACAAGTTATTTCTCTTTTCTGAGCTTGTTTCCTCATTTGTAAAATCAAGGCAAGTTGGATTAAATGATGTCCAAGGTCACTTACTGCTCTGACTCTTCTAAGATACTATTAAAAATGGGCTCTGCTATTCATTGTTTTTATGAGCTGGGGCAGACCCTCAGCTGCTGTAAACCCTAAAAATAAAGATGATAATATTTATTCTTTCTGTCTAAAACTATTGATAGAAGAAAATCACAATGTTACTTTTGGATTCAATGTCAAATATCATTGGATCACAGATTGAAATTTAGAAGGGATCATAGAAGTTGTTTAGTCCAATAACTTCATTTTATCTACTTCAACCTATATCCCTTCAAGAGGGGTATAAGAACCCCCTCTATAGTATCCTTGACAAGCAGCTGCTGGTCTTTGATTATAAACCTCCAGTGAAGAGGAACTTTTTCTCACATTAGCCTATTCATTTTTGGACTGTTTTAATTGACAGGCAGTTTTTTTTGTATTAAGCAGTTCCTCTAATAATTTCCTCCCTGTACTTCCTTACAAATTTTTCTTCAGAATGAACATTACTGGTTCCTTCAGTATTTTAATACTTGGTATACTTTTTTAGTATACTGGCTATCTTAGCAGCCTACTTTATCCGTGGCATTTGAAAATGTGATGTGTGAGTTCACCCTCTTGCTATAGCAATAAAATATACCATATCTAGTTCTCTTCAAAATATTTTTGTATGAGCATTAATGTTCAGGCCATATATCTATTTTAATTTATTATGCTATATGGAATCAGATGTTATTGTAAAAATAATTTCTGCTTTCTAGTTTTTCCAGCAATTAATATTAAGTAAGGAGCTCATTCCTAGATAATTTATATTTTCATATTTAAGTTATCAAGGCTTACTAAGTTTAGTTATTTAAATTCTTCCTTATTTAATTTGTTTTACTGATTTACTTTTCTCTTTTTTCAACTCATATCAAGTAGTTTTGATGATGATTACTACTTTATAATATAGATGGGCTATTCTCCTTCGATTCCCTTTAAAAATTATTTCCCTTAATAATCTATATATTTTTGTTACTTTGAGTACATTTTTAGTTATTTTGTCTACTTCTGTCAAGTTCTTATCTTGGTAGTTTAGTTGATATAGGACACAATCTTAAAATTAATTGATACTATCATCATTTTAATTATATTGACATAACCCAACCATGAGCACCAAATACCCATCCAATTATTTAAGTTGTTCTTGATTTGTTTAAGTAACATTTTATAAAATTATCGATATACAGTATTGAGGGAGCATTAGTAGATTAACTTCCTGATATTTTTGTGAATTTTGTCATTATTTTGATTGGAATCTCTTTTTTTATCATTCCTTGCTGTAATAATAAAAAAGAAAAATTTTCTTTTAGTGACCTAGAACTGTTTGCTTTTGTGGCTTTATTTTGCATCCCACATGAATGACTTGTATGAGGTACAATTGTTTTGCTTAGATAGCAGAAATATCCCCATAACAAGTATGGTAGTGCCTCCTTAAACCTTATTAAGCATCAAGGCAATTTATGTAAAAGTGTATGAATAGATTTAAAAAGATCAGCAAATGCAGGGTCATGTTTTTATCCTCAGTATCAGACAAACACAAGGAAAGCTACATAGTAAGTTACTCAATAAATTATCTGTAATAATTGTGTATAAGAAGAACATAAATAACATTATCTAGGCCATATATGAACAGAAAAAGGAGTGGGTTCATCATGTAGTAAGAATGAGGGATAGCAGTACTCTGATATACTAAAAGAATAAAAATGACTTATTGTATTGATTAGATCCAATGTGGAGGATTAATGAGAAGGAATATACAATGATAAGAAGTTTTGAAAGAAATGGATTGTTCCTTCCTTTCTTCCTCCCTTTCTTCTTCCCTCCCTTCCTTTCTCCTTCCCTTCCTTTCTTCCTTCCCTCCCTTTCTTCCCTCTCTTCCTCTCTCCCTCCCTCTTTTTCTTCCCTCCCTTCCTTCCTTTCCTCCCTCCCTTCCTTCCCTCCCTCTCTCCCTTTCTTCCTTCCTTCCTTGTCTTCCTCCCTTCCTTCCCTTCTTCTCTTCCTCCCTTCTTTCCTTCCTCTCTCCCTCTCTTTCTTCCTTCCCTCTCTCCCTCCTTTCCTTCCCTCCTCTTCCTCCTATTCTTCTCTCTCTTCCTTCCTTCCCTCCTTCTCTCCCTCTCTCCCTTCCTTCTTTCCTTCCCGCTCTCCTTCCCTCCCTCCCTCCCTCTCTCCCTTCTTTCCCTTCCTCTCTCCCTCCTTTCCTTCCTTCCTTTCTCTCCCTCCCTTCCTCTATCTCTTCCTTCCTTCCCTTCCTCTCTCCTTTCCTTCCTCCCTTCCTTCCTTCCTTCCATCCTTCCTCCCCTCCTCCCTTCTTCCCTCCCTTCCTCCCTTCTATCTTCCTCCTTCCCTTCCTCCCTTCTTTCCTTCCTTCTAAAATAGGTTTATGTTCTTATACTAACTTTAAAAACCCTTTACAATCTGGTATCTTTTTGTCTTTCTCCCAATTATGTTACATATCATTCTCCTTCCCACACTATAACGTCTAGTCAAAATTAGCCTTTTATTCCTCACATAGGCCATTCCATTTTTCATCCCCCTACCTTTTTTATTTACTGTCCTTCATAACAGGATGTAGTCTTCTGCCTAAAAGAATGATTTACTTTTAAAAACACTAATTCAACCACCGTTTTCTTTATGAAACATTTGCTGAATTCATGCCTCCTCCATGCTAGTTAAATATATTTTTTTGCCTTTAATGACTTTGTTTTGTTCCTCCTGCAGAGACATTCCATATAACCAGTAAAAAAAAAAAAATGAAGAGAAAAAGATAAGCAAAACTAATCAATGTATTGAAATAGCACACCCATGGATCTCTAATTTCTACAAAGGAGTAATTTAAGGCTGTCTTCTTTTTTTTCTTTGTAGTTTTGCAGCATTTACTTTGTTTTGTGGTTGGTCTTTTCATTTGCATTGTTGAGAGAAGGGGGAGGGGAAGAGAGAGAGAAAAAGGAGGGGGAGAAGGAGGGGAAGGGGGAGAGAGAGACAGAGACAGACAGAGACAGAGTGAGTTAGTTTTCTTGGCTGTGCTTGCTTCACCCTATATGTCAGATTATGTAACTATTTCCATGTTTCTCTGTCTTCATCTTATTAATTATTTTTACAGCATGTAATATCCTATTATATTCACATACCACAATGTGTTTAGCCATTTCCTAATCAATGGAATTCTACTGTGCTTTCAATTCTTTGCCAGTGCAAAAAAATGTCTTGTTATAAATAATTTGGTGTATATTTTCTCAGTAAAAACCTTGAGACATAAGTCTAGTATTGTAATAACTGAATAAAAAGCTATGAACACTTTGTTTGCGTAATTTCCCATTACTTTCTAAAATGGTTGTATAATTTTGTAGTTCCACCAACAATTTACTAGTGTGCCTGTGTTCCCACAATACCTCCAACATTTATAGTTCTCACCTTTTGCGTTTATAAATTTTCTGGGAATGAGATAAAATTTAAAGGTTGTTTTTGATTTGCATTTATGTTATTAATAATTTGTCAGACTTTCAAATGGTTAATCATTTTCTGTTCTTTTGAGAGTTTTTCATATTCTTTCCTCACTTATCTGTCGAGAAATGGCTTTTATGTCAGACAGACATAACTATAAAGATTTTGAGATATATAGATGTGTGAATATGTTGTTTATATATAATAAAAGTTAACCAAAGAATTTTGTACAAAGATTTTTTCCTTCCCATTTAGTCTCTTCTCATCTTATCCTAGAGGTATAAATTTCGTTTAAGCAGAAGCTCTTTAGCTGTGTGCAGTAAGAACTTACCATTTTATCTCTTGAAATTGCCTCTATTCTTTGTTAGGTTAAAAACACATTCTGTCTATGACTATGGAAATTATATGATCTGCTTCTCTTCTTATTTTTTAATAGTATGATCTTTAATATTCAGATCATATATAATTTTTACTTTGTTGTAGAATATGGCATAAGATGTTTTTCTAAGCCTAATTTCTTCCAGATCATTTTTCAATTTTTCTAGAAGTTTTTATCAAGTAGAGAATTCTTTCTAATTTATGTTTTCCAATTTATTGACCACTGGCTTTATTGGATTCTATTGTTTCTGATTCTCCTTTGTCTAATCTGTTTCATTTTATTTCTCTTGTATTTTATATGTATATATTTGCATTTGGATGTATATATTCTTTGTCAAGAATATATTTTAATATAATTATGTATTAGTAATTGTTTACTATAATTATTTTACTTATTATTATTAATATATAATATATATTTTATTAAAAGAAAGTAAGCTCATTGAGAAGAAGGACTTTATTTCTTATCTTTCTATTCTACCACCAAACAGCATACAGTAAATATTTAATAAATTTCAGAGGTGGAGGTAGTACTAATATGGTTGAAGTCAGATATCGACTAGGTCAGCAAAATAAAAATTTTAAAAATCAGCATATATTGATTGAAACATCATAGGCATTCTTGAACAGACATCAAGCTCCCAAATCTTGTGTTTGTCCTTCTGTTAACATCACAAAATTGTTTCATTGTCACCACTATCGTGAATAAATATTTAAATGTTTTGACTATTAAAAAATAACCACATTCTCACCCTCCTCCCATGAACCAGAGGAATATCAGACAGGTTATTAATTCACTTGTCATATATTTGTATCATACATGTATCCTCCCCCATTTTCTGGGAAAGGAAACCTCTATCTTTTTTATCTTTGGAGTAACTTTCATTTAATTGCACGTCGCTGCTCTTATTGATAAGTCAGCCATGATTCAGGGCAGGGAAAACATAATCCTTTAATTAATCACTTGTGTCACCTGCAAAGTGATGCAGAGCACAAGAACTTTCTCATTAATTATAGTGCTTTTATGGAAATATCTTGCTAAGACAAAATCAACTTTGAGGCTAGATAAATCTATCATAATGATTATACCAAAGTCTCATCAAATCCCTGTTACTAATTCATTTGAACTTTGGAGAAAGTGTTTTCCCCCTATAATCCTTGTATCTCTTCATAGAATCATAAATACAGACTTGGAAATGACCATAGAGGCCATTAGTCCCACCACCTTCATTTTATAAATGATAAAATTAGAGGTCCAGTGAGGTATGTGGGTAACAAATGGCAGAGCTGGATTCCAAATTAGGTCCTGTGATTCTTAATCTAAAGTTCATTCCACTGTATCACACTTCTTTCTTTTTGTTTGCTCTTTTGAAAATTTAGATTCTTGTTATATGAAGATTCTTGTTATATGTTATATGAAGCATGTCAGCCATGCTGTTAGTCAACAGATATTTATTAAGCACTTATTATTAGTCAGGCATTGTACATACATAAGTATTCATGATTGTCTTATAGGTGTGATATTAAGTTAATGCCTTATCTTCCATATGAACATATTTGAATACAATCTGAACTGAGTTGAATGACTATATCTCAGTAATCATCATGAATGGATTCATGTTATCTTGCCAAGAAGTCTCCAGTGGAGAGCCTCAGGGATTTTCCTTGGCTCTAAGCTGTGTTTTATTTAAAATATTAACAAGATAATTAAAACAATATATAATGAAGATTATATACTATGGATTTATTAGGAACTCAGGATTAGTTAATTAATAATTAATATTAGAAAAACTATACATTTAAGCATGTTATTAACAAAATCAATAGATATTGAATATATCACTAGAAAACAGGAATAAGCAAACCTTTCCTTAAAATGATAATATATATCTAAAACCAAAATAACAATTATATGTAAAAAGAGTAAGCTATAATCCTTCCTAGGATTATAAATTAAGATGAAACAAGGATTCCCACTGTTGTCAATTCTATTTGACATGATATAGTACTAGAAATTCTGGGTATAGCAATAAAATCACAGAAAAAAATTTGAGAGAATAAATATAGGTAAAGGAGAAACAAAATTATCATATTTTGCAAATGATGTGATTGATGTGATGAAAAAGTCAAATGAAAATGAAATAGAAGAATTAGTAAATTCAGCAAATTTTCAGGATATAAAATAAATACATACAAATCATTAGCATTTTTACATACTATCAATGAAACTTAGAAAGATATAGAAAATAAAAATTGCATTTGAAATAAGTATTATGAATGTAATATATAAACTTATATGATAGAATATCTGAAATTTATAATTTTATTTTATAATTTAATTTGTTATTTCAAATTGAAATAAGTATTATAATGTAGTATGTAAAATTATATGACATAATACTTGAAATTTATATTTTAATTTATTAAATATATGAAACATGTAAAATGTAATTATTTAATATGTAAAATATTAAATAAAATACTTCAAAGTCTGATTACCAAGTTATATACAATAACCATATGAATATAATTAGAAAAAAACTTAAAGTAAATGGTGCAGGATATAAAAAACATACAGGTGAAATAAAACAAAAGGGTAGTAGATTGTTTTTGTATTTTGCACAACTACAAGCTATTAGAAATATTACAGTGATTACAATGAAGCATCTTTTAACTTTTTGGCTTGGAGGATGTAATGCAAAAATTAATTACTCTTAGCAGAGTAGCCTTTTAGACAGAGCCTCAAGTTTATTTAAGGCAGTCAAAAAAAAATGGAAATGAAACAGATAGTAAAGAAACTTTTACTGCATATCTTTGTTCTTTGATCACTTTAAATACTGAGTTCATTTTCATAATGTTAAAATTATCAGAGAGATTACCTATGCAAATGAAGACCTGGCTTCCAAATATCCCATTTTGAAGAAAATGATTGAAGAAAGTGAACACATAATTATCAGTGCATTTTTATTGTGAATGAAACAAACTTGTCCTCAAAAAGAATACTTGGCAAAACTTAATTTTTTTCCCTAAAACTTACATTTTTAACAAAGAATTCATCCTGGATTTAAAGTATATAAGTATTTAATAAAACTTTTATTATAAGGCAATGGAAATGGAATATTAAATTAAAACCAGTTCTTATTTATTGATCTCAGAATCCTTTTATTCTGAGAGACTACAGTCAACAATCTCTTCCAGTCCTTTGGCAATTAAATAAGAAAGCATGGGTGACTAAAGCTGTTTCCAAGGACTAAATTTCAAGTTATTTTAGCTCAGTACTTGAAAAATATTGCTAAGACATCAGTATCCCATTTAAAGCATTACTGATTTTAGATAATACCATAGCTTATACAAATATGGTTGATTCATTATATGAGAATGTGAGCATACACATTCACTGGATAAAGCTTTCTGTTACCTACCAGCAAATATATGAAAAATTAAAGAAAGGGAATACAGTTCAATTTATGCTGCTAAAATATTTTAAATGACTAAAACAGTATTTTTATCATATCATCAGTCTAGGTTTATTTTTAGGTATGACTGTTTTGTAATTTTGTTTTTAATACTTTCTATAGCTTTGTATAATTACTTGATTACTTTGTAAGTAACTTGAATCAAGAAAATAAAAATCTCTTTTCTTATCCTTGGCTATTATATCACTTTAATAAATGGATTAACTCTTATTTTGAAATATTTTTACTTGTATATTTTCATTGTACTAGAACTAGTTACTATATTTTGCATATAATTACAACTTGTAATGTTAAAAATTCAAAAATTGCTACTACACAAAATTCATTAGGAACTTATTTATACCTATCAGATCTATGGGTAGAAGAAAACTTAATGACCAAACAAGGGATAGAGAGGATCACATAAGATAGTTTTGATTTTATAAAATTTAAAAATCTGTGCACAAATAAATTCAGTGAAGCTAAGACTGAAAGAAAAACAGCTGAGAAAAATTACTGCAACAAGTTTCTCTAATAAAAGTCTCATCTCTAAGATTATAAGAAATAAATTACTATATATGTGTATATGTTTGTGCACATAAATATACATATATATGAATAAGAACCATTTCCCACTTGATCAGTGCTCTATAGGTTGGGGGGAAAAGCAGGTTTTAAATGAAGAAATTCAAGTTATATATAACCACAAGAAAAAATATTGATCCAAATCATTATTAATTAGCAAAATATAAATTAAAAGAATCCTGAGGTAATAGTATATACTTATAAGATTAATAAAGAATACAAAGAAAAAGAAAAATGACAATTGTTGCAGGAGTTGAGAAAACATTCATTTGGATGCACTTTTGGTAGACCTGTAAATTGGAACAACCATTCTGGAAAACCTTTTGGAATAATACATAAAATGTTATTAAATAGTGCTTATCCTTTGGCCAACCTATATCACTACTAGGCCTTTATCCGAAAAAGATGAAAGAAATTGGAAAAGGTCCTATCTGTACAAAAATGCTTATAGTGACTTTTTTTTGTTGTAACAAAAAAAAACCCCAAAACAAACCTATAAACTAAAAGAATTCTCATCCATTGAGAAAAGGCTGTACAAGTTGTGTTATATAAATATGAAGGTAATACTCTTGTGCGCCAAAAAAAATTGAAATTATATCCAATGGCAAAGAAACATGGAAAGAATTTCTTGAACTGATGTTAAAAGTAAGTAGATCCAGAATGTCTACTGTCAATCAAGATGTAAAAATGAATAATTTTTAAAGCTATTCTAAATTGATAGAGAATGAAATGAGCTTGGAGGGCTAAAAGGTAAAGTACTAAACTCTACTCAAAATTTTCCTGTATAGTGGGCAAAGCAGATTTTACACTTAAATTCTATTTTTCTATCCATAACTATGCTTGATGGTCTCAACTCCACGCAATAAGATGCTTCCATATGGGGTGTTTCTCCCACATCTCCTTTCCAGGTCCTTTTTGTGTGTTTTCTTTCCCCATTAGAGTATAGATTCCTTGGGGGTGGGTACTGCCTTTCACTTTCTTATTTGTATTCTCAGTGTTTATTTTTATTTTTATATAAAACTAATAATTAATAAATTTCAAAAGGTCTCTCGGAAACTCAAGGGGCAGAGGAGGTGCTGACCGCGTAGGGAGAGGGAGCCCCTTTGCCAAGGAAACCCCAATTTTATATAGATACTTAAGAAATGTTTATTTAATGTTTAGAAGAATTGCACATGTGTAGCCTATATTTGATTGCTTGCTGTCTAGGGAAGGGGAAGTTGGGAAGGGAGGGAGAAAACCTTGGAACAAGAGGTTTTGCAAGGGTGGCTATTGAAAACTATTTTGTAAAATAAAAAGCTGTTATTAAAAATGTTTATTGAATTGAACTGAAAAAAATTGATAAAATAACAAAAATACAGATTAGCAATTTTGAAAGCTTTCAAAACCATGATAAATGTAGTTACCATTTATGATTTCATGGGACTGATGATGAAACATGTTACCCAACTTTTGACAGAGAGATAGTAGATTTTAGGTGCAGTGGGACATACATATATATTTGTTACAAGGAATTTTTTTTTGTTATTAGACTTTATTAAGAAATAGCATTTTGTTTTACTCCCAGTTAAATGTTAAGAATACTTATCATTCATTTCCCCAAGATTTTGAGTTCCAAATTTTTCTGCTTTCATCCCCTCCCCTGTTCCAAAGATATTGATACGTAGTTTGATATAGTTTATACATGTATTATCATGTAAAACGTAGTTAATTATTAGAGTTGTGAAAGAAATAGTTTAAAAGGAAAAAATGAGAAAGAACAAAGTTAGTGAAAAAACATGGTTTGATCTGTATTTAGATTCTGTCAGTTCTTTAACTGAATATGGATAGCATTTTCCTTCATGAATCTTTTATGCCTTATTTGACTCATTTTGTTGCTGAGAAGAGCTGGGAAACTCAAGGGGCAGAGGAGGTACTGACCGCATAGGGAGAGGGAGCCCCTTTGCCAAGGAAACCCCAATTTTATATAGATGCTTAAGAAATATTTATTTAATGTTTAGAAGAATTGCACATGTGTAACCTATATTTGATTGCTTGCTATCTAGGGAAGGGGGAGTTGGGAAGGTGTGATCACCACACACAATACACATTGATATTGTGTACAGTGTTTTCCTGGTTCTGCTTATGTTACTTTACATCAATTCATATAAGTCTTTCTAAGTTTTTCTGAAATCATCATTTCTTATTGTACAATAGTATTCCATTACATTCATATATAAAGTTTGTTCAGCCATTCCCTATTTGATGAATAGCCCCTCTGTTTCCAACTTTTGTCATTACAAAAAGAGCTGCCATAAATATATTTTGGACATCTAGATCCTTTCCCCTTTTTCATGATCTCTTTGGGATTTAGACCTACTAGTGGTATTGTTGGATCAAATGGTATATACAGTTTAGTTGCCTTTTGGGCATAGTTTAGATTGCTCTGCAAAATGATTGGATCAGTTCTCAACTCTACTAAGAGTGCATTAATGTTTACCTTTTCCCACATCCCCTCCAACATTTATCACTTTCCTTTTTTGTCATATTAACCAATCTGATAGGTATGAGGTGGTATCTCAGAATTATTTTTTATTTTATAATTTTATTTTTAATAAATTATGTATATATAAATTTTGTAAAAAAATTATTTTAATAAGCACTTTTTCTGATCAAAAAATTTAGAGCATTTTTCAAATGCCTATAGATAGCTTTGATTTCTTCATCTGAAAACTGCTTGTTCATGTCTTTTGACCTGTTATCAATGGGGAAATTGCTAATATTCTTATAAACTTAAACTATATATTTAAGAAACAAGATTCTTCTCAGAAACACTGGTATAAAGAGTATTTCCCATTTCTGTTTTCCTTCTAATCTTGGTTTCATTGGTTTTGTTTGTACAAAAACTTTTGAATTTAATATAATCATAATTATCTGTTTTTCATTTTGTAATGCTCTCTATCTCCTATTTGGTCATGAATTATTCCACTCCCTATAGATCTGAGAGTTAATCTATTCTTTACTTTTCAATTTGATTGTAATATTACTTTTTATGTCTATATCATGCACCTGTTTTGACCTTATCTTGGTGTATGATGTTGATCTAGTTTGTATCCTGTTGTTTTCTAGCAGTTTTTGTTGGATAATGAGTTCTTATTCTAAAAACTGGAATCTTTGAGTTTATCTCATACTAGTGTACTATTGACTACTATGTCTTTTGTAGCAAATCTTTTTCACTGAACCAACCACTCTTATTTCTTAGCCAGTACCAGATAGTTTTGATGATTACTGCTTTAAAATATTGTTTGAGATATGGCATTGCTAGGCTAGTTCCTTCTTATTTTCCCTCCATTAATTCCTTTGATGATCTAGATCTTTTGCTCTTCCAGATGAATTTTGCAGCTATTTTTTCTAGTTCTATCAGTTAATTTTTTTGGAAGTTTGATTGGTATGGCACTGAATAAGTAAATTTCTTTAGGCAGATTGTCATTTTTATTATACTAGCTCAACCTAACCATAAACAACTGATATTTTTTCTAATTGTTTGGATCTGACTTTATTTGTATGAAGAATGTTTTATAATTGTGTTCATATAGTTCCTGAGTTTATCTTGATAGGTAGACTCTTAAACATTTTATATTGTTTACAGTTATTTTAAATGGAATTTTTCTTTCTAGCTCTTGTTCCTGGGTTTTATTGGTCATATAAAGAAATGCTAATGATTTATGTGAGCTTATCTTATATTCTGCAACTTGGTTAAAATTATAAATTTTGTCAAGTACTTGTTTTTTCTTTTTAATGATGAGAGTGAGAGGAAGAGCAAAACATTTTCTTTATTTTTTGAAGTAGCTGGGGTTAAGACCTTGCCTAAGATCACACAACTAGTGTCTGAAGTTGGATTTGAATTCAGGTCCTCCTGACTCTAGGGGCAGTGCTATAGTCACTTTGCTACCTACCTGCACCTAAAAAAGTTTTAAAAATAGAGAAATTGGGGGTTACAGATTTGGAATGTGCATATTCTTTCAAATAAAGTCATTGTATTTCTAATATTCTTTAGACATTTTACTTTGTTACGAGACCTTTCACAGGGTAGAGGTAATATGGAAATGTTTTATTTAAAATCAAAACATTTCAATAAAATTTTTAAGTGAAAAAGAAAAACACAAAAAGAAAGAGTAGATAACATTAACTTAAAAATTATCATTTGATATCAAATTGATGGTGATGGCTATTACAAATTAGTTGAAAAATAACTATATTAAAAGAGATATTGACAGTCTAGAATGATGGGTTGAGTCTAATTAAGTAAAATTTTTATTGTGTTCAGTGTTAGATTATCAACTTTCCAAGTATGAGATATGGGAGATGTGGAAGAAGATTTGTTAAAATTTAAAAAAAAATTAAGTCATCAAAACAAAATCACATAGTAACTAAAAAACCTTAATATTATCTGAGGCTGAATTAAGAAATGCGTAGTGTCCAGAAAGAGGAACATGATACTTACCTATACCATGATACTTAGCAAATCCAAAATACTATGTCCAGTTCTAGGAGCAAGACCTTCTGAAATACATTGACAAGCTGAACAAGGGAAACCAATCATGATGTGAGAGCGCTGAAGATCATGTCATATAAGAATCAGTTGAATGAATTGGACATGTTTTGTCTGGAGAAAAAAAAATGTAAGAAAAAAATTCTTAAGAATTAGAGCTAGCCAGAAAGTGAAAAGGGCTTACATGGGAGGTAATGAGCTTCATTTCCTCGAATATTTTCAAACAAAAGCTTTATCAAGCAAAGGGAGTTCATCTAGGCTCATTTGTGGCATCTGATGTATAAGGTTACAGTTTTTAGATCTCACAGACACCAATTGCATTTTCACCTCTGTGGTTCTTGTGGAAAAAAACTTGTGACCTTGAAGGAGTTGTTGAGTTTGAGTAAGGGAAATCCCATCATTCATCAGGGCAGTTTCAGAATATTTGAGTCCCATCCAAAATGGAGATTTCTCAAAGTTGACACAAAGTGGGATATCTTCAAAATGTTATCTTACATTTTGCCTTCACTTACTCCAGATGCTTTTACTAAACACTGTATTTTGAATTCTTTTATTCCATAAAGGATCTCCCTAGTAGCATTTTTTGTCCATTCCATGAGATACTCATTGGAGAGCTTCCTATTGTTAATATTATCTAAACTTACCCTTTGGCTTGTATTCTTACCCAGGGGAAATTCTCAGAAAAATATTTAAGAACAATGAGATTTCTCTTAAGTCCATGTGATACTACTGTCAGTAAGTGGTTGATATCTATATTTACTTTGCCCAAAGAAGTAAGATTTGTCTATCAAACAATTTTAAAGAAAGTAGAACAGGATGACTAACATTTATAAGTAAAATTTACAAACCATTTTATATGTATTATCTCATTTGATCTTCACAACCCTATGGTATAGGTACTTTTATTATCATACTCATTTTGACTACCTGCCATCTAGGGAAGGGGGTAGAGGGAAAGAGGGGAAAAGTTGAAACAGAAGTTTTTGTAAGGATCAATGTTGAAAAATTACCCATGCGTATGTTTTGTATATAAAAAGCTATAATAAAAAAGCAAAAAAAAATTATCATTCCCATTTTACAGATAAAGAAACTGAGTCTGACTCCAAAAGGGATGAGAGATGTTGCTCACTGCCATATTTTGTCAGAAGTAGGATTCTAATTAGAGTCTAATGCTTTGTCCATTGGACCCAGTGTATCTTTAAAAAAGACTTTGCACTACTTTTTTTTGAAAATGATTAAGATAGTCCTTAACTAAAATATCCTTTAAATAAAGATCTTAAGGGGAAAAAACCTCATATATTTCTGAAGTGAGTGAATGTTCCCTCAAAGTAAGGCTGCTAGACATGTTACAAAAGACTATATAATACTTATCTTGTCTTTCTGTGATACCAGTTTTTGTGTTTGGTTTTTTACCAAGCCTGGGAGATTTTTGTGAAATGAAAAAATTGACAGTATTTGAAGAGTGAGACTCACTTTTCTAATCCATCTATTCCCCATCCTGTGCCTTAGGCCATTCTTTCTCTGCAAAAATATAGAGTCTCCTACCTCCTGTGATTGGGAAACTACATTGCATTTCTCTATGATCAGTCAAAACCCTCTCTTCTTGAGGTGTTGGAAAAAGCTAGCCTCTTAACTTATGACTAGATAGAAAAGAGACAAAATGGAAAAAACTCTGGCTTTGAAGTTAGAAAAACTAGTTTTAAATCCTCTCTCTAGTCTTATCAGCATGACTTCAGACAAATCACTTAACTTTCACAGGCCTCAGTTTTCTTATCTGCAAAATGAGAAGGCCTTATAGGCCCCTTCTAATACTAACTCTTTGATCTTATGATCAGTTTCCCGCAGAGTTAACATGTATATTTTGTAATAACTTTGTATATCTTGCTATTTTTTAGAAAAAATTCTAGTGGGCAGCTAGGTGGCACAGCAACCCTGAAGTCAGGAGGACCTGAGTTCAAATCTGGTCTCAGATACTTCACACTCCTAGGTGTATGACCCTGGGCAAGTCACTTAAATTGCCTCAACCAAAAAAATAAATAAATTCTTTTTGTTTTATCTTAACTTTCTAGAATAAAACAAGATTTTTCATAACAAATAAAATGATTGCACACAGAAACTGTAAATCTATTATGTACAATTTGCTTTTCTTTTTCAATATATAATAAAATTGTTTTTTAATTTTTTAAGTCAGTGATTCTGCTTATTTCTTTTAGCCTATTCCATTAAGCACAGTTACAATAACATTTGACAGTTACAGTCAAAAGCACATTTTGACTATTTTATTTTGATGTATAAATTTTGATTATTATAAATACTCAGATTAAGGTATTTGTATCCAGAGAAAGAACTGATAAATAGAATGATTTACATATATATGTATACATAATATATATGCACATATATACATGTATGAGTCTAATGGTAGCCATTTTTAGGGCAAGTGGAGGGAAGAAAAAAGAAAGTTATATGATAATTTTATTATATATTGAAAAGGAATAGCAAATTTTGTATAATAGATTTGCAGTTTCATGTACAATCACCTTTTTAAAAATTATTCTGTGTTGTAGAAATGCTTGTCTTATTTCATAAGTTCAAAATAAATTTAAAAATTTTGAAGTACAGTGATTAGCACATAATGCTTAATGTTTGTTGCCTTGTCTTTGTTCCAAATGTTAACTAAGACTCTTAACTTCCTTTCCTGCTTTCTAAACCCTACATCCTTAGAAACTGAAAAATTGATGTAGGTAGGATGCTTTGGGGACCCTGTTTTCCCATGCTGACTTGGTGGATATAATATTTTTAAGTCACTGATTTCATATGTAAAGATGGATGGCAGAGCCAAGAATCCAGTTTCATATTCTATAAGATGCAGCAACAAAAAAGGAAATGCATTTAGAATTTTACACTATGGAAATTAATTGTAAGATCAAAGCATCATAGAGTTAGGACTAGAAGGGTCCTATGAGAATTTTATTCTACTTTTGCATTTGTAGCAACACAAAAAGGCATAAAGTTCCTCTTTTATCCAATATTACAGAAAATAAGCATTTTCCTTTTTTAAAAATCAGTTTAATAACATTTCTTTTAAAAATTGTTGATTTTTCCATCAACTTTTGTGCCAAAAGTTGCCCCTTCTTTCTCTTCTATCCAGCAACCTATCCCCATCATAAAGACTACCAGAGAAAAAGGGAAAAAGAAGTTCAGCAG
The DNA here is from genome assembly GCF_016432865.1 of Antechinus flavipes. Classification (NCBI taxonomy): domain Eukaryota; kingdom Metazoa; phylum Chordata; class Mammalia; order Dasyuromorphia; family Dasyuridae; genus Antechinus; species Antechinus flavipes. The sequence continues at coordinate 271,510,713 of NC_067401.1, forward strand.
ACCTAAATTATACATCAGCTTAATCTGATGAGTATTCTTCACCCTTAATCTTCCATCTTTGCAAAGAAAGAAGAAAATACTATTTTCTTTCATCCTTCAGGGCAAAGAACTAATGTTACTTGTATAATTTATTTCCATAAAATTCTCAAATATATTTTTTAAAATAATAGTTTATTTCTTTTGGCATAAAACAGAACCAAAGGGAACATTAGATACATTATGAAAATAAGAACCCAGATGATGATACTGATGTCCTTCAGTTCTTGAATAGTTTTGTCATCCTAGTGATGTAGGTACTTCCTCCAGAGGTGTAGATCATATCCACTACTCCTTTTTCTCTGTGAATCTTGGCCATATCTCCCTGCAAGTTCTTCACAAATGCTCTGGACAATATATACTAGAAGACTTCTTCTGAATGGCTCCAATATAAGGATCCCATTGTAGCAGACAGGCTCCCAGTTTGTTATCCTTTGTTCTCACATCCTTTTTCTAATCATACCTCTCTCTTCAATAATTCATTTTAATGTCACTTCTCATAGGCTCTTCACCCTTAGTAATATGGTAAAATGGGAAACATATATTTCCCTTTGGAGACTCCTAATTTTAATTCTATAGATGCTGTGCTCATCCATAATTTGCAACCATCTTGAATTACCAGAAGGCAGTGATGGTGTTCAAATAAATTTTTATTTCAGGGATGATGTTGGAGTTGTTGAAAGAGCTGTACACTTTTCCAATTGCAGCTTTGCTTGATGCTTTCCTCTTCTGTAATTTTGGTCCTAGTGTGGTGTCTTTCCAAGATAAATATGCTGAGAGGCCAGCACTAAGTGCTATCCATAAAACTTAATATTATTGTCAGGATAGTAAACATTCTTCAGCCACTTGGTATTTTCTTCTGTGAATTATAAGACTAAAACTTTTCAGAATGATTATGGATATCATTTAACTGATTGTGAAACATTCCTGCGTTTGATTCAGTGAATATGTCATCCACAAACAGAGTACCAGGAGGACTTCACTCTCTGAGGAATCAGAGATTTGAGTTTTCCCTGGAAATCCTCCATGATTTGTGAACATGCATCCTCCTAAGCATGTTATGTCTTACTTGATAGCAATAATTAGAGAATGTTGTTTTAGGATGATAGATTTTGAGCTAGAAGGGACTTTATAGGGGACTGTAGCCCAACTCTCCCATTTTACAGGTAAGACAATTGAGGCCCAGGGTAGTTTAGTGACCTGGTCAAAATAAGTGCTACCCCATAACAGGGAAACTTGGGATCTGAGCTCTTGAGAAGTTTAGTGCTTTTTCCATTGCTCCATATCTAACTTAGATTAGAAAATCACATTTAGAGGTAGGTAGGTGGTGCAGTGGAGAGAGCACCAGCTCTGAAGTCAGGAGGATCTGGGTTCAAATTTGGCCTCAGAGACTTAACACTTCCTAGTTGTGTGACCCTAGGCAAGTCACTTAACCCCAATTGCCTCAGCCAAAAAACAATAATCATAAAGAAAATAAAGAAAAAAAATCACATTGAGAGTATTAACAGTTAATATTTTACAGGTGATCTAAAATTTTAATTTGGTATGTTTCTCCAACATTCTACCATTATCATTGCAGACATATAGAAGCAGGAAACACAAGACAAAGGACTATTTGGGGCGGGGGATGGCTAATACTTACTCATCTGGTAGCTATCTTCCTAATAAAGAGCATTTCCACTATTGGTTAAGCTATTTGTGGACAGAGTCAATCTGTCATTGTATCCATATTCAAATAATAGAATCTTTCAGAACTTGTGCAGCATCAATATATTCTAGAATTCATGGTCATGTCAGTGCTATTTATAGTAGTGGTGTAGTGATAGGTCATATAAATGTTTATCTTGTTTAAAAAAAAAACATCTGCCTAATTAAGTAATAATTGGTGATGAGTATAGGCTTTCACATTCTAGAAATGAGATTAAGAGTGATTGCAAGAGAAAAACAAATTCTGTCAAAACTCAGTTTATTAACGTAAATGTAAGCAGAAACCATTATTCTTCCTTTATGTGTAAGTTAAGTGATGTAACTTTTCTTTTCAAGCAGGATTGATTTTTTTTTCTTTTTCTTTTTCTTTTTAAACAGATTTTATTGGAGCCAGGAGTGATCCAGGATGTATTGGCAGCTGGAAGTCATCTTCAGCTACTGGAGCTCCTCAATTTATGTTCCCACTATCTCATCCAGGTATTCATTCCTTCCATTCCAATATGCCTTTCATGTTCCTTTCTCCTGTAGTCCTGAGCAGCAGCTCTGCTGTCCCAGCTTCTCTGTGGGTGTAATAGCATTCACCTGGAAGGCTCACGGCCTGTTGCAATAGAGATTCCCCTGCAGACTTGGCTCTGTAACTCTTCTCTGGGGCAGAGATTTTGGAACAGTGGAAGACACTAAACTCTTGGTCTCCCTGACAATATCTTAGAATCTTAGATTTAGAACTAGGATGTCATCAAGTCCAATTCTATTATATTAGAGGAAGTTGAAATTAAGTCATTTGCCCAAGATCACACAGGTAGCCAGTGGGAAGGTAGGGATTTGAACCCAGGTCTTTTGAGACTAAATCTAGTATTCTTTATATTACATTGGTTCTTTAAATACATACATTTTGAATTTTTAACTCTATGAAGTAAGTAGTTTGAGTATCATAATGTCCTAGGCTTGGAGCTGGAAGGAACCTTAGAGGCTTTATAATCAGACCCCTTCATTTTATAAAGAAGGAAACTATGACACAAAAAGGTAAATATATAGTTAATAATAATAATAGCTAAAAGTAGCAACATTTCTATAGCATTTAACATGTATCAGACACTGTGCTAGACACAATGATTCATTTGAGCTTCACAACAACCCTTGGAGGTAGGTGCTATTGTCATTCCTGTTTTACAGATAAGGGAACTGAAGCAGAAGTAAGTGACTTGCCCAGAATCATATAGCTATTATATTTGGAATTCAGGTTTTCCTGACTTCAAGTTTGATTTACAGGATCAAACACTACTTTATAGATTGTATCAGAAGGGGTCTCAGAAATGGTCAAGTCCAATCCCTTCATATTAATAGAGAAAGAGGAAAAGGAATTTCATGGAAATAAAGTAACTTGCCTAAAGTCATGCAGGTAATTAAATGACAGGCTTTATTTGAACCCAGGCTTTCCAGAGTGCATTTTCTTTTCTCTGTACCATGTAAGGTATTATAGCATTAAGATTTCTGAGTCTCAAAAGAAGCCATAGAGCTAGTAAAGATCGGAGGAGGGGGCCAGCTACAAGGTACAGTGGATAGAGCCCTAGTCCTGGAGTTCAGGAAGACCTGAGTTCAAATATGAACTCAGATAATAGATATATGACCCTGAGGAAGTCCCTTAATCCCAATCTGCCTCAGTTTCCTCATCTGTAAAATAAAAAAAAAATAATAGCACCTACCTCTCAGAATTGTTGTAAGGATCAATATTTCTAAAGTGCTTATCACACAGCAAGGTATGTAGGAGGTATTTAATAAATACATAAGATTCCTTGTATCTCCCCTTCTGCAAAAGATCTATTAATTTCCTGTTGGTTCAGATGAAAAAAAAATAATATCAGCCAACATATATAGTGGATATTAAATTTTTCATAGTATTTATGCACTAATGTATTTTTATTCCTTTAAGCAAAATTATAAAAAATACTTCATCAAGTATGACATTTCAGTTAACGCCCTTTCATAAGGTAGTACATTAGATAATTACTAAAATGGAGTCAAAAGGGTTTTAGAGAAAGTATAGATGGAAAGATGAAAAAAATTAAAATCTAATGAAGAAACTGAAATCCAAATATATTAAATGACTTGCTGAGAATTACACAGCAAAGTCTCCAAGTGCAGTGCAGGGTTGTCCAGGATTCCATTCTACATGAGAAGCACTCTATTTTTTTTTTCAGGTATAGGTCTGCATAATAATACTCTTGGAGTCAGGAAATGAAACAGCAAATGAAAGAAGCATAAGGCGATGAATCAATAACAATATGTATATTTTTTAATTGCTTCACCATATTTACTCTAACATCATTTAATTTTTTATTCTGTTTTTATCTCATTTTCCATTTTTTTCTCGTATCACTGAGAGGCAAGAAAAAGATAATTTTATCCTTTTCCACAGGTGAGCAAAACTGCAGAACATAAAGGTTAAAAGACTTATAGGGGTGTGTTTTAATGAAAGAATTGAATTGACTTATTTTTGGCATTTTAACATCACGGCTGTATTATAGCCCGAGCTTTATGTATTTACCCGACTAACTTTGCTGCCGTAGGCAGTTAAAAGACAATGATGTGTGTTGACAACATTCTGGTAACAGTGTTCTGATTATTGAGAAACATATGATAAGTGTAGCACTCCAGATGAAGTCAGGAGAATCATGGCTTGTTTTGTGTTGTTTTTTTCTAATAAAGGAATTAAGACATCAGGTGACTTGCAGTAGGTCAATATAGAATCTTGACATTTCACACTAATGGTTTGTTTTCTGATGCAAAGCAACAACTGGGTTATATACAGACAGGATTTTCATGGACAGTCATTCAGGAAGCAAGAGGCATTCTGAACATTTGAAATTCATACTGCCACATATGAGTTTCCATAGAGTTTTTTTGTCAGCTTTTGTTTTTTCACTGTATTTTTCCTTTGTTTTATTCATTGGTACTTTCTAATTGTAGCAAAGGGGCAGCTAGGTGACAGTGGATAGAATGCCAATCCTGAATTAAGGAGAACCTGATTTCAAATTCTAATCATTTATTAGCTGAGACCCTGGACAAATCATGTAACCCTGTATGCCTCAGTTTCCTTATATGGAAAATTATCTGGGGAAGGAAATGGCAAATTACTCTAGAATCTTTACCATGAAAACCCTAGAGTCAGACATGACTAATTGATGAGACCGTAAGAAAAGAAAATTGTGGCAGAACACATGATACCGAAAAGGGGTAATTTGACTACAGAATAACAACTTGTAAGGCTAATATATTCTCTCTAGAACTAGAGATTTTCTCTTCTTATGATCTTTGGAGTAGTATACTTCTGGGTGGGGTTAGTATTCCTCTTGATTTGGGGAGAATCATGTAGCTGTTAATATGTATTATTAACTTTATCATGTATTAATATGTATTATTAAACTTTTTATCATGAATTAATATTTCATTGCTCAGATGAATCTATTTTAACATATTATATTCCTATGGGCTTTGGGGGGCTAAACATATTAAAACAGTATATTTTTTGAGATAAGAAGCTTCCAACTTATATTTGGAAGTAGTGCCTTTCCAAAGTTATAATGGATGCAGATCTAATTCAATTTGGTAAATTATTCCAGTCACTAAGATACTGGATATTTTAATGAAATAGATCTTATTGATTCTTATTTTTAACATAACATGTCTTTTTCAGTGAGCTTCTCTCTCTCTATAGGACCCTCCCATGTTAAAAAAAAAAAAAAAAAGTAATGTTAAGGAAAAAAAATCTACATACATTAGCCATGTCTCCCCAGATTACACCTCAGTCCCTGACTGTAGTTTACCACTTCTCTATCTAGAAGAGAGAGAGAAATGCTTTACCAGCAGTTCTCTGAAGTTACAGCTAGCCACTGCGTATATCAGAATACGGATATGTTTTTGTTTTGCCATTGTGTTGTCCAAAGACAACATATAAACAGCCTTGTACAAGCAAGATATATATACAGGGTAATTTGGAGTTAATCCCAGAGAGAAAGCTCTAGTATTAGTGAGGATTGGGAAGAGCTTCTTGAAGAAGGTAGGATTTTAGCTGAGACTTGAAGGAAGCTTAGAAACAAAGAAGCAGAGTTAAAGAGAATATGATGATAATTTAAGAATACTTTCCTTGAAGTAGTTAGCCACCTGTAGCTCCCCTGCCTGCATACTCTGTGATCCAGGGGATTCCTCTCATATTCCTTAATTGCTCCTGAAGCTAAAGAGATGGGAATTCATACCATATTCCCTTTTTTTAATTTCTGAAGAGTACTATGTCACCTTTATCCTCATGGATAATCACATAGTGTATTAAGATGTGCAGAATTCTTTGTTTCTATTGCCTCAATTGATCCTCCCAACAAACTTGTGAAATAAGATCTATAGCGATTATCACACACATTTTCAGGTGAGAGAAGTGAGGTTCATAGAAGTTAATTGGCAAATCACAGAGGTAAGAGTAGAATCCTGATCTCTTTAGATACCACCATTCTTTGCATTGGACCACAGTTCTCTAGGGACAAGACTACCAAAGGTTGGAAGATCTTCACTACCCCAGAAATATATTTCATTTCTGTTCCAATAGCAGCAAGTTAGATTCTAGAGAGGAATGTGTATTGATGATGTAGCTAGCAAGAGGAATGTCATTGGAAGCCTAAAGAGGTCTTTCAGTACCAGATTAGGGGATTGATTTTTCAGTTACAAATTGGTAAGGATATATCTTCTGTCAGCTAAAATTTAATGAGGAACTAGAGGTTCCCCCCCCCCCACATAGTTTATTATGATAGCATACTAACAGCTAACTTTCAAACTTTATCGAATATCTGAAATCTACTGTGTAGCTTCAGCTCCAATTAAGTATAACTTTGCTTTTTTGCTTTCCGTATTTCACAAAGGACCTCCCTGTTTATATTTGACCTTCTAAAAAAATCCAAGATGTGTCAGTTGATGTTAGAAGTTGAGCAAGATGTGTGAAATTAATAGCTAGCAATGTTCCCCCTAGTGTGCTTTTTAGAATTCATGCATCTATATATGCTTTTCACATTCAGCAATATTCCAACTACAATTATTTGAAAGCTGTGGGTTTCAATAATAGAGGTTTTCAGTGTGTCCTGATTTGCTGAGCCTCTTTGTCGAGATTGGATTCATTGTTTAGCCTAATCGAGGTGGTCTCGAAAATGATGGTGTCTAAATTCCTTCATCACTGCAATAAGAGACACCTGTATGGAAATAAGCACTTTAACAACAAAGAAACAGAAGCAGCCCTGGACTGGACAGTGTGGTATCACTAACGTAATGTGCTGCCCTTCAGATACAAAGACAATGTTTTTGACATAATATATGGCATTTGGTTTGACATATTTGTTTTCATCCTTACAAGGGACAGTACCTCACTATATGTATTGGCATTTGGGGGCCAAAACGTCAAAATAATGTATTTTTGAGATGAAATCTTTATACTTTATCTTTTGTTTTGAAGTAGTGCCTTCACAAAATTTTAATGAATGTAGATCTAATCCAATGTGGTAAAATGTTCAAATAAGAATCTAGTCAAATAAAATTCCAGTCAATCCAGGTAACTACAGATTTTGTTTAATGAAATAAATGTTAATTGATTCTTTTTTTTTAATATCAGAATCAAACTGCTACTATGGCACGCTACTTTTTTGCCCAGTATTCCTTATGTTTATTAAGTACCTTTTTAGTTGGGTAAAATATCAGAAAACCTTTCTTGAAATGCATTAGTATGGTATGATTTAAAAAAAAAAAAAACATCTTTTGCAGTCTAAATACCATACTTTGTATATCTCATTCTTTTTCCCAGTGGGAGAGAATAAGAATAAGAATAGAAACATGGAATGTTTCACAGTTTGCAAAAATACTTTATGTATATTTTCTAATTGGCTCCCTATTTTATAGATGAAGAAATGGAGACTGAAACAATCTCTGAAATTAAGAGCAGCTACACCTATATATAGAGTTCTGATCTGATTTTGTTTTTATATTTTATAATATTCACCAGACAGACCAGTTCCCATGTCTTCATTTCTATTATAGTTGTCAAGTCAATGCTTATTTATTAATTAATCACTGTATGCAAGGCAATGCGCTAAATAAGCATTTTTGCCTTTGAAAAAAAAAATACTCCCTTCCCATAAGGAACTCATAGTCTAATGGGGAGAGACAACATACAAGAAGCAAAGTTAAATTAAGCATAGAGGAATAGATAATATTTACACCCTCAAAGAGCTTCTTTGGGACTCTCCATTTCTTTTCCAGAAAACCCACCATTGGGAAATCTCATATTGCAGCAAGATTGAATTTTTTATACTCCTATCTTCTCTCTCTTGGATCCTTTGACTAGAGGACAGAAACGTGGATTCCAAGACATATATGTAAAGAAGGGGCTTGACAGTTTTTCTCTGTATTTCTTGCCAGCTACCCTGCTTTTGGACTTCTTTTGACTGCTCCACACCCAGCCTGACCTCCTTTTTTCAGTTTCTGTTTGTATATTGCCTTTATCCATTAAATTGTAAGCTTTTTGAGGGCACGGACTTTATTTTTATTTATATTCCCAACATTTAGCATAAAGGACTCTCACATGTTGGCAACATGCAAACTGCTATTTTCATAAAAGAGAAATGTAAATGGAGTGTTAATGGAAGGTTTTTCACAAAAGAGGCCCTAGGGGGGAGAAATAAAGGGAGAGGAGATGAGTAAAGACTTTCTACAGAAAGTGAGATTTTTATCTGAGTTCTGTGGGAGCCAGGGGTAGAGTTGGAGACAGAGAACATTACAGGAAAGGGCACAGAGTTGGGGAATAGAAACAGTGTGTAGATCAATGTAGATGGATCAGAAAGTTTATATATCTCTGCCCTCAAGGAGTTTACAGTCTACTAGGGGGAAAAGAAGCCAACACAGATCACTGATAGATGGTATTACACGATAGGTACAATAGTATATTGCTAAACAATATACTATGTGAAGTTTGAAGAGGAAGGGAATGGTCATCATGGTGACTAAATGAATGAGATGACATATGATGTTTCCCCTCCCTTAGAGCAAAGGAGAGGCGTGTATAATGAGGAACTTGATAAATTAATGTAAAATTAATTATTTTCTTCTATTTTAGCACCATGTTATTTATATATTTAACACATTAAAAGATATTACTGGCAATGTTACTGTATTATGTATATAAATGGAATGGAAATGAAATGTGAATAATCTGCTTCTCTAATTACATGTGTAGACCACTGTTAGCAGTGATCACAGTTTGTATATACAAAGTACTTTTCAAATTTATAGATATAGACAAAACAGATTCAAAGACTCAGGCACATTGGAATTAATGAATATTGGGGCTAAGTCTCAAACCTGGATCAATTTTGATTGTGATTCCAGTGCTCTTTGCATTACACTATTCACACACAACTATTCGCTAAACAACTTGTTATGTTTTACAAATGGATCGTGTCCTTTATCTCATGGTCAACTAGGCAGATTTATGGAGTTTTAGCAAAAGTTGGAGTCCTTCCACGAAGCCAGCTGGACAAACTCCCATGACGCCAAGCCACTTACTAAAATAAGCTTCTGGGATGCCAGGGCACTTTGGCTTTCCCTCTATCCTTTTCTCTCAGGCCCAAACAAAAGTATTTGCCTGGTGATTATTGACCATTTGGGGAAACTTGAACCCTAGCTCAGTTAATAATCTCTGCTTTTGGAGTTTCTTAAAATTCCAGGCAGTCCAAGAAAAAGACTGGGATGTGTGTATGTGTGTGTTTGTTGCTATTTGACATCAAAGTGATGAACATTTTATATAATTTAGTGTCTGAAGAAGAAAGTGAGGTTGAAATCGGGGTAACCTTCTCCCAGTTGCATTCCCAAGATAAATTAGGACTATTTCTAAATATTAGGGTATTATGAAAATGTAACAGAAAGCTTAAAATACAATTTCCAATTGGCAAATTCTACATATTTCATTCTTCCCTTCTCTCTATATTTAATGCCTGTTTCTTCACTATAATTTTCTTTGAACACCTCTTTCAGTTTTTAGAGGAGCCCATATTATATTAGATTTACCTTCCCAGTTCCAAGTCCTTTATGCTCCCTCACCTTCCTTGAGTCCCCATTTAGAGGGTCTTTCCTTCTAGAAACAGCATCTGTTTCCCTTTGATACTCAGGACTTAGTTCTTTTTTCAACCATCTCATTAAGACTTAACCTGCCCATCTCCCATATCTTAATGGCCAGAATATTTGTCTCCAGAACTAATCTGGGCTAGTGGGCGAAGGCTAGAAGACATCTCTAGATCTCCCCTCTTCCCAGGTAGCATTTATCATGTGCCTCTTGGCAATGATCACTTAACTGCAATTGCACCCCCACCTGCTACTTGACATAAAGGATTTATATATCTAAGGAGAATTTCCAGTCATGGGAGATATTGTTGGGACAGGCAGGGCCTCTGTGAGTGCCTTCCAATTCATATTCTGTCCGGCTACTTTTCCTAGGCAAAGGGCCAACCCTACTTCATATTGAATTGGCATTGAATCATAGGAAGTAATTTACTCACTAAAAACTGAAGGGATCAAAGAATAGGTGTCATTCTTTGCCATAAATTATTTTTTTGATTGATTAGTCACTTATCAGGCTTCTGAAAGACAGGAGCACGAAAGAGGAAATTTCTGGTGCGCATGATATAAGCGAAGGAAGATCCCTGCTGTGCAATAGTCCCCCATTCTAGACCAGAGGGGTCCAATATTGGCTGTAGATCCAATGCAGCCTGCAGCATTCCTGAGTGCAGCCCAAATTAGATTAAAATATAATTGGGAAATAGTTAACAAAACAAATAAAATTTAATAATAATAACAATAATAAAACAGATAATTTTACAATTTAAAATTAAGTCTACCTGAGGCCCACAGGGATCCTTAAAGATGTATTAGTGGCCCCCATTTCTTTTTTAATTTGATGCCATTGCTTTAAGGGAGGGCAACCATTGGTATGAAGCTGGAAATACAGTATCCAAAGAGAAATTTTATCATCCTGTGCTTGATAGTTTTATTGAAGGCTAGTCTTATTCCGTACAGAGTTAGGGGCGGATGGTATGTTTTTCCAAACATAGGATTTGAAATATGTGTACTTTATGGACGTCTAAGTTAATTAGATTACACATGTTGTGACATGGGCCTCCTTTAATTAGCTTCTGACAAATCTAGGAGCTGTGAAGCTGTCATTTTATAGTTATTAGCTCTTTCAGACAAAAACCCTTATCCTTCATCCATCTTTGTATACATCCAGGGAAAGTATAGTTGTTCGATATTGAGTTTTGTGGCTGTCTAGCATCATAGTTCATGTTTGGGCATACAGACTGAGTGTTCTGAGAGAGAAGAGGTCAAGATGACCTTTTAGTGGAGAAATGAACTTTCTTCTAGAGGAAGGAACTGCCAGTAGCTGCTCATGGGCAGCAGGTGGCAGTATGAGTCCACCAGAAGTCAGTGGAGGACTTCAAGCAAAAATCAGGAAAAATGCAAAGAAAAATTATTTATTTTCCTACATACTAGTCTTCTGACCTAATCAGTAAAAAAGTCATTATTCACACAACGCTGGGCAATATGTATTGTAATTTTTAACAAATAATAGGAAACTGTTAATGTTTTCACAGGAAATACAGTCCTGTCTTGGACTGCAGTGGTCATTTTTCACTACACTTTGTGAAATCACTCATTTGTTCTAATTTGAATGTAAATGACTCTAAGGTTTTACAAATAAGGTGACAGACTCACATAAATGTAATTGCAGGGTTCATCTCCCTCTTTTTATATATCACTCATTAGGTTATGAATTAAATACATCGTATTAAACCAGGGGCATGTCCAATGATGATATTGTAATGGCAAATTACTCTATGCTATTAGAGGTGTATTTTTTATTCATGGACATTAATTTGTCATTAAGCGGCATTAGTTTAGCACTTTTATGTGGAAGACGTGACCTGAAAGAGGAGACTTATGACTGTAACATGAGAAAAGGAATACAAGTGCTAGACATATATGGGCATTGTATCACACTCAAGAAAACAGAAGGGCAGCTTTGCTTGATTTTTTCCCCCATTTATTTTGTTTCCTATGTTTGAAAGAATGAAAGGTCATTCTTTCAGAGTGAAGAAGCTACCTTTTTTTTAAGATTATATATTTGGAAGAACCATAAGCCTCAGACCAAACTTTCCTGAGTGTAAATCATTCGTAAGCCCACAAACCTAAAGGTAATGTGAGTTCTAAGAAGGCTGAACCAGATTCCATCACTCAAGTCTCAATCTGTGACTGATGCTCATTAGTCATCCCTTGTCTTTCATTTAGCTCTACACTAAATGGGTTAAAGTGGGAATTAATCTTTTCTGTCTTCAATGAAAGTACAAAGAAAAATTCAAAGGATGTTATTCTCTCTTGGAGGTTCTGGGAAGGAGAATTCTGCATTTAAAAAATATATTCTATCTTTGCATAGCAGAGAATGAGCTATGCCTTTTCAAAGAAAACAAATATTCTGGTTACAGGCTTGGGAGCCATTGGATCCTTGAAATGCTTTGCAGATGCGGAAAATTATTAAAGGTTAGTTCTATGATGATCAAAGTTTTGGATCATGAGTTTAGATCATAGTAGGAAAAAATGTTAATAATCTAGTTCCAGTAGTCTTTCCTGCTGAATAAGTTTAGAGTGGTAGATTGAAAATTTTCCATTTTTCTTTGATGGGTGCATTGGTTATTGAATATGTTATATATTTTATGCTGTTATAATAGGTTATCATTACTTTTTAACAAAGTAATACTGAAATCACTTATAAGAGGTTATCTTTTCTATATAAGGCATTATTATTCTTTTAATTTTTAATTTAACAGTATATCCTAAATATATAATACATACTAGTTACTCTGAATAGAATCATTTATCTTCAGGGTGAGAAGAAGAGTTATAACTCATTCTTGTTTTATCTAACACTGAGCTATTTCATGCTTTCACATAAGAGAAGACAAATGATTACACCATCATGTATATTTAATATACCCACAATAAAATACATGACATATGTTCCATTACATAGTTGCCAGCACAAATGCTCCTAAGATGGCATGGGAGGTAAAGGGGAAGTGCTAAAAAGTGATGATGGTGGTGATCTTCCAAGGATCACAGAATAAAATCAGATTCATGAGCTACTCATATAATATATGGGAAAATATAGAAATAGTTTTAATCATTTATAGAATTGCCTTGATCAGTGAAAAAGGTTCAGAAAAGGGGAGGGAAAAAGGAGGAAAAAAATCTCTTGGAAATGTTGCAGGTGAAATTAATTATAGTCAACTACTGATTATTTGCACTAATCAACAAGATTAGGTGACTAACTGGCATGGATGATATTAAAAAAAAAAAAACCTGAGATGCATCACTTATATTTGGCATTGAACTGCACTGTATGGTATTTTGGCAGCTTTTATTATCCAGATTATGTTTTTTTTAGACTAATATTAATGTTCCCTAAACACAAACTAACTGATGAAATAAAGTGGCCCCTAAGTCTTCTGGGTAGCAGAAAGAAATCATTTGGGAATTTTAGATTTTGCTGTGGATGATAAAGAGGATAATTAAGAAATGTGTTATATTTTCTTTAATTCCACGTGATCCTGGGGATAAAATGGGTAAGAGACCTTACTGGAAGTAATGTGACATTGTGGAACAAGTATTGGCTCTAAAATCCAAGGACCTGGCTTCAAATCATAGCTTGGCAGATCACTTAACCCTTCCTCTAATTCAGGTTCTTTAGCTACAGATTGAAGGATCTGGACTAGATCATGTCTGAAGTTCCTTATAGCTCCAGAATCTTAAGACAATTTAATGTCAGCATCTCTGGTCTAAGCTGTTTGCTAGAGTATTTCTGCTTATTTTCTAATGTTCTAATAATCCCAAATTTCTAGAAATTAAACAAAAATCAGTATTAGTGACCAGAATGAGTAGGAAATACATCTCAAAACCTTTTATAATTACATTTCTAATATTTGGAGTGTGTGCAAATTAAAAAAACAACAACAACAAAAATCAAACACAACATTTAGATCATAATAAATAGAAAGATACTTTTTAAGCCTAGAATGTCTATTTCCTTCAGGAATAAAGGGTCAATGGAATTATCTGCTTTCCATTCTATTAGTGAACAAGTATTGCTTTTTCTTTTCTAAATTTTATTTTATTTTATTTTATTTTTTAAAGCTTTTTATTTTCAAAACATATGCATGGATAATTTTTCAATATTGGTCCTTGCATAATCTTGTATTTCACAATTAAATACATCCCCTTTCTCATATTCCTTCCCCTATATGGCAAATAATCCACTAGATGTTATACATGTTAAAATATATGTTAAATCCAATATGTGTAAACATATTTATACAGTTCTCTTGTTGCACAAGAAAAATCAGATCAAAAAGGAAAGAAAATGAGTATGCAAACAAAATGCAAGTGAATAACATCAAATAGAGTGAAAATGCTATGTTGTGATCCACATTCAGTTTCCATAGTCCTCTCTCTGGGTGTAGATGGCTCTCTTCATCACAAGAACATTGGAACTGGCCTGAATCACCTCATTGTTGGAAAGAGTCACATTCATCAGAATTGATCATCATATAATCTTGTTCTTTCCATGTACAATGATCTGGTTTTTCTCATTTCATTTAGCATCTGTTCTTGTAAGTCTCTTTAGGCCTCTCTAAAATTATTTTGCTACATCACTTTCTTCAATAATGAGCTGATTCAAACCAGTTCCAAATGTTCAGTAATGAAGAGGATCAGCTACACCCAGAGAAAAAAACTATGGGAAATGAGTGTGTATTATAACATAGCATTTCCACTCTTTCTGTGGTTGTTTGTTTGCATTTAGGTTTTCCCTTTCAGATTTTCTTTACTTTCTTTATAGATCTGATGTTTCTTATGCAGCAAGATACATATATTGTATTTAACATATACTTTAAAATATTTAACATGTGTTGGACTACCTGCCATCTAGGGGAGGGGATGGGGGAGGAAGGGAAAAGTTGGAACAGAAGGTTTTGCAAGGGTCAATGTTGAAAAATTACCCATGCATATGTTTTGTAAATAAAAAGCTATAATAAAAAATAAAATAAATAAAATTATCCTGCTCATTGTTATAGAACAATAATAATCTATAACATTCATATGCCATAACTTATTTAGCCATTCTTCAACCAATGGGCATCCATTCAGTTTCTAGTTTCTTGCCACTACAAAAAGGACTGCCACAAACATTTTTGCACATACAGGTCTCTTTCCCTCCTTTAATATTTCTTTGGGATATAAGCCCAATAGAAACACTTCTGGATCAAAGGGTATGCACAGTTTGATAACTTTTTGAGCATAGTTCCAAATTGCTCTCCAGAATGGCTGGATCTGATGACAATTCCTCCAACAATGTATCAGTGTCCCAGTTTTCCCACATCCCCTCCAACATTCCGTATTATCTTTTCCAGTCATTTTAGCCAATCTGAGAGATGTGAAGTAGTATCTCAAAATTGTCTTAATTTGCATTTCTCTGATCCATAGTGATTTGGAGCACCTTTTCATATAACTAGAAATATGAAAATTGTCTGTTCATATCCTTTGAACATTTATCAGTTGGAGAATGGCTTGGATTCTTATACATTCAAGTCAATTCTCTATATATTTTAGAAATGAGGCCTTTATCAGAACTCTTAAATGTAAAACTGTTTTCCTAATGCTTCCCTTCTGATCTTGTCTGCATTAGTTTTGTTTGTACAAAAACTTTTTAACTTAATTTAATTAAAATTATCTATTTGGTATTCAATTATGAATTCCAGTTCTTCTTTGGACATGAATCTTTCTTCACAGATGTTAGAGGTAAATTATCTTATATTTTTCTAATTTGCTTATAATATCATGTTTATTTAGAGGTCCTCAAACTACGGCCCGTGGGCCAGATGCATCAGCTGAGGACGTTTATCCCCCTCACTCAGGGCTATGAAGTTTCTTTATTTAAAGGCCCACAAAACAAAGTTTTTGTTTTTACTATAGTCCAGCCCTCCAACAGTCTGAGGGACAGTGAACTGGCCCCCTATTTAAAAAGTTTGAGGACCCCTGAAATCATGAACCCATGTCTGGGTCTGCTACAAAGAAAGAAGAAAAGTATTCTATTAGTTACTTTTGGTCCTATCACTTGAGCTGCCTAATATCCAGGGAGGACAGCACCTTGAAGGTGAGCCACAAATGATGCTGAGAATCCCCTTAATTCCTTTTTAATGATAAATGAACTCACATCTGGTCACGCCCTCCTAATTTTGGTGCTTTTGAATTTCCATCTATCATTATTCAAACTCCATCTCCTGCAGCCTACTGTTTTACTCCCTTTCCCTTTAATCCAATTCTCTCTTGCCCATGTTCCACTCTATCTCTACCATCTTCTACTGTGCTCTCTAGAATATTTGATCCTTAGGTAAAACAACAACTACCACCACCACCAAAACAAAACAAAATTTTTGTCTTAAATTGTTGTTGGGTTTTTGGGGGGTTTTTTTTGCCACTTTTTATGTCTTTTGGCTTTACTGAGATCTGGCTCCATGCTGAGGACAGAACCTCCCTTTCCAGCATTTGTTGTACTTTTATTCATTCCCCCAACTCATTGGTTGAGGTGAAAGAATGTGAAAACTGTATTCTTCCTATTGTCTTTCTCAACTCACTGTCTACCACTATTACTCTGTAAACTCTCCTCCTGTAGAGTTTACTCAGTCCTTATCTCCCACCTAATCAGAATTGTAGAAGCTGTTCTTTGTGGACCTCTAAGACATCTCCATTCTTTCTTCAATAAGTTCAGTTCCTCTATATCACACTCTTTTTCTCCTTCCCAATTCTTGCCCTAATATTATTAAAGATGATTTCAACATACATATTGATGATCTCTCAGAGATTCTAACTTCACAATTCCTCATCTTACTCATTTCATGTGGCTCAATTCCTTCACCTCTACAACACACAAGAAAAGATCTGCATGATTTTGCTATCAGCCACCATTCTTCCATTTTCACATTCATGACCTCTGAAATTCATTTATTTGATTATAATCTATTGTCATTCCAAGTCTTTCTTTGGTTTGCAATCCTGGGTCCTGTTCTTCATCCTCCCCAACCATCACCCCTATGTTGGTTATGTTATTCCCTTTACTCTATCTTTAACCTTTAGTGAAACAGATTTAATTCTGTACTTTCCTTATTAATCCAGTCTCTTGTCCTTTTGCTACCAATCTTTTTTTTTTTTCTTTTTTTTGCTGAGGCAGTTGGGGTTAAATGACTTGCCCAAAGTCACATCACTAGGAAGTGTTAAGTGTCTAAGAGCAGATTTGAACTCAGGTCTATCCACTGCCCCTCCTTTACCATCAGTCTTGACCTTCCAATACTCAGCCTTGTGTTATTCTTACCATCTTCTGCCTTCTTTCCTACTTAACTGCTATGGAATGAAGCTGGAGAAAATAACAAAACCATACAGAGTCAGTATATTTACAGATATAAATATTTATCTGTATCTATCTATCTAGATATAGAGATAGCTCAATATAGATATAAATACAAAAATCTCAACTGGGGTCCCCAACTGCAGCAAAACATCCTTTTATTTCCCTAATTGACTTACTATCCCAATGACCACAGTAGCTTTTCCAAACTTTTTCATATTTCCTCAGACTTCTCTCTCCAATCTCACTCACTAAGTGAGAACTTTGCCTCATATTTCTCTGGAAAAAAAAACAAAAACAAAAGCAAGGTCATTTAATATGCATTCCCTTTAGCAACATTTTCTCCCTTCCTCTTCTGCTCACCTACCCTGATGCTATTGTCTTTGCTTTCGTAATCTAACATAAAGAGTTGGGCCTTCTTCTGGACAAGGTAAACACTTCGGGATGGGAATGGGACGATCCCTTTCCATCTAACTTTCTCTAGCATATTTTCCAAGTTCTCATTCTCCTCTTACTCATCTTCAATATCTCTGTCTATTGACTGTTTCCTTACTTCATGTAAATAAGCACATGTCTCTTATTTTCAGAAAACCTTCACTTGGTCTATCCATCCCTACTGTCTTTTGTCTATATCTCTCCTCCCTTTTGTGACTAAACTTGAGAAAGTCATATACAATAGGTAAATTCCCTTTCTCTCACTCTCTTTTTTCCTCTTTACAATCTGACTTCTTCTCTAAAGTGGCCATTTATATTTGTCAACTCTAATGGTATTTCTCAGTTTCCATCCTTTCTTTCTTGACATAGTCAATCACTCTTTCCCTTGACACTATTGTCTCTAGGTCTTTGTCACTCTCCCTTCCCCCAGTTTTCCTCCTACCTGTCTGATGCCTTCTCAGTCTCCTTTGATAGATCTTCATCCAGCCCATGTCAACTGGTTGTCCATATCTCAGTCTTAAGCTCCTTTCTCTTCTTCCACTATACTATTTCACTTGGGAATCTCATCAGCTCCTATGGATTTTATTATTGTCTCTGTGCTAATGAGTTTTTTTTTCTTTTTTTATTAAAACTTTTTAATTTTCAAAAGATATGCATTGATAATTTTTCAACATTGACTCTTGCGAAACCTTGTGTTCCAATTCCCCCTTCTCCCTATGCCTTCCCCTAGATATAAAGTAATCCAATATATGTTAAATATGGTAAATATATATATATATATATATATGTTAAATCTAATATATGCATACATATTTAAACAATTATCTTGCTGCATGAAAAAAATCAAATCAAAAAGGAAAAAAAGAAAAAGAAAATAACATACAAACAAACAACAACAAAAAGAATGAAAATTCTATGTTGTGATTTACACTCATTTCCCACAGATCTCTCTCGAGGTGTAGATGGCTCTTTTCATCACAAGATCAATGTAACTGCATTGAATCAGCTCATTGTTGGAAAGAGCCACATCCATCAGAATTGAGCATTGTATAATCTTGTTGCCATGTACAATGATCTCCTGGTTCTCTGCTCATTTCACTTATCATTTCATCAAGTCTCTTCAGGAAATCATCCTGCTGATAAATAATAATATTCCATAATATTCATATACCATAACTTATTCAGCCATTCTCTAAATATGGGCATTCACTCAGTTTCCTTTTTTGTGCTAATGATTTAAAGGTCTGTTTATCCATCCTGAAAGTTTCTCCTTAACTTCAGTTTTGTATCTTCTACTACTTATTGGGTAAATTAAAAAGGATTTCCCAGAGATATTTTAAACTCAACATTTCCATAACTGAATTCATTATCTTTCTCCCTAATGCTACCTTCTCCCTAACTTCCCTCTTACTCACAAGGGTGCTTGTTCTTCTCCATCACCAATGGTTGCAACCTGTGTGTTATTGTAGTCTCATCATTGTCTTTCAAACCAACTCCCCTGTATCCAGTCTCTTGCCAAATTGCCAATTTGCTTTCAGGGCTGTGAGGTGGCCATATTTGGAATGCTCTCCCTTTTTACTTGTGCCTGAGTGTCCCAAGTTCTTTCTGGACCTTGTAAATGCAAATGAACAAACACAGCTATGTTCTTCAGAAAGTCTTCCCCAATCTCCCTTGATCCTATGACCTTTCCCCTGTTGATTTTTTCCAATTTAAATTGTAATTATCTTGTTCGTACATTCAGTTCAGTTATTTTTTTCAGTTGTTTCTGACTCTTTGTGACCCCATTTAGGGTTTTCTTGGCAAAGATACTGGAAAGGTTTGCCATTTCCTTCTCCAGCTCATTTTACAGATGAGGAAACTGAGACAAACAGGATTAAGTGACTTGCCCAGGGTCTCATAATTAACAAGTGTCTGAGGACAGATTAGAACTCAGCGGGATGAGTCTTCTTAACTCCAGGTCTGGAATTCTATCTATTGAACTGTCTATCTTCCCTTGTTTAACATAATTCTTATTATATTTTTCCCCCATTAGAATGTTAGCTTGGTGAGAGTAGGAACTGTCTTTTATTCTATCATATATCCCCAAACCTTAGCACAGTGCTTGGAACATGGGGGGATTTAATAAATGTTTTTTGACTGGCAGACTGAAACACAGAGGGAGTAAATAATGGAAGTTATTTATTCTTTTTATTTTTCCTCTAGGAAAAAAATAAAAGTACCATCTTTTTATAGAGCATTCTTCCTCCATCTTGAGAATAGAATTGGTGTCAAGTCAGAAGAGGAAATAGGAGAAATCATGGCATTGTATTTGACTTCTCCTTAGGAAGTAAATACTGCCTTCACCCTGACAATTTTCCTATTTTTCCCCCAGGGAGAAGTGGCAAGTTTGTATAAAATTCCTATTTCTATTGATAGCTGCCAAAAAAATAGCAAAGATGATTATTCACTTCCAGATTATGGGGATTGGTTAGTTCCTGGTCTTAGATCTGCACTTTTCTTCGGGCTAAGAAATATTCCTGACGTCCTTAATGGTGGGACAAGTTTTTGATCTTTGATCCTTGACACTCTAGAATGCTGTTCTGAGACCACATAACATTTTTTACATTTTTCTCAAAAGAGTAGCATATATTGAAAACTGGCTGAATTCTGCATATGTTTACATTGATTTCTGGTTAAATGTTGGATAAATGTGTAAGTGAAACAAATATACTAATTTTAAACTCATTTCTCCTTGGTATTAAAAGAAATAATCTTCCAAAGTGACATGCATAAGAAGATAAGGATTGACTTAAAGAAAGACAATTCTGAAAATGGAGAAGAGTGCTGTTCTTTTGACCTCGAACTTTTACCCAAACTAAGAACAAAGTCTCACTTTATTTTGGAACAGCCTATGAGTCCAGACTGGCCACTAGTTAGACATGAATTTCTTTTATCAGCTTATTTATGCTTCAGTTAAATGTTGTTTTGTGTTTTAAAAAAAAACACACACACACATTGATTTGCTTAAATTTGTGTGAAAACCATTAATTCTAACAGAATTCTGGGTTCTATTACGTAGTTCATACACTAGTGAATAGAGAAGCCTCTCATAACTTTGGAAGAGAATCACAAGATCTCCAGATTGGAAGAAACATCAAAGGCCATCTAGTCCAATCTGAACTGGAGCAAAAATGCCCTCTAATAGAACAATTGAATTCTGCTTTTCTTTCTGGAGAGCAAGATGGAAGATTCAATAGGAGTTTAAAATGGTTACTTATATGCATCATTAACTCAGGGGGGCAGCTACAGTCCCTTTAAAAATAATCCATTCATCCTCCAGTAAGAATATACATACTAAGCAAATTTTACATTAGCCACTATCTCTATATCCACCTTCTTTCTCCTAAAATACCTGCTTGTTAAAATCATAAACAAAACTTTTGTGATAAAGTAACAGAGACATAGTTGTCTTTCTTTATTTGCTACTTATTTTATTTAAACAGTTATGATAGTCTGTATTTTTGTCAGATATCAAGCTTGTATATTTTTCATTCATGGCTGTCAAATTGATCTGCCTAAAGTATAGATCTGACCATGTTCCCAATTCAGTGAATTCCAGTGGCTCCCTACTGCTTCTAGAATCAGATATAAAATCTTGTTGGCTTTTTATCCTCTTAACCTTCACTCACCTACTTGTCCAGACTTCTTACATCTAACTTCCCTCCATGTACTTTGAAATCCAGTGGAAATGGGTTCTTTGCTGTTCTTCAAATATGACATTTCATGGTTTGCATATGTATTTGTACTCAATTATCCCCCATTTTATCTCCAATTTATTGTATATGCATATATATTTTTATATAGTCTATATGTATATACACATATACATATACACTACAATGTGCACATGTATTTTATGTGCACACAAGTATATATTTATATATATTACACAAATACATATATACATGCATACATAGCCTCAGATACTAACTAGCTGTGGGGTTACTTTGGGCAAATTACTTAATCTCTATTTGCTAAGAGGCACCCAGGTGAGTAAGTGAACAGAGCTCTGGGCTTGGAGTCAGAAAGACCCAAGTTCAAATATAGCTTCATACATGTACTAGTGTGTGACCTTGGGCAAGTGACAAAATCTGTTTGCCTTAATCTACTAGAAAAGAAAATGGTAAACCACTTCAGTATCTTTTTCATTAAAACCCCATATAAATATGGCCCCTATAGAGTGGGACATGGCTGAATAATGTATATACCCATGCATACACACACACACATACATATACACATATATCCATGCATACATACACACACATATACACATATATACACACATGCATGTAGTTTTTTTTCCTATTAGACTTTGAACTCTGTCAAAGCAGCAACTGTATTTTGCCTTCCTTTGCACCTCCAACTTATTTAACACTGTGTTTGACACTTAGCATAGTTTCTGACATTTAGTAAGTTCTTTAAAATGCTTTCTGACTCAATTAACACCTAAATATTTCCCAAAGAAAAAACAATCAGATCAGGAAAAAAATATATCACTATTGGTTTAGATTTTCATCGAAAGTTATAGTACATCAAAGAATGATGGGATCATAGGTTTAGAGCCAAACTTCGTAGTCATCAAATCCAACTCTTTCATTTCTTCAATTGGAGAAACTAGGATCTCGAGAAGTTAAAGTGATTTGTTCAGTGTAACATAGACATAAATTTGTAGGTCAAGGATTTCAATTCAAGGTCCTTTATATGACCTATATATGTATGGATATGTGTATCTATATCAACAGATGCACAATGGAACATATTATAAAAAAAGTATAGAAACTAAACTAATGAAAGCACAACAAAATTAGGCATGTTTTCAAAAATCAACTTCTTAATTAGAACTACATAAACAATTAGTAATACTGATTATTTCAACATTCTCCTACAATTTTTGTAGTTTTATAATAGCTTTATTTGCCATGGCCTTGTAACAACTCTGTAGTTCTTGAAATTGGATTTTTAAAATATTTGAAAAGTACCATAAAGGTGAATTTTCAATAAAAAACACAATACATTTCTATCTTATATTTGTTTTCCACAATCTGATTTTTGTCTACTATGAAGCACTATGGTAAAGTTAATTTTTGAACAGCATTTAGTATTTTATAGAGCCTAGTGTATCAAACTGATAGTATTAGTGGATGTGGGCTATGTGTGTGTTTATTGCCTATTGGATTTATAGATTTCAGGAGACCTGGCAACCAAAACATATTTAAAATTATTCATGATCCTCAGATATTATGCATACAATTGATTATGAAAATGCACGAGTAACCTAATTGTGGAAACCTTCTGTTATAAAACACAAATGTATTTAAATACCTTCAAAGGCTCCAAAGAATGAGAACATGCTGTATTTTTCGTTTTAGGTTTTGTGAGTCACTGCTAATATTTTATATTAGTTTAATCAAGTTGTACCATATACATATTTATAAAAATATATTAATTTATGGTGTTGTGCATTTTCCACAAGCCATATCTAACATACATAGTTATATTAGATCTGTGAAAATTGTCTGGCAGTATATATTATGTGTTTCATGCATGTATATCACAGAACTTCTTTTGCCAACTTAGATATATAAATTGTTTATATTCCTCTTAATCCATATCTAGTGTTTATATTATTAGCCTTGAACCATGATGTCTTTTATAACTACTAAACTAAGAGGAAAATTAATCTATCGGATTTCTCTTCTTGTATAACATAATTTGCTGCTTTTTAGAACATGATAATTTCATTTGTTTCATTGGACCTCAGAATTCCAGCCCTTTGCCATTATTTATTTGTATGTTGTTTTTAGCTTCTCTATTGTTTATTTGAATTTTCTGAGACAAGAGGGAAGTCTTGCCACACAATCCTTTTCTATGGCGCCTGGTTGGGTAGTCACATAATACCTTGATTTATAACTATGTTGTAATCCAAATAGGAAGCAGGTGGAGTCGCAACTGGGTATGATGCCTTGGATATTAATGGCTTGGCTCAGCAGTGGAATTTCTAAAGCTGTATACACTTTTTTTTGGTCTTAATTATGCATTCATTAAAAGCTTTTATACCCAACAGAATAAAGTAAATATTTTTTGATCTCTGTAGTGTGCTCCCAGACTGTAGATTTGCACAGCAGGGTCTTGATAATCTGAATAAATTGTATTTCCCCAAGGAGTTTATCTTTCAAATAAGGTCATAAAGAAATGCCAGTTTTCCCCCTTTAGTTTTCATTGTGCCTTTTCTGCTATTTATAATATGGAGAATAGGAACTAGGAGTACACTGTAAGTAGTAATGCATGCATGGTTCTTAAAATATATCCGTCTGTTACCTATGTCCTTGCCTGCCTTTGGTGAAGTATTTTTAAGCACTACTAGAATGTGATTTTTTTGTAGTTAAACATTTATTCAATTGAATTCAACATTTACTAAGTCCCCACTCTGTGTAAGGCCTGCTACCAGATGCATGGCATGCAAAGGTGAAAATAACACAGTTTCTGCCCTTGAGCAGCCCACAATCCAGACAGAAGGATGAGACATTCACAAAGAAGGAGCATGCAATAGAAACAAATAATTTTAAATGTATTTTGGCTGCTGAGTTGAAAAAAAAGAAATTAGCTTCAAATATTTAATGTCCTTTTTTTTTCCTTTCATTTTCACCTGATAAGTCAACAATATTTACTGAGTGCCCTTGCATGCAGAACCCTAAAGTGGACACCGCAGGAAGCCACTGATAAGAATCTTTTACCTTTATGAACTTAACAGTCTAATGGAGGAGAAGGAACACAAATGTATTTATCCACAGAGTAGAAGTAGGACATTTGTAAACATATCCCTAATAAGGGACAAATGTAAAGCAATAAAAAAATCTTTGAGAATCAGAGAAGCCTTTCAGAAATAGTTTGTAGACCCTATTCAGTAGAAGGATAGATAAAGGATTGAAGCTTATGCACTCTGCAAAATGGGGAGGATACAAATACAACCAAAAACCACAGTCTCTACCTACCTTTAAGGAGATTACCTTCGACAAGGAATACAGCTCATAAAGGCTGGAAGCAGAGGAAGAATCCTCTCCTGGGAACAAGGTGGTTTTCTGTAGAGTCGGTGCAGTATTATAATTATAGAGTGGATAATGGAGCCAGGAATTAAGCAAGCATGACTTGTAAGTTTAAACTAAATGAAGACTTCCTTCCATTTTGGAGGTCTGTATCTGCTAGCAGGCCCCTTAACTAACTTACTCTGACTTTCCAATTATCGATGAGGTTAAATGATTTTGTTATCCTTATTCCTATCCTGTTATAGGTTTAATTTAAATGAACTAAATTAACTAATTTAATTAATGTCAAGTATAATCAGAATTGCTTGATTCTGAAATTTCCCAAGAAAATTTTGTTTCATGTCAAGACATTTGAGAATTCTATAATAAGAATAATGGAAATTTGAAGACGTGCCTTTTAGTTCTTACTGGAATGGAAGTATCCCGAAGGAGTGGCTACATCATTGTTTTTGACGAATGATGCTGTAGTGACCCAGGATATTTCACTGAGATCTGATTATAATTAATGGGGCTCTGTACTATAGTTTGTATATGACAGTGAGTGGCTTGTGGCCACAGGAGCGGGTGCTTAAGGTTTCACATTAGTTTTTTGGGAGGTTACTAAGTGAAGAAGTACTCTAAGTGACCTTGTATAAAAGGTGGAAAGTTATAATGAAACACTAAGTATCCTCATGGAAAGATTGCTGGACTTGAAGTTGATTAAACTTGATGCTTCCTGCCTCAGGAGTTTACTAACCATTTTTATAATGGGCGCTACATCTTAAGTAGAATAATGAACTAGATATATTATTCCAGCAAAACATAATCCATACCAGTGTAGCTAGACAGCTAGCTAAACAAAAAGATGGAAAATTTATTAAATAATTATATTCTGGGCAGCGTGTTCATCTGTAGTCTCAGTAAGAAAAAAAAAAAAAGGAAATCAGAATTTTTTTTTGCCATTCTGTTAGCCTAAGAAAATTATGGTAAACTTGAGCCATTAGTTTATGCATATGTATCTGTTTATATGTATGTATGCATTGATATTTGCATATACACATTTTGTAAGTTGAAACTAAATGAAGACTTTATTTTGGAAGTCTTAAAACATTTTATCTCCTATAATGACTCTTAACTAACTCTGACTTTCCAATTACTGATAAGGTAACATAATTTCATCTCTGTCCCTATTCCTATACCTTGTAAGTTATATTTAATTTAACTAAAGAAACTAAGTAAAGTTTTACTAAAACTAAAGGTAATCAGAATTTGTTTCCTTGCCTAATTCTAAAATACAATATGAATATCAATTTATCTTGGACAGACACTGCAAATAGACAATGAAATGAGACCATAAGTAAACAGTAGAAGATTGAGCTTTTTTGTCTAAGTTATTTTAATAGCTCTTCTCACATATTACATCTCCCCCCTTAGCTTCTCCTGAATAAAAAAACAATGTAAAATTTCTATATTTTTCAGATGGTATTATATGGCTACATGTCATAGAAGAAACATTACTTACTCCAAAGAATCCTTTTCTTCTTGGACAAGCTCATCTCTTTGAGTTTTTGTGACAT
The DNA here is from genome assembly GCF_016432865.1 of Antechinus flavipes. Taxonomy (NCBI): domain Eukaryota; kingdom Metazoa; phylum Chordata; class Mammalia; order Dasyuromorphia; family Dasyuridae; genus Antechinus; species Antechinus flavipes. The sequence goes on from NC_067401.1 coordinate 271,537,064, forward strand.
TGCTCTCTCTTGGTTCTCTTCCAACCTATATGACCACTAAGTCTCTGTTAGACCATCATCCATGTCATATCTTTTAATAGTGTCTGTCTCATAAGACTCTGTCTAGACCCTCTCCGCTTTTCTCTATATATATTTTTTAACTCGACAGCCTGACTAGGTCCTACAGGTTCTTTTTATACATGGCCATCTTCTCTGAAATATTCAACTAGCCTCCTCATTGTTCAGTTTGCCTCAGTTCTCTTTATCCATCAATTCACCTTCAGACACCAAAATGATTTTTCTAAAAGTATGGTTGCTAATCAGGTCATCATCTGCTCACATCAGTAAATTCAAGTGTCTCCCTATTACTCTAGGATAAATAGGAATGCTTGTATTTGGTATTTAAAGCTTTCCAATCTTTAACTACATCCTATCTTTCCAGCCTCCTTACATATTATTCTCTTCATACTCTATATGATCCAGACATGTTGATGTGCTTTCTGTTGATCATATCTGATGCTCCATCTGCCTTTTCCCTACTTTTACATTGTCTCTCATTTCTGAAATGGGTCCCCTTCCAATTTCTTAGAATCCCTACCTTCCTCCAAGACTCACTTCTTCTTTTTCCTTTGTATATAAGCCCTTTCTTGGTTCTTCCGCCATCTAGTGCTTCCCCAGGCAGTCTTGCCTTTGTTTTTGTTTTCTATATAGCTACATGGTATCTTCCTGTTAGAATGCAAGCTTCTTGGGGGAATGATTTGTTTAGTTTTTGCTTTTCTATCTCCAAAACCTAGCACATTGCCCGTTACTTAGATGATACTGAATAAATATTTGATTTATTAGTTAATTAGTCATAGGCATGAACAGTCTACATAAATAAAGAATTACAAAAAGAAATATTATAAATGGTGTCATCAAAGAAATAGATTAGTTAAGAAAGAAGATAGTTTGATTCCATGGCTAGAGCAAGGATAAGTGTCAACCAGTCCCCATACTCCACTAGTATTTTTGATATGCAAAAAGAAAATGAGAAAGGCTCCCAGCCCATCGGGATCCATTGTGATGAATTTATAACAGAATATGAACAAGAGCCATTCAGGACTGGCAGTCACTTAGATGGGTTGCTGTCTGCAAAGCTAGAGATAATGCTTACCTGAGCCAAGGAAGTCACAGATCCATTGGAGAGTACTGAGTGCCATCTTGTCCTACACTCTGCTAACCCCATGCTCTTACACAGATCTGGAGTGAATTCTCAGCCTTGACTATTGAAATCCTTCACTTCCCTCAAGACCCAGTTCAGGTACCACCTCTTCCAAGTAGCTTCTCCTAATTTCCAGCACTTCCCACCCCTCTATCCTGCCCCAAGTGGAAAATGTGTGTCAAGTTTTCTTAGAGCAGTGTCTTGATCTGTATTGTGTACATGTATATTTTATCCCCAGTAAGATTGTAAGCTTTTTTATAAGGGAAGGAACTATTATTATTTTTGAAGTATTGGTTGTGATTTTAATAGAAATTCAGTTTTGAATTTAAAAGAAGCATTTCATGAGTTACTAAAATCATCAAAACTAGGACTCAGAAGTGACAAATAAGGATTTAAAATAAATAAAAGTATTTAAATTTTAAAAATTAAAAATAAAGTAAATAAAGTATTTAAAGTTTATTCATAGATTACTTGCCATCTAGGGGAGGAAAGGAAGGAAAGGGATAGAGGAAAAAAAAGTGGAACTCAAGATTTTACAAGGGTGAATGTTGAAAACTATCTATGCGTATGTTTTGAAAATAGACTTTTAAAAAATGAAGCAGTTTATATACTTCTCCTGAGCATTAGAACACATCTCTATTTTATTTCTTGTTAAAATTTAGCATTGATGTGAAGATAAAGCAGGATATCTGTTGGGAAGATTTTCAGGATAACTTATTGACAATAATTGTACTGCATAAGATAATAGTCTGTTTCAGTTGTTAAGCTTTAATGGGACTTCCTGAATAGTTCAGAAGAGTGAATAAGCTGAGTATTTTTTCCAGGGAGATATCTATGGATATTTCTGTTTCTCCTTTATGTCTCCATCAGTTATGGAAGTGTGGAAGCCTTTTCTCTTCATTATTTCCTATTTCTATAGCTTGATCTGTATATAATTGCTTGAAATGTGCCTTCCTTTGTTAGATTGTAAGCTCCTTGAGACCAGGGACTACTTTTTGTTTCTTTTTTTGTATATGTATCACTTAGCACAGTGTTTGGCACATAGTAGGCATTTAAGTCAATTGCGTATTGATTGAGAAGACAGATTGAGAAGAACCTAATCAGTTCCTGTTCCCTGACTTCTCTTGCTTTCATTCCTTGGCCCTATTGACAGATCTGTAGCAATCAGAAAGTCTTCGTGGCAAAGTTACTTAAAATAGGAATGGATCTCATCTAGTTACAATAGCCTTAACTTTCTTTAAAGTGCTTATAAAGTGCTTTCTTGAAAATGCCAATCCCTCTAGTAACTTTATTAAGAGAAGAAAAGCCACACAAGAGAAACTGAAGTTGAAGAATACTTAGGACTGAATTTTTTTGCGCATGGAAAACTTGCATCAAGTTATGAGACATGGAGTACACATTTTGCATTTCTTAACTTGCCAACCACACTATAAGGAACAAATGAGGGATATTTGGAGGGATGGGAATAGAAGAAGAATGAAGCCAAATGACACTAAAATCAAAGACAAAATAAAAATAGTTTAAAACATTTTTCCTAGCAAGAAGTATGCATGATAATTCTGTTAAAAAAAAAAAGAATTTTGGGTTGAGTGGAGACATGACAGAAAAAGAACTTTTTGAGAATTTTGCCTTCACTTTTACTCCAAAGGCTCAGCTCTTGCTGCTGAGCTGTAATCTTTGTTGGAGACTACTATCTGAGTTTGGAAGGCTAAGAACATAGGGGAGGTGATGAGACTCTCTTGTATTTAGGTCAAAATTCACCTTTTAAAAAGGTATCATCAAACCCATATAGCTCCAAGTTCTCATTTGATGGAGGAAATAAATGACTGCCTATTGGATTGAAAAAGTGACTCCCTGTGGACTGTAATGCATCCTTTATGATAGTAAAACTGTGGCACTCTGGGGTGTCTGCTAGTATCTTCAACCAATTGGATAGAAATTCCCATTTTAATATCGGGCCAGAATGTCAAGTCATTTTCTGGAAAAGAGGCTCTTTCATGTGGGTCTGTGCTCTGACACTTACTGTGTGATCATGGGCATGTCACCCAACCTCTCTATAAAATGAGAATAATAATATTTAGGAGTGAGACAGACCTACCTGGTTAATGTCATCACAGACTGTCAGGCCATGGTGTTGGATGCAGCCCTGGCTTATGATTTGCTTTTTAAATCCTATTTTGTAAGTGATAAACCAAGAGAGACGGTGCACAGTTCAGAATCCCACCGCTTTAGACGTGGCCATCCATTCCTTAGCCTTATCCATTGAGTGCAGAGCGAAGCATCCCAGGCAATGCAGTTAAAAGGTAGCTTGCATCCAGGCAGATCACCCACTTCTCTTTCATTTTCTGAGCTCCATATTTGCAGTTTAGTTTCTAGGAGCCAAAGGCTAATATCCACATTCAACTGGTTTTAAGTGTTAATAACAGCTAGTGTTTGTTATTCCTTGCCTTTTAATGCATTAGTCCTTTTCTTTCTTTGTCACAAAGACTTCTTTTTGGCCTTCAAAGACATTGGTGGGGATGTTAAACTGCAATTTATTTCAGCCTTGCTCCCAGGTGTTTCTTTAGGCAAAGACTCTCATCTGTAACCGGGTGCAGCATTTGTTGTTACAGTACTGCTTGACTACACACTGCTTCCTCCTCCTTTATCCTGGTGAAAATGTCCCCTTCTGAGACAAAATTAGGTGCCATCTTCTCTATCAAACTTTTCCTGAGGCAATGGGCTTCTCTGGAAGGAATAGTTAATATAAAGTCCAGAGATTCGAGGATGAATCTTAACTTTGCTGTTTACTACCAGTGTAAGCTTAAACAAGGCATTTATTTCACCTCTTTTGACCTCAGTTTTATTATCTGTAAAATGAGAATAAAATTTAGATGTAAATCTATAATCGACCTCAGTTTTATTACCTGTAAAATGAGAATAAATAAAATTTAGATGTAAATCTACAAATCAACAATAAATCTGTGATCCTGTGATCTAATCTTCCAAGCTAAAAGTGATTCTTTTCTCCCTATTCAAATTTTCATACTTTGTTTATACTTTGTTGATCATTCCTTCCCATCACATATTTCCTTTTTAGTCTGCAGGTCCTGATTAGTGCGAAAATGACTTTCTGAGGTCACTATACTTGAATTCATACTGCATATTTCCCTTGTGCATTTCTTGCCATGCTTTATATAATTACAACTTTGAATATTGCAAATTTGAATACATGTGACCATTTTGAAGGGAATTCATTATTCATACTAATTGAGACCAAGCTTATTTATGTATCCCCAGTACCTAGCACAGTGTCTTGTATGTCATGGGTATTAAAAATAGAATGTTTGATGGTTTAATTGAATTGAAGTACAGGCATTTTATTCCTCCCTTTGTAGCAAACATTATGTAACTTGTCATAATGAAAACACTGAAAGAATTTTTTAAAAAACTCCTCCCCTTCTTCCCTAATTCTCCTCTCTTATGATTTAATTAAGTGTTAAACATCATTATAATCACTCACATGTATATAATGTTTGAGAATTTACAAAGAATTTTCCTCACAAAGACTCTGTGCAATAGTTAATAAAGATATAAGCCAAGAGATATGGTTCAGTGGAAGGGATACTAATTCTGAATTTGACTTAGAGAGGTCTCTTGGGTCAGTTGTAGTTTTGTGTATTATTCCCATTGCATAAATGAGAAAGTTAAGTTAGAGAATGTGTCCATAATCCTACAATTGTTCAAAAGAAACCAAGGTTTTCGGATTTTAAATCTAATGTTATTTTTAGTACATAGCACTATTTCCCCTTTCATAGTAATTGTAGTAAAAACCAAGTGTTAAGAAACCAAAAATATACCTGAAGAACTTATTGGATTTTATACAATTTTGATTTTAAACAGAGGGGGAAAATTAAAAAAAAAAACAGTCCCCCCAAAAAACAAATCTGCAATTAACTGCCAAGTGTTTAATTTAGCAATTTGTAATTTTTAAAATTAAATTTAACAGGAGCAGCTAGGTGGCATACTAAATAGAGCACCAGCCCTGAAGTCAGGAGAACTTGAGTTCAAATCTGGTCTCATACACTTAACACTTCTTAGCTGTGTGATCCTGGGCAAGTCACTTAACCTCAATTGCCCCAGCAAATAAATAAATATATGAAATTTGGCAAAATCTAAATTACTAAGTTTAATAATCTGGTTTGCTTAGAGTAGAATCCAAGTGTTTTTATATATACAAAAATACATATCAATTTATTATATTGTTTTATCCTGGCATAATAAACATAGAGCTGAAAGGAACCTTAATGGTTGTCTGGTTTAATCCCCTCATTTAATAGATGAGGCCCAGGTTACCAATACATAGCAGTCAAGATTCAAACCTTGGTCCTTTAACACTCTTTATAGGGTTCATTCCACTCTACAATAACGCAATACCTTTCCTTCATTTATTTACTCCTAAAAGAAGCTGAGAATGCATTTTTAGATTATGCTTTGGGAGAAAACTCAGAAAACTAAAAAAAAACAAACAGAATATGAAAACTCAAAGCAGGGACATTATATTGTTATATTTCAAGTACATCTATCAGACAGGGTATTTAAAAAAGTTTTTAAAAAGACATTCAGTAGGGGTGGCTAGGTGTGCAATGGATAGAGCACCAGCCCTAAAGTCAGGAAGAGCTGAGTTCAAATTTGATCTTAGACACTTAACATGTCCTAGCTGTGTGACTTTGGACAAGTCACTTAACCCCAATTCCCTCAGTAAAAAAAAAAAAAAAAAAAAAGATTCAGTAGAATAAAATAAAGTAAAATAAAAATCAGTCATTTATAATGTATCCATTTGTGTTCTTTGCATTAAATGGTTAGCATTAAGCAGGGATCTGCTTAATAGTAACAGATCATAGTTTATAGCATCCAGCATAGAAAAATGAACATGTGAACACAGTTAATTTTTGATATAGAAAACTGAGTCCCTAAGTGTAGTTTTATGTACATTTTTAAAAGTGTGGGAATAATTAGGAAAAAAAAACTAACTACCCTAGTTTCAGTTTCCCTTGCAGGTAAGATTATTTAAGCTTCTGTTGGTAATTATATTTCTAAGAATTACTGAACCAGACCATCAGATAAGTAGGCTACTCTTTGAGTATAAGCCTTGCACTTTTGACAGTACTAACACTCTCAAACCTCTAGGGTTCCATGGGGTAGATGAAGGATCCAGTCTTTTTTAATGGCACACTAGAGACCTGAAAGAGTTAAGGTAGTTCTTGCAGCAACTTACATGCAGGGAGTTACTTACTAACTTACAGGATCTGGTTCTTTATTCAGCCACATATATATTTCCAATTATGGGAACTGCTGTTCTCATGCTTGCTTTTTTAAACATACTGTTCATAGTCCAAAAAATCATATTTGGAAGGCTACTTAAGATATTTCTCGGAGGACCTGATCCCTAATGGTAAGAATTTCAACATGTCTTTGATAAAAGCTGTAAATGGGAGGCCACAATCTTTGGACAGATTGACATAAAATAAGACCACAGGAGAATTGTAGAATTGTTAAGTGGGGAAGAAACTTAGCAATCTGGCTCAACTTAGATTTTTACAGACAAGAGCAGGTTCCCATTTGAAAACATGGGCAAAGAGGGATTTTATAAGCAATATTCTGCCATCTGTCTTGGCTCCTGTAAAGAAATGTCATGTATCACTAAAAGAATAGGACTTAAGCTATGACATAAGAGACCTGCCCTTAAATTTTTCTCAGTCATCTATTTCTATATTTCATAGACCATGTCAAGCATTATTCAAATACTTTTAAAGCCAGAATGGGGAATAGAAATTTGGGGGAAATTGCTTAAATAGAGTTCTAGATTTCTAGAAAGTCAGAATGAGGAATAATGTGTTTTACACTTATACTTAAATCAATCATTTTATGCATGAATTTTCAGGTGTTTAGGAAATTTAAAACTGGAATTATAAAACTCATAAGCATTAGCTTTAAGAAATTTTTCAGAAGAAGGAAAATCTAAAAAGCTGTGCTGTGTTTTTGTCCTAAAGGCTGAAAAATGGTCCTTCATACCCAAAGAGTACAGTGTGTTTGTCTATGGTTCTTCAGTCCATTATGAGCTTGGAAGAATCCACCACAGGTTGGACATGGGAAGTCCTTTGAGCATTTGGGTTAGAGATGTCCTAGGTTGCCCATCTCATATTTCCTTTGTACTGTTTTGATTATTCTTTGCTCATAGAGCACAGTACCTTCTTTGATTTGGGCACACTATGCTGCGTGATCCAATATGAGGATTTCTCATGTCTCAAAATAGATACTAACATTTTTCAGAGAGACCTTGAGAATATCATTGTACTACTTCTGATCTCCATGTGGGCATTAGTCTTGTGAGAGGAGAGGTCTCCTTCAAATGGTCTTTTAGGTAAATGCATGTTGGTCATTTGGGCTATGTGGCCAACTCATCCGGATGGAGTCTATGTTAAAGTCTGGTTTTACTACAATTATGGGGGTTTATGAACTTCCAGAGCCTTAAAGGAAAGGTCTAAAGACAGCCCAGATGTCAATTATTTTTAAAAAGTTTTTTGATTTAAAATTTTTATTAATCTTTAATTTTATGGATATCTTTTTTTACATTTTACATTTTTACTGTATCTTTTTTTCTGAGTACATTTACAAGCTACTTCTTGTAATAAAGAAATTTTTAAAAGAGAGAAAAGGCAGTTTAGCAAAATTAATTCATATATCAAACGAATCTGACAATATATGAAATGTTCCACACTCATAAGAAGGGGGGACTTTTTTTTATCTTTTCTTTGAAGGTGAGCTTAGTCATTAAACTTTCAGTGTTAAGATTTGTTTTTTTTTCTTTTCATTCACATTACTATTGTCATTTTGCATAATATTTACCTGGATTTGCTTACTTTCCTTTGTATCAGTTCATGTAAATCTCACCATATTTCTCTGAATTCTGCATATTATGACATATTTTATTATATTTATATATGCTAATTTGTTTAGCCATTCCCTAACAAATTGTATCTACTTTGTATCTAGTTTTTTTTGTTGTTGTTGTTGCCATAAAAAGACTATTTTGATGATTTTAGGACCTGTTTTATTGTCTTTTGTCTCTATTAAAATAGTAGAATCTATAAGTTAAAGAATATAGAAATTTTAGTCACTTTATTTTTTAGCCTAATTCAAAATTGTTTTCTGGAATGGCTGAATCAATTCATAGTTCCACAAAAAGAAAGTCTGTGCCTGACTTTCCCCAGTCCCTTCAATACTGACTATTTTCATTTTATTTTCTTTGTCAATTTTTGCAGGTCATGATGTGAAACTTTAGAGATATGTTTGTTTTATTTTATTTTATTTTAAATATGGAATAAAACAAGCATTTCTATAATGTAATATAATAAAAAGATGATTGCCCATGAAACTGCAAATCTATTATGACTTGCTGTTTCTTTTAAATATGTAATAGTTATCACGTACATTTTTTTTTTTTTGCTTTTTTTTCTTTTCTCTACTTCCCATCCTGGAGATGGCTATCATTAGACACAAATATGTATGTCTGTGTGTCTGTGTATGTGTATGTAAAATCATGCTATACATATTTCTATTTATGAGTTCTTTCTCTAGATGCAGATAGCTTCTTCCTTCATATGTCCTTTGTAGTTAATTTGGATATTTATAATGTTCAAAATTACTTAGTTGCTCAAAATTGTTCTTAAAACAATATTGATGTTACTGTATACAACTTTCTCTTGATTCTACTCATTTTGCTCTTCACTATTTCATGCAAGTTTATCCAAGTTTTTCTAAAATCAGCGAGCTCATCATTTCACATAGTATTTTATCATGATTATATACCACAACTTATTCAGGCCTTCCTTAACTGATAGGCATCCCTATGATTCCCAGTTCTTTGTTTTAATATGAATTTCTGTAATTGGTGATTTAGAAATATTTTCCATATAACTAAGAGGTTGTGCTTCTTTTTGAGAGTTATCTGTTCCTATTTTTTGGCCATGTATCTATTGGGGGATAGCTTTTCAACAAGCACTTATTAAAAGCTATACTCTAGGCACTAGAGATATAAAAATATAAATGATAGAGCACCTGTTTTGAAGGAGCTTATATTCTGTTTGGAGAAAAAACAAGCACATAAATGAATGAATGCAAAATATATAAAAATTTCAACTGGTTTGGGTACTGAAGAGAATATACTAACAAAATAGGGGAATCAGTAAAAGTCTATTTTAAGAGATGACCCTTAAACTCAGCCTTGAAGGGAGCTATGAATTCTAAGAGGTAGAAATGAGAAAGGATAAAGAATATCATGGGATAAATGAACATCAATGTCATCACTTAAGGAATACCCAGTAGACCAGGATGGGCCTAAGTATGCAGCAATGTTCAGCAGAGATGCTAGAAAACAGCTCATTTTTAGCATCTCAGCATCCATGTTTGTGGTCCTAGGTACCTGAGTTAGGGGAAGCAATGACATATGAAGGCATATGATAGCATGTGTTAGCTTTGGATGAGGAAAATAAATCCTAGACTTGTCATCAGATACAATAAAGGGAGTCATAGAGCAAATCATCTATCCATGCAGAAAACAATTCTCTCCCTTCCTCCCAACATGTTTAAGAGAATTTAACTGGACAAAAAGAAAAGCTGTTAGACTTATAAGGATGATTAGACAGTACAATAGGCTACTGAATAAAACTGGAAAAATCTTGTTTTGGGAGCATTTAAAACACAGAATCACTTTTGTCTACTTTGAATAGATTAGGAATAAACTTGGTAGAGATAGACAGCTGATAATTTGTATGAAATCTGCAAAAAGACCTGAAACTGTACTACTTTAAGAGTAATGTGTTAATTTCATCAAAATCTTGATTCATTTAAAGTAGAGTTTTGAAAAAAAAAGTTTCAAGTGTCATTCTGTCTTCTGATGTATGTGTCATCTGATTCTGCATCCCTCTTTTAGCTGTAAGAGAAAAATTGGATCCTTGGGGTATGAGATATAGTGAATGTAAAAAGATCACTATTTCTTTTTCCTAAGAAGCATTTTTAGAAAATTGCAAATAGCATTTCAATTGGATCACTAAACTAGAAACTACTTTCCATCTCCTTAACAAAGTGTTTGAAGTTCTTATTTTTAAGGTATGCAAAATGGCAGAAATTGTCATCTAAGAACATAGACCCTTGCCTAAAGCATTCTAATTGAGAAAGTTTCCAAATGAAAAATGGTATGCAGTAGGATTTTTGCAGTGCATGTCACACAGTCCCTGATGATTTGAACTGAATATCCTTTGACTTTTCTCTTGGATTCTGCATTATTTCTGAAAAGCTTTTTTTTTCTTTATTCACTTAGGAATTAAATAGCTTTAATTACTTGGATCTGTACAGACTTGCTGACCTCTTTAATCTCACTTTGCTGGAGAAGGCAGTGATCGATTTTTTAGTGAAACACCTCTCTGAACTCTTGAAGAGTCACCCTGAAGAAGTTCTAACACTTCCTTATTGCCTGCTTCAAGAGGTCCTAAAGAGTGACCAGTTGACGTCCCTAAGTGAAGAGCAAATCTGGCAGGTAAGGAAGTTTCCTTTTCAGCAGAATGTGTGGTAGAAATCTAGAAATGCTCCTTTTGCTTGAATCCTGGTGCTGTGAGATAGTAAATGATTAAACACTAAGGGGTCAAGAAAGTGTATGAACCCTTTTTTCTCAGGTGAATTTTCAAACAGAATATTCTCTTGACTTGCCAGATGATTGGAAAGGACTTGATCTTAAGGTATTGGGTTCTCAATTCACATTTAAAGTCACAGATAAAATTTCCTTGGGGCTTTCCTGTAACCAAATATATATGATTTCAAATGCTAGGAGGCAGTAACATTATTAAATATTTCATGGTGAAAATAGTTTAAATGTGAGAAAAATAGATTGATTTGGCTTTTATGAAACAAACAGTAACATAGGCCTCAAGTACAAAATTCTGAAAGGGCCTTTTATGTATTGCAAAAATACAGCTTCCATTGGAGAACTATTTGGTCCATATGTGAAAGATCCTTTAGGGAAGTTTCTCTACTCTTATGGAATATAAAGCTTCTAACTTTATTCCATCATTGATTGTTGCCTAAGAAATCACCTTCTTACTTGATCTCTTTCCATCTGTTTTCCCCTTTGCTCTCATCTTCCCTTGTCATCCCTCTCTCCTACAACTGACCATCATTTTGGCATTTTGTTTATTTATAAGTGCTATATGTTTAGTATTTCCCAAGAATTTGAAAACTTTTAAAGTAAACAGAACGCAAGACAGTATCACTTCTCGCAAGCTCTGAGTAACTTCTGAATTAACTTTTAATCTCATATGTACATAGCATTTTAAACTTACAAATTGCCTTCTTTCCAATCTTCCTGTGAAATGGATGATTTAGATTTCATTATCCCATTTTATAGTTGAGGAAAATTGGGTTCATAATAAGGAATTAATCTAGGATCAAAGAATTTTGTAGCTGGGAGGGCACTTTAGGTATCAACTGGACCATCTCTCAAACATTTTATAGCTGAGGATAGTCTCAGAAGTTAAATGACTTGCCCATAATCACATGAGTAGTAAGTGACAGAGTCAGCATTCAAATCCAAGTTAGCAAGTAGGGAAAAAAGCCCTTTGTAACTACCACTCTACTCTTACCCTTAGTCCCCCTTTTCTTGACAATACTTTGCATATACTTTGAATACTTATCTATGAATATGGGATATCACTGCATTCTATCTGTACCTCAGTCCTCCACAGAGGATTATAAACCCCTTGAAGGCAAGGGCGGTTCTGATTTTTTAAAAATTACTCCTACCATAGTGCTTTTAATTCAGTAGTTACTAAATGCTTGTTCAATTGAATTGAATCAATCTCAAGTCTTCTGATATCAGATCATAGTGCTTTTTGTAGTAATGTTGGTTGGCCCTTACCAAAATACAGATTTGTGAAAATTTGCCTGCCTCTTTCTTCAAGTTGCTATGCCTTTTATTTGCTCTCATTTTATGCCATTTTTCTGTTGATTAGCATCTTCACCAACGGGGATATAAAGAGAGAAAACACAAATCAGGCAGATTTTTGCTATTTTTTACAAAAACAAATCTCGTTTAAAAGAAAAGCTCTATTAGAGAGAAAATTGAAACTCTTGCCCAGAATGAGATTTTTTTGAATATCTGTGGATTTCAATTATCCACATTATCCTACTTTATTATTAATATAATCAAGAATTGACTGGTCAGTTCTCAGATATGGCAGCCAAAGGAACTCATGTTTCCCTAGGGAAGAAAAATGGGGATAATTTCTACAATTGGCTGTTTCTAATTGAAATGGGATCAGGGGCTAATACCCTCAAATGGCTTCTCACTATCCTCTTTTATTGTACAGTGATCAGATCCTGTTGAAAGGCACTGCCAGAGATCATAATGGTAATGTGCAGATTTTTGAGTGACAAAAGTGCTATACTGTCCATTTAAGTGTTACCATAATTGCCTCTCTAAAGGTTACTAATGCTGTAATGTAGAATTTTAAGAACTGGTTTCTGCTGCAGGCAGTATATATACATATAGATGTGTATATATATTTATATAGATAGATAGATATAGATATATTTGTACCTGGACCTCCAGAAAAGAATTAAAAGATTCACATAAATATTTACCAATTTAGGCATTCAGCAGGCAATAAGAAACTGCTTTTGCTTTATCTTAGTAAATAAGTAATTCTCTCATAGTCAACCCAATAGAGAAAGATCAAATCAGACCAGCTATATTGCCTCCAGTGTAGTTAAGTTCATCATTTTTGCTAAGGTTATACTACTAACGCAATATACCATGGAAGAATCTAATATTCAGCCCAGGGTGAAGATTGGGTATGCCAGAGGATTAGTGTCAGGGTGCTTTATAGAAGTGAAACTTGATGGACAGGCTGGAGACAGATCTCCAGAATCTCATTAAATTGCTGAATTGTTCATTACTGAGCACTCTCACTGTAATAAAGTGCTCATTGACTTTGACAAATCCCCATCCCATGTCTTAAAGAAGAACACTGAAGCAAGAGGTGTTGGGGAAGAGAAAGGAAATTGGCACAAAGTGGGCCAAGTAATAGAAAAGCTGATGAGGGATCCTGCTAGTTGATTAATATGTGCTACCAGTAACCTATATGACTTGCCACATAACCCCCAAGCACCCCCTACTCCCCCAAACATGTGAGTGTTCATATGTACATATGCACACAATATAAACATGTGATTAACAGGTAATTGTTTTGAGACCAGTGTAGATATGCAAAATTAAAGAAATAAAACTTGACCTTTTTTTCGTAGTTATTTTTATTAATGGCCCAGGATTAAAAGACATGGGGATTCAGTACACTTAGGTACAACTCTAAATGATATACTTTTTTACATGTTCTTTTTTTTCTTTTGCTGTTCTAACCATTGCCTCTTGAGCTTCTTTGATGAAATCCCTAAAGATTGTGCCTTATCAGCCCTGCCAGGTCCACTATCCATCTGCCCTTTCTAAACTTTAACCTAATCCTCTTGCCCCGGGGTACTTTTTTGTCCTAGTATTTTTCTTAGACAAGTCCCTCATTATCACTAACTCATGAAACACGGATTCCATCAATTGACTTCACTGTGTTCACAAGGTATGGATACACTTGAGGCAACTATACATGGATACACACACTCATACACATGTGCATATACACATGCAGAAAAAATACATTAATGAATGAAAGAATGAATGAAATCCTCTAACAACTGCAAAGAATGAAATTTTCAGGATACCCAAAGTCAGTGTAGAAGCAATAAGAGCATCTGTTTCTAAAAAAAAAAAAAAAAAAACAGGAATGAAGAAAGCAATAGGAAAGAAAATACTGTGCAAAGAAACAAATAAGTCTTGTGCTTTGTCACCCTTCATCTCAGAAAACATCAGCATCAGGGTTTTTTGGTTGCTGGGATTTTTGTTTTTGTTTTTGTTTTGGATTGGTCCAATTAGGGCTTGGATGGGCTTTCATATTATTTCTTAGTGAATAAAGGTTTAAGATTGGCTGGGTGATATAAGGGAGATGGAGTGGTTGAGAGAAGGATGATGAAATGGAAGTCTCCTTGGTAATACCTGCAATTTTGTTTTGTTGAAAAGTAGGCTCCAATATTTGATGTCCCTACATTTTTTATTTTAATCAAATTGTATTAGTTATAGTTGTACAGTTGTGTACTGTGCTCTATGTATTAACTGTGAAAGATATAAATAAATATAAAATATAAATATAAACTCACAGAGCTTAGAGTCTGATTGAGTACAAAGAAAAATACAAATATTAGATGCCAAATGCATGGCATATGCAGTAAATGCTATGAATTCAAAGGAAGAGAGGGACATCATGAGCCATGATCATCAGGTAGAACAACTGGACTTTGCAATTGAACTGGGTAGAATTCACATGAAGAAAAAGAAGCAAGAGGAACAGTTTAAGAAGAGGAATAATGCAGACAGAGGATGGGATTGAAATTAGCAAACAATCAATAAACAGTCATTTATTAAGTACCTACTATGTGCCACAGTGTGCTAGGAGAAATTCTAGTTATTCAGAAGGTTGCCATCTATCAGGAGAGAAAGGGGTGTTATTTGAAATGATTGCAGATGTTGCCTGAGGGCCAAGAGCTGAGGTCTCTTATAGAAAGAAAAGCTACTGAATGAGAGACTGAAATACCATCTGTTTGTTTGAGAAGTGTAGAATTAGGAGAAATAGGATTGGTGAGGTTCATAATTAACTATAAGTACTGTCATCTTCCAAGAATAAAGCACTTCTATTTTTTAGTCAAATATTAAGGGGAACAGTACAGCTGCTGATTTGTTTTAGTACAGGAAGTTTGCTCGCCGAGAGAACTAATACCAGTGAAACTCTGGGTCTTGAGTGAAAAACAAGAAAACAAAACAAAACAAAAATTATTATTGTATGTATTTACTTCGAGAACTATAACAACTTTATGAGTAGAAGCAAATTTGTTCCTTAAACATAATTAATTAGCTAATTGAAACAATGAAAGGGGCTTGATGTTCTACTTTTCAGATGAAGAAATAGCTGCAAAGATGTGAAGTACTTTAGCAATTATTTATTAAGCACCTGCTGAATGCAAGGTAATATGGTGGGTGCCATGAAATGAATGAATGGATGAAACCTTTTTCTAAGGTTACCGTGGACTTAAATAGTAAATTAGGATACTAAAATTTTGATTGAATGCATGGCATTAGGTCCACTGAATGATATTCTTGTCATAGAGTGGCCAATAAAATAATAATTCACTTTAGTTTTTTCATGTTTTTGGTTTTTTGGGTTATCCATAAATGTTTTTAATGTGTTGACTTTCTTCACTAGAAAATGTGTAATTTCTTTCTCCTTCATTCCTCAGATTTTCTTTCCTTTTGTATTTAGGTACTGTAAATAACATTTTGTGTAATAACAATAATAATTTGTAAAGGGGATACAGCATTTTAAGGTTTTTAAAGTACTTGCCATGTAAGTACCTTGTGTGGTTTGGACTTAACCCTTCTTCCTTCAGTTCTCCAACTTCAGGGGCCCGATACAGTAGGGTCTTTTACCTTGCCATTCATTCAGCCTCTTAAATACTGTGCTGAGGTGAGGAGCCAAATCCAACACTTCTATATTATTTTGATTTACTGCTCACGCCTATAGCGCAGGAGGTTCATTTTCCTGTGCTTTAATCAGGTCTCTAAATAGATTTATCACTCCTCACCCACTAGCCAAGGAATCTTATCCTATTTATGTTCCATTCTAGAATATGAAGAGGGCACCTTGTCTCCTGGAGGGGCTTCTATCTCCATTTGGCTTAGATTATAAGTTCCTCCAGGCAGGTGCATTTTCTTTAATGTTTGTATTGTACAATGTTGTCTTACTGTATTTCATAAATAATGAATAAAAACAATAATGTGGACTTTTCTTATTTAAAAGGATTGAATGGGAAACAGCAGTCCCTTACTTTTTCTTGCTTGAGGTTTTCTACATTTGTGTATTTCTTCTTGCCCCTTCTTCCCTCTCTTCCTCATCCCCCTTCCCATGCAATATGCATATATTTCCCCTGCTAGGCAAATTCTTAAGCAAATGAAATATGCCTTTTGGAAAAATGTTCTTTACCAATTTTTGGTTAGGGATTTTCTTAATTATTAATAATACATTTGCTCCACATCTCTGGAGACATGAATTAAATGATGATTTGAGTAGCCGCTGAACTCGTGTTTAGCTGTCTCCTACTATTCCCCCATAACCTTTTATCCACATTCCAAAATCCACCTGCATGGCTGAACTTGATTTTTTGGAAGATAATTTGGAAATTTGGAAAATTTGGATTTTCTTTCAAAAGGGTCTGAGACCTGGAAAAGGCAGAATTGCAAAGAAATATTGAAAATCTGTAGAGTTAGAGGAACATTGGTAGGTTGAAAATTATGCAAAAGTAATCATTTGACATCATCAACATGAAATTGATATAAGTTCTGTCCTATCAGGAAAGGTGGGTTAATACAATGTTCAATAGAACCTTATTAGATAGTCAGGAAAGATTTTTTTGAATGAATGAATGAGTCATTCAGCATTTCAGATAGACTTGGTCCCAATTTAGCATTTCACATATACTAAATGTGGTACCAGATACAGAAAACTTTCAAGACTTAAGAGTGATTTACTCATCCAGTTCCAGTTCCCAGTTGCAGTATGTATCAGCTAAGGCAATTGTTAACTGTGAAAGGAGACCTCCATCTGTCTCCAGTGTTTGTAGCATTTCACTCACACCAAATCTGTACTCCAAAATAGAAAAGATCTTCTGCTTTCTCTCTCAGGGAAGGAAATAGTCACTAATTCTCTCCCACCTCTGCTCCTGTCAACATGCTTAGTTCCCTTACACTTTTTCCTTGGCTATGTAGAAAATTTGGCAGACCTGCATTTTCATGTGTTTCTTTCAAATTCTGCGTCATTTCCCTGTAGCCATTATTTCCCCTTTTCTTTTGAACATGGTGGGCAGTGCTGGAGGCAGTGCTCCAAAAGGGGACTAACCTGTGCCAAACTGGATAATTACTTTGCTCATTTCATGCCCATTGAAGTGTCATCCTATTATACAGTGTGAATTGGAGAATGTCATCTTTTTGTTTGGTGTTTTCTGTTTTCACACTGCCCAATGTGGCCTTTGCCTCTTCAGTAATGTTAAAAAAAAAAAAAAAAACTAAACTAAAACCCTAAATCGTTCAGTTTTCTATCCTCTGAAAATAGGTTGGCAAATTAGCCCTTACCCATAAATCTGGACGTGAGGGAAGTCAGACTAATCCCTTGAGAAATCAAATTGTATATATACTTTAACATATTTAACATATATTGGACCACCTGCCATCTAGGGAAAGTGGTGGAGGGAAGGAGGGGAAAATTTGGAACAGAAGATTTTGCAAGGGTCAATGTTGGAAAATTACCCATGAATATGTTTTGTAAATAGAAAGCTATAATAATAATAAAAAAAGAAAAAAGAAATCAGGTTGTAGGAAATTAATAATCTAAGCAAAAATTGGAGCTATTGGTCCTTAAAACTGTTCAAATGTAATATCATGGAGGCTACAACAAGTGGGGAATGGGCTGAAATTAAAATGTTACAGAATAGGAGTTCTTTTGGTCTAATCTTTCTTTAAAAAATAACTGAGAATTTTTTTTTCTCATCTACTAATTGTCTAATATTTAGGGTCATAGATCTGAAGATGGAAGTGATCTGAGAGTCTATATGGTTTAACCACTTTATTTTACAGATGAAGAAACTGAGACCCAGAGACAAATGACTTGTCCAGGATCCTGCAGGTAGTACTCCTTAGAATGTAATTTGAACCCAAGTTCTCTGCCTTCAAAGTGGTTACTCTTTTCACTCTATGCTACTAGACATTCTCTCCTTTTACCATACACTTTCTAGTCATCTTTATAACATTTTCTTTTTATTTATGATTTAAATAGTGCTTTATATGAAATTAAAATCATACTGTTTGAGGGCAAGTACTATCCTGTAATGTTTGGGCTAGCTTTCTGGAGGACCTTGGGATCAACTCGAGTCCTTGGTCTTAGTGGAGAAGTGATGAAGGCAGGACAGCCACCAAAAGGCTAGTCAAAAATGGAATATCTCTCTTCCAGTCCTTCTTAGCCCTTATACACCCTATTATAATTACATCATTACAACATACTAAATATGTGTGAACTAGAGAACCATTACATCACCATGCTAAGTACTACTGGAGAACCATCATCTCATCAATTCCACTGAGTTAACACCTTTTTATAAGTATTCTTGTTTCAAGTATAATTCTCCAGAGTTCTGGCCCTCTACACTATCCTTTACTTCTTTGTGTATTTTCAGTATTTGACACAGTCCCATAGTAAGGGCTTAATAAATGTTTATTCTTATATCATTTTTTTTTAAATTTTTGGCTGGGACAATTGGGATTAAGTGACTTGTCCAGGGTCACATAGCTAAGAAGTGTTAAGTGTTTGAAGCTAGATTTAAACTCAGGTCCTCCTGACTTCAGGGCTGATGCTCTATCGATTGAGCCACCTCGCTGCTCCAATAAATGTTTATTGATTGATTATGTCATCATTTCATTTTCTTCTCCAAAAGACCTGCTTTTCTCCCCAGTTTTATACATCTCTTTTCATAAATTTGATCAGTCAGTCAATTAATAAACTTTGATCAATCAGTCAATTAATAAAAACTTAGCACCCATTATGGGTCAGATTAGTCTCTGTCCCCAAAATAGAGTTGTGAATACCTCATCCAGTGATGTCTCTCAGCAGGATATAGCTATTCCCTAGTGCCTTTCCTCTGAGATTACATTTATATTATACTTACCTTATTTTCACAATATTTATGTATATATAATAGGCATAGCATGGTTCTCCCCACCTTTAGAATTTAAACTTCTCGAGGGAAGAGATGTTGTATTTGCTTTTTTCTGTATCTCCAGTACTTAAGGAAATGCTTGGGACACAGTAAGTACTTAATAAATGCTTGTTGACTATCCTTTGACCAGTTTGATGTTTTAGGGGGGTGTGTGTGTGTGTGTGTGTGTGTGTGTGTGTGTGTGTGTGTAAGACGCTTCTGTTTGTATTTTGCAGTCACTCTACCTCATTTACATTTTCCTGATTTCTCTATGAGGATTCATTTCTTGAGTAGCTTGACTGGTAGTTTGCTGCTGATTTCCTATGGATGCAGCTTGTCACTGAGAGCCTGCTGTTGCTTCTGGCATTCACTTCAGGGGGACTTTACCAAGGGTAATCCTCAACCCCATTGCTCTGTGTTGTCAAGCAACTGTGAGGGGACAATCATTATCAGAAATTACAGGAGCCCCAACTTGTATTTAAGCTGTGGTTTCCATGAGTTAGGAAATAATTTTTATGAGAGTTTTGTTATTGGTGATTTTTTTAAAGAAAATACACACAAGAACAACAAGGTGATTTATGAGATATGACATATTTATCTTCTATTTTCCCAATTTTCACTTTGATTCCTGTTGTTTCCTGAATGTGCTCTTTCTAATGTTGGTGCTGCTGTGAGGAGTAAAGAGATGACTGGAGAGTATTACTTATGTATTGGTATCCTGCAGTAATGTTGCTCCCACCTGGGTTATCGTGGATTTAAAATGAAAACTACACTGGAAGGTATATAGGATGTGGCTACCCTGAGTTTGGGCACAGCAGTCCTTCCATATTACAAAGCTGTTAATAGTTTAGTCTGTTAATAGTTAATCCATTTAGTCTCTCGGAAAGCTGAGCCCCTTCACAGTACACATGGATACACACACATAAACATATATCCCTGCACTCATAAACGCACGCAATCTCTTATAAAGCAAAGATGATCTCAAGAATTCTTTGCTATAATTGGTGAATTAGCAACAACTGGTGAATTAATACTCAATTAACTTTGTTTATTATGTGTAGTGCTGGTATTCAATAGGGGAAAGGTAAGAAAAATTTTATGGAAGGAGTGGATCTTTTCTAATCCATGGTTAAGGCAGGAGGGAAGAAAATAATTTGATAAAGAAAGAGTGGAAGGGACAGGCAGGTGGATGGAAGAGGTCAGGGGGAGTGGGAGGCCAGAAGATAAGAGAAGCTGAAATAAGCAGAGAGGAGAGGCCAAATGCTAAAGAACTTGAAAGCCCTTAATTAGGAATATTAAAAGAAAAGGATACCACCAAAGGTGATATGTAAAGATAACTTTCAGATGGTCTTTGCTATATGAGATTGCAGTAGAATCTGCATCTAATCTAAAAATAGATTGCATTAGAAAAGATCTTCTGGCTGGCGTAAAGACTGGGTATGCATTACATCGAATTCCCAATCCCTATATTTTTGCCCACCTGCATTTTTGATTTCCATCACAGGCTAACTGTACAGTATTTTGGAGTCTGGTTCTTTTTTTACAGCAAAATAATGGTTTGGACATGTATACTTATTTTGTATTTAACTTATACTCTAATATATTTAACATGTATTGGTCATCCTGCCATCTAGGGGAGGGGAAAAATTGGAACAAAAGGTTTGGCAATTGTTAATGCTGTAAAATTACCCATGCATATAACTTGTGAATAAAAAGCTATTAAAAAAAAAAAAAGACTGGGTATGGAGATTCAGGCCTGGAATAAAGTTATAGGACAGCAAGGTAGTATGGTAGATAGAGTATTTGGCTTGGACTCAGGGAGACTCATCTGAATTCAAATCTGGCCTCAGATATCAGAGTGATTCTGAGCAAGTCATTTAATCCTGTTGCCTCCATTTTCTCATCTGTCAAATGATCTGGAGAAGGAAAGGACAAAGCCCTTCAGTTTCTTTGCCAAGAAAATTCCAAATTGGGTCATAAAGAATATGACACTATCGAAACTATTTATAACAATAATTTATAAAAGTATAACAGAAAAGTTATGGAATTGGTTCAATTAGTAAATACAAAGGTACTGCTATTAACCAGTGCTGGATGAAGATTAAATATTGAACTGGGAAAATATCATAGATGAATAGAAAATATGGATGTACTAGATATAGTTCTTAAGAGAAAGGAAGAGAGAGAAAATAGGAATTTGTAGGACGTTATTTAGCTAAGTGTCATTCCAAAAGAAAACTTTATCCTGTATCGAGCTTTGTGGAAATCTCATTTTTATTGGACATCAGATATCCCATAAGGTTCTAAATTGTCTGGACACATGATGAAATCTGTGTTCACTGGAGGCATTTGTGCCATTTGACACTGCCAGGGCACTGGAGATTCTTGGCAAAAGATCCCTACATTTTACTGTAATTCTATGATTTCTATAAGATTCTTAAGGGGAGGGAGATAGTCTAGGCTACACAAATTTGGAGGGACCTAGAAGGAATCTGTACAACTATGTATAAGTTGTGATAAAAAATGATATTGTAGTTTTGAGAATGTGGGAAATAGTCCTTTGTGTTTTCATAGTGTTTAATATATCAGATAGTTGGTGGAAAGGCAAAACTGTATTTAGTCTTTTTTTAACATTTAATTTTTGTTCTATTTTTATCAATTATATGTTCAAGATTCATTGTTTGAATTTGAGTGACAAATTTTCTCCTTCCCCATATTCCTTTCTCTGAGAAGGCAAGCAATTTCATATTGCTATATATGTGCAGTCTTGTAAAACATTTTCATGTTCGTGTTGCAAAAGAAAATGCAGACTCCCCCCAAAGTCCAAGAATAAGAAAGTAAAAAGAATATGATTCAGTCCTCATTCAGACTCTATCAGTTCTGTCTCTGGAAATAGAGAACATTTTTCATTATAAGTTTTTCAGTATTGTTTTGGATCATTATATTGCTAAGAAAAGCTATCATTCATAGCTGATCATCATACAGTATTGCTTTTATGTATAGTGTTCTCCTGATTCTGCTCATTTTACATTGCATCAGTTTATGTAAGTTTTCCTGGGTTTTTCTGAAAGCATTATGCTTGTCATTTCTTTTTTTTTAATAACTTTTTATTGACAGAACCCCATGTCAGGGTAATTTTTTACAACATTATCCCTTGCACTCACTTCTGTTCTGATTTTCCCCTCCCCCCTCCTCCTCTCCCCCAGATGGCAAGCAGTCCTAAACATGTTAAATAGGTTACAGTATATCCTAGATACAATATATGTGTGCAGAACCGAACAGTTCTCTTGTTGCACAGGGAGAATTGGATTCAGAAGATATAAATAACCCGGGAAGAAAACAAAAATGCAATGCTTGTCATTTCTTAAAGCACAGTAATATTTCATCACAATCTTCAACTTATTCAGGTATCCCCTAATTAATAGCTATCACCTCAATTTGAATTTCTTTGCCACCACAAAAAGAACTTGCTATAAATTTTTGTACATATAGGTCCTTTTTTAAAGTAATCTCTTTGGGATATAAACTTGATAGTGGTATTACTAAGTCAAAGGACTAAATTGTATTTACTTCTAAAATTGTCCATAGTAGTTCCATTTTAAAATTGATGAATATATCTCATTCTGTGTTGATGTTTACATCAAATTCAGACACTCTGATAGAGTCTGCAGATGTCTAGACTAAAAGGATATACAGTTATTCTGGGATACACCTGTCCATGATTTCATGGTGCTGCTTAAAAGATAATGATATATAGATGATGCTGAACTAATCCTCATATTGTGTGAAAGAAAGGTAGGATGTGCATTGTTGATAGGATAATCAGTGCAAGTGTCTTTGTGTGCAAGAAAGTAATGTTTGACAATTTCTGTGATGGAGCTTGTGGTTCCAGAGATTGTCCTGGGACTTAGTTCAAGTGTTAGTCATGTAGTAAGAGATTGCACTTTGTTCTGTGACCTGATACCAGTCTTGGGGAGCCATGATAAGCATCTAGCAAAATTCTATATTGTACAATGTATTGGGAAAATGTTTGACTTCTTTGACATCTCCATATAAGAATAATAGGGACAGGTGGAGAGCACAAACAGAATGTGATAACAACTTTCTTAGGCAAAATCATTAGTAATGGCTAACTTATTTTGTAGATGAGGATCAGAGAGGTTCAGATATCAGTGACTTTCTGAAATTCACTTAGGCTAGTAAGTATCTGGTGCAAAATTTGAACTCCAAAAGCTAGATGGATACAACAGTGGGTTAGAGTCAGGAAGACCTGAGTTCCATATCTTCTATAGTCTTTCAGGTTTTTAATCTTCAAATTGAGGGGGTAAAATTAAATGATCTCTGAGGCTGTATGATTCTGAGGAAGTCATTTAACTGCTGTCTGCCTCAGTTTCCTAACTATAAAATAGGGACAATAATAGTCCAGGGCCTCTCAAAGGTAATTGTGGAAATGAGATAATGAGAAAAATGACATAACATTTGTAAAGCTCTTAGTGAGGGACCTGACACATTTAAGTAGTCCTTAATAATTGTTTATTCTTTCTCCTGACACCAAGTCTAGCATTTTGTCCCACTATTCTCTCTAGCTTTCCTATGAACAGAAGTATAATCATAATAATTATAAAACTATCTCACATTATACAGAACTTAATATATGCCAGGCAATGTGCTAAGCACTTTACAGTTATTATCTCTTGTTTCTCACAATAAATTGGGGAGGTGGGTGCTATTATTTATCACACTCATTTTGCAGATAAAGAAACTGAGGCAATCATAAATAAAATGACTGCTCAGGGTCACACAGTTAGTAAATGTCTGAGGCCAGGTTTGAACTCAGTATATGAACAGTATATGATGAGTCAGTTAAATCAGATAACAGGAAGGAGCCTCAGAGGTCATTTAATCTTAGCCCCTCAATTTAAAGGTCAAAAATCTTCTACAGAAGATATGTAATAAACCTGAAGTCATACAGTTAATAAATAGAAACCTTGGATTTCAAATGAGGTTACCTAACTCCAAACCCATGATGGATTTTTTTATGTTCATGATACCATCTTATTTCATGTTATCCTGTTCCACATATTCCAGAGGAGAAACAATTCTGAGCAGTGCATTTGTACACTATGCTTCTTTATAAGTTATTCATATTTCTGGTTTCATTTTGCTGCTGCTTTCTAATCGCAGTCTATAAAGTATTAAGTGGACAAAGTATTTGGCTATTATAATACTAATAACAGCAAAAATAAGGCTTGATTTCATTTTTTAGTTTTGATACTACAGCAGGAATAAGAATTTGAAATGGTAGAAAAATAGAAAAGAGTATCAGGGAAATTTTGAATCTCAATACCATATTATATCTCCATCTTCTATTGGGCATAGTATGTATGTAATTGGAACCAGAGGTGACATTAGTCTTCTCTTGAAAAGATTTGCATCATTTTGAATAAGGTAACTTTAGCTAACAGGATGGGAGTGTCAGATTTTTAAAAAATAAAAATAAAAATATGGAAGAGGAGAATGGAGGAGATCAGAATTAGATAACATTAAATGAAGTTCACATTTATCACTTTGCTGAAGACATGAAAAATTAGGGAAGCTTGGTCTCAGTAGAAGGGAAGAAAAATTTCAAATTAAGAACTTTTAGAATGCTCTCCTGCCTCTTAAATACATATAGGATTTTAAAAGAATCCATCTTCAATCTTGGAAAAGAGAGATTCTTAAATACTGGTAGAATCTCCTAGTCAGAGGAAGCCTTAGAAGTTATTCTCATCAAATAAAGCAATTTTTTCTATAACATCCCTGGAAGGTGGTCATTTCAACTCTGCTTGGACCAGTGATAGACAACTCACCACCTCATAAAGAAGCCTATTTACTTTTTGGAACATTTAAAACTAGGTATTAGAAAATCCTTCCTTACAACGAGCCAAATTCTGCCTCATTGTACTTCTCCATTGCCTAGCACTAGTTTGCGTTCTAGAATTAAGTAACTTAATTCTTTCAGATGATAGCCTGGTAGCTTTTGAAAATATCTTGTTTCCCTTAAATCCTTTCTGTTTCCAAATAAACTCCTCTTCCTTCACTCGTTCCTCATACAGTAACAATCTCCCTACTGCCTCCCGGTATGTGGGCCACTATCCCTTGGTTACCTTGTGGGACCTTAATGTTGGTCACAGTACCTCAGATGGGAGCTGACCGACTTTAGAATGGACTGGAAACATCAGGGTTTTAAGGACATTATACTTTTCTTTATGTAACCAACGACTGCATTTTTTGGTAGTCATATCACATCCTTGACTTATTCTGAGTTTTTAGTCAATTAAACTCCCTACATTTTTTCACATAAAAGGCAACCAGCTGGAGGTTTCTTAAATTTGGAGATAAAGGCCCAGATACTGGTTTGATTTAATGTTAGTAAGTAATGTGTATAGTTGTACATTAGTTCTAAATCCCCACTGTAATCTCTTCTGTGGAATGACGATAATGACTTCTCATTCTCTTCCTGGCTTTCCTGTGTTTCCATCCATTCATTTCTATGTCTCTCTCACTAACACTTTTTTACTGCCTCCCCCTGCCAGCAGCAGTTGATTCTGGAAGGAATTTTTCCTTTCTGATTATTGAAAAGAAAATTGTAATATTATACTAAAGAAAATATAATTAGTAAAGAAGATATTTTCAGGGAAAACATTTCTTTGATGAACTCCCAAGCCAAGTATTAGTGACTTAGGAATTTTTTTTGACTGGGATTTTCCATGTCCAGTCCTCATCAAAATTGAGCATGAATCAGTAAGAGTGACTATGTAGTACTATCTATAGACCTTTTGGAAACAAGCAGAAGTTTTCCAGACTTGATACTAAAAGTCCATAATCTTCTTATGCTCCTTCTTATTGTTGAGAACAGCCCAGAAAATACCCCCCATCTGGTCACACAAGAAGTCAGTTAATTGATGCAGTGAGTGATGGATAGTGCCCTAAAGTTTAAATGTTTTAGGAGGATCTATCTTATTAACACTTTAAAACATGGGAGAATAATATCATTAATTTTGATTAATTCATTTGCTCTTAATATAGCTTTTAATTTGTAATTCTATGTGAATTACAATGTAATTTGGCATTAATTATACTAAATTGACTATAAGTCAGCCAATCACAATGGGAAATTACTCACAGCTGAAAGTAAAACTAAAACCCTCCTTCAGAAGGGAAGAAGCTTATTTAAGACCAGGCAAAAGTATCTTTACGTATGTCTCTCTCTCTAGAGAAGGCAGGGTATTGAATCTTCCAAGAAAGTTATGACCTGTTAGCAAGTTTCATTACTCTATACTCAGCTGGGACTTTGAAGTAAAGTTTATATAAATTCAAAAAATGATAAATAATAAAGTAAATAAAGGTGTTGATTTGCTAATTCCTTAGGGGATTCTGAAATATAAAACTCAGAATCATGGCTTAAATGTTAGAACTTGGAATATTAATAATAATAGATATGAGAATTCACACTAAAAAAGTGCAAAACATTTCGTGCACATTATTTAATTTATTCCTCACAACAATTCATGTGTTATAGTAAATATTATTTTATAGATTCAGGGAATCAAGGCTTGAGAGCTTCAGTAATTTGTACATAGCTTATGTCTAAGATAGTATTTAGAAACCATCTAGTCCTACAATCTCATAGAAATTCAGTGACTTGTACATAGCTTTAAGTCTAAGATCAAATTTGAATTTGGGACTTCTTGACTCCAAGTTCAGTGCTCTAACCAACATTGCCATACTTAGAAACCAGCTAGTCCCACAATCTCATTTGAAAAATGAGGAAACTAAAGTTGCAAAGTGCCTTGGCAAACATCTAATATAGAGTTTTTACTCAAAAACTGTTTTTTTTTTTTTGGTTTTTTTTTTTTTTTGCATCTTCCTATAGGCTATGTTAGATTCCATATCCCTGTGGTTTTAGGGATAGAAACAGGCCTATTAATTCTTTTTAAGCCCATTTATTCTTAATTGCTTTTACTCTGAGTTATTTTTTGGCTGTACTTTGGTCAGCTGAAGATCATTTTCTACCCCTATGTGCAACACATTCCTTCTTTTCATCCCTAGTTAGCATAAAAATGGTTAACATGGAGACTTTATTCTGGGTGAGAAGCAAGTCCTATGCTATGAAAAGCTATCCCAGAGAAAGTAAAATGCCCTCCTTTCTAGAAGCAATTTCTGCAGGGATTGAGGGTTTGCAAAATTTCATGTTCACAAGTAGCTGAAGAAAATTCAAGCTTTGATATCTAAAATGCTGTGCCTGATGCACAATAGGTATTTAATAAATGTTTATTGACGAAAATGGAAGCAGAGGTTACAAAGGAGATGCATAATGTCCACAAAATAAAAATGATCGTAAGGTTGTTCCCTGCTCTGTCAGACCATATCTAAATTGTTTTTTTTTTTTTTTAACTGACAAGCATACAAAGGAATGCAAAGGTAACCAAGTATGGTAAGGGGTCTTAGTAGCATTCTGAAGAAGGACCAGTTAAAGGAATCCAGGGTATCCATCCTGGAGAAGAGGAGGCTTAGCAGGGGAGATGATTGCTATTTTGAAATATTTGAAGAGGACTGTCCTGAGAAAAAGGGATTATACACATACAGTTTGGCCTGAAAAAGCAGAACTAGAAAACCATGGATGAAAGCTGCACATCCCAAGTTTTGCCTCATTATCTCTAAGGAATGGGCTGTTTCGCAGAGTATAGTACTATGGAGGCAACAGTCCGGATGACCAGTTGCTGATGCCTGTTGTAAACACCTTGGTCAGACTCTGAACTGCTATACAACTTTGGAATCATGTGATTATAACTGGAGAACAATAGGAAAATAGGCAACGTGTCTTCCTTTGGGAATAGTTTCTAAGTACAGCATGCAATTCATATTACAAGGGTATTTTGCTTAGAGTATATTTCAAATATAGAAAATAATAAGCTGTATTTTTGCATATTCAGGGTCACTGAGAACTGCTTTGCTTTTTTCCAGGTTATGTCCCTCACATTCTTAGTGAGGCTTTGATGCTCATAAAACTAGAACTAGCTAATAGGGAATAAATTTTGCCACTATGTAATTAATTTCAGGCTGCTTTTAGGTTTTTTTTTTTTTTGCCCCCTTTCACTTATTTATATGTCACTTTATTCCTTCTAACAATATAACAAATACAAAGAACCAGGTTTTAC
The DNA here is from genome assembly GCF_016432865.1 of Antechinus flavipes. NCBI lineage: Eukaryota > Metazoa > Chordata > Mammalia > Dasyuromorphia > Dasyuridae > Antechinus > Antechinus flavipes. Next base: position 271,565,378 of record NC_067401.1, read on the forward strand.
TTAATTTTCTATACCCATAGGGTTTAAACTAACTAAAATTCTATGTCGGGATCCCTTTGCCTTTTTCACGTGTGTAGGCAGGCACACAACACACGCACACATACAACATCCACAAATTAATCTCCTCAGTCAAGCTCCCTTTTGTTTTGCTGCATTGACCTGAATGATAATATACTGTAGAGACACATAATTGGCTGGGGATTTAGTATACTAGACGGAAAAACAAAAATAAGAATCTTACTTTTTCTGTTTCAAGCATATATCTCCTGTCCTGTTTTTAATTTTTTTACCCCCCAAAATAATATTCACTGCCTGTGTTTTGTTAACCATGGAATTTGAGGAAACTGCTTGAACACAGTTGAGTCAAGGACTTTCATTTGCTAAATCTGACACAAAAGAGCTTTAGAGGAAAGATGATTATAGAATTTTTTCTTTTTCCTCTAAAGCTCAATCTCCTTGCCAAAGTAACCTGACAGAAACCTGGAACTTCCTTATTACTTATAGTTTATGGTGCAGCTTTTGTTATTAACAGTAAAAAAAAAAAAAAAAAAAAAAAAAAATCTCCATTTTGATTGTCTCACAGACTGTCTGAGTAAAAAGGGCCTTTAATGTGACATTCTTTAACGACATTAAGAATTTTGTGCAAGGTAACTAACAGCAGAAATAAATACAGTGGTTAGGGCCAAACATTTACAGGCTATCTTTGCCCATCAATTTTATCTTTGCTCATCATGGAGAATGTGAGCTGTGATAAATGGGACTGCTAATCAAACAGCACTGAAAGGTTAGGTCATTCGCACCCTTTTTAGTCATTTTGTGCTTTTCAAGAGTGAATTTGTTAAAATTATGCTGAATATCCACTTGGAGCCTCCGCGGCTAACCCTACCTGTGTTTTATAACTCTGCACTGTCAGAACTCATAATAAGTCAAACATTCTTTCGGAGGTACTCATAAGGGAGGGAAAAAAAACCCCGCAAATTTAAGAGTAATTTCAGATTGTAAATGAAAAGGAGAGGCACGACTGTTCATTTGCACCAATCATGCCTTCCTTTCATCTGCTCTGATTAGGCCTGGTGCGGTTTCATCAAACTACTCCATCACGGAGCTGTCACTCCAGCCGGCTGTTGATTGAAAACAATCAGGGCTCTGATGGCACAATTATTCTGACCCTTTAACTAGAGGCTGCTGTGATAATGAAAGGTTGATTATGATAGTTTGTGCCTCTTTCAGTTTGCCAAGAAGGTTAATTTGGGCATCAGACGGATGTTTAATGGGCGCTTGCTGGCTACACTGAGGTAAATGAGAACGTGCAGTCTTCGATATTGCACGGATATAGTTTGGCTGTCAATCATTGTCATTTGGAGTTTGTGCCTCACACTCTGGAAATCACATTTTATTTTTTCCTTGGGATTTAATTTATTCTGTGCCCCGAGGAAGTTCTTTCACTCGGTGACCTTCACAGCAGCTTTCTCTGCCTTTTTTTTTTTTTTTTTCAAATGGAGCTCAAAGGCACAACACATCTAGGAGAGAATTTTTCTTTCATTTTCACTTAAAAATGGAAACTTTAAAAACTCTGTCCTTATCATTGCTTTCCAATAGAAAAGCCAATGTTTTTTTTCCTTTGCCTTTTGCAGGAATAGTGTATCGATGCAAGGGATGCTTTGGTCTGTTTGCACATTTAATGGGCACACATACCACTGATTAATAGTAGTTAGGAAAGGGACTACCAAGCTCAGCCAGTTCATAATGGGCACATCTGAATCAAGACTGAGCTTGTGGGAAATGGTTTTCCTTGGCCCCCTTCCCCCGTGGTGGCAGGTCTGGACCAATTTGTCTCAGTGTACATTATCTTATTCCTTTTCCTAATCTCTTATGAAGTGTGAGAGAGGGAATTGAGATAGGGAGCTAGTTATTTGGTTGCAGATTCATTGATATTATTAATATTTACAAATTTCAGGTCATGTAAATTCTGTGCATAATTTTGTAGCTATTTGATTCATAGAGTAAAAGAGATGCAGGTACCTAGTAATATTTTTGTAATGTGTAGCTCATTACAATCTTGTTTTATGCATCTAATTTTTTTAATTGCTGAAAAAGTCAGGGAAGGAAGGCAGAAACATTTCTTTTTATCTCCACCCAATATATTGGTCTTATTTTGAGGGTCAGAGGCATTTTTCTCCAGAATTTTCAGACTGAAATATTTAGCAGCACGTTTTCACAGTCCATTATCCATTTTGTCTGATGGGGCATTTGTAAAACAACTAAGAAGATAGGTAGATTATAGAGAGACAGCAGCCTCATGAACATAATATTTCATTAAAGATGCTCTTTTCAGCTTATACCATCCTTTGTTGTTTTTCCCTATATAATTTTTGAATCTCATTCAGAGTTAAGAACCATTAGGTAATGTTTCACCCTCACCTGCAGCAGTCTCCATAAGTGAATTAGTCATTTCAGGCAACAGCTGTTTTAATTCAGACTTTCTCCAGGTAACAGCCTTTGTAACTTTGTATGATCAAAAAAAAAAAGCAGCCTATTACTGTGCATAAGCAAATTTGATAACATACCATGAGACCACTAATGTCTGTTTTTGCTTAGCTCTATGGAAAACTCAGATGAAATTGCCCTCAAGAGTGCCTGGAATTATTGTCAATACTCTGTTGTGTATTGGTTTTTGTGGAGGCAATGGGAAGTAGGAAAGTAATTAGGGGAGAAATAGATCAGTCAAGAATTTTTGGTCTTTGGAAAAATGGTATGATTTTATTTTTAGTTTTAATAAATACCTGTGATGCTTGTGACAATGAATGATATGTAGGTGCTCTGATTGTACATGAGATTCAAATAATTTAGTTCAATTCATTTTAAGACATTCTTTAAGTTTTAATATACTGAATATTAAATATAGTGCTAGCAGGTAGAATTGCAGAAATGAAAATGACAGGGTCCCTGCCTGCAACGAGCTTTCAGTCTAAGATGAAACACCTTAGATTTTGTTACCAGCTTCTTGTGGGATATTTTCAAATCATTTTATCTTCTTTATTCAAGGAGATACAGTTGGTTATTTTTAAAGGATTCACACTATCCACACTCAGAAATACAAAATGATAATTATTTTATCAGAGTGAATATATTTGGGAACATAGGTTGTTGTAGAATTCTTGTTTTTAGTGTTACAGATGTAAGATGTTGAGTGATTCTTCAGTACATGTACATCTTGTTCTATGAGCAAGGATTTAATAATTTTTTCAAGAAATTTTGGGTCCAAGTCATGTGCCTTTGGAGGGATAGTCTCTAAGCACTATTATGCATTCTTACCTACCAAGGAAATCCTATCCATAATAAGCTTCACCCTTAGTTCATCATCAAAAGCATTTGTTAAGCTCCTACATAGTCAGGTTGGAAGTTGTTTTTGATATAGTGATAAAGTTTTAGTTTTACTTAAGAAAGATGAACATATTAGAATATAAGTCACTTGATATATGATCTAGTTCTGTGTCGTGTTAATAAAAACTTGTTTTGCCTCATGTTAATTGAGTATAAGCTAATGTTTTGATAGTATTTTCTAAGGATAGACACAAGAAAAGGCTTGGTGTTGTTGAATATTGAGACTTTTTTCTATATGTAATTCAGCATGAGAAACAGTTACCAAGTACCTATTTTGTGCTAAGGGATAAAGGACACAAAGGCAAAAAAAATAAATAAAACTCACCTTGAAAAAAAGCTTACATCTTTTTTGGGCTGAGTGTTATAACAAACATACCAATTATTAAATACAAGGTAACCTTAGAGGGAGAGAGAAATTATAAATAAAATTATTAGGTAATGTTTCAAGAAGTCAGAAGCACCTGTCTGAGTCTTAAGAGAAAAATGAAGGATTTTAAAAGACAAAAAGAAGAGATTATTCTAGGCATAGGGATTAGCTTGAGTGAATGTAATGAGGAGGAGAATATTAGGTTTGAGGGGAAAAAAAACTAATATTCTGTTTGGCAAGAAATTAGTATGTGAAAGAAAATAATGTGAAATAAGTTAAATATATTGTTTGTAGCTATATTATAGAGAATCTCAAAATTTAAGTCAGGATAAGTAATTTATAATATTTTCTACAGACATTGGGATCCAGTGAAGTTTTTGAGCAGGGGAATGAAAAAACTGTATCAAGGAAAGTCTTTTGACAGCTTTGTGAAAGGGAGAGGCTAGAGATGTGATCAATTAGAAAGCTTTTGTAATAGTCTAGGTGAGAGTTCACATTAAGTACCCAAGTTAATGTGGTAACTATGTATAAGGGGAAGGACATGAGCAATACAAAGGAAAAAAAATCAACAGGATTTGGCAGCTGATTAAATGTTAAAGAAAGGGAATAATCAAGGAAGGCTATGATCCTGGGAGTAAGATAAAACACTAAGCAGAAATAGGGAGACTCATGTTTTAAGGAAAAGATGAATCCCATTTGGGAGGCTTTGCATTGTGCCAGGGCTTGATGCAATCACTGTAGCAACACCTACAATGCATTTGGAAGACCTCATGTGTTCTCTCCTCCATTTAACTTTTGCATTGGACCTCCTTCATGACAGTAGAAATATTTTTGAAGGACATATAGTTCTATGATTTTTGCCTCACTTTATAATAATAATCAAAAGTTTGTTATAAAGGTATATGAATAATAAAATAATTAACAAGGCTAATAATATTCAGCATTTACATACTATCAACTATATACCAGGGACTTTGCTAAATATTTTACAAATATCTCATTTGAACCTCTTAACAACTTTGGGAGTTAGGTGTTTCAATAATTATTATTTTATAGTTACAGAAACACAGGCAAACAAGTTAAGTGACTTACTCAAGCTCATACAGATAATAAGTTATCATAAGCTGGATTGGAAGTTAATTCTTCCTCACTTTAGGTCCAGTGATATGTCTACTGCATCCTACAGTTATCTATATCTTGTATTGTTTCTATCATAGAGTTTTATATGAGCTTGATAGGTTGTGTGGAAGACATCTTGGATGGAAATAAGCATTTAAAGTTGCCTCATATTCTCCTCATATCCTCATATTCTCATTTTTTTAAGTAGTTAAACAATATGCATAATAGAATTTTGTATTCTAGCAACTTTTAGTCTGTTGTTATTGTAAAGTTGTGTATTTTATAGAAAATCATTCGTGAAAATTTGACTATTTTCTTCTCAAGGTGTCCTTAATAGACATGTAGAATATGTTCTCATAAACTTTTTAAAGAAGTGAAAATAGGCATATAGAGCAGTAGTTAGTAATATACTCTTGATCTCTCTGTTCATTAATATTATTGTTTATATTATATTATTATATTTTATATGTATATAATATTATATCTATTATTTTTCGTAATCCTCAGATATAGCTCCCCTCTTTCAGGTATTTTGATAATCAATCCCTCATTGATCTCAAAATCATGGAATTGACCTCAAAATCATGAGCTTCCCATCATGGAAGTCCCCTGTCAGTATTTTGTAACTCAATTCTTTTTATATTTCTTTTAGTGCCAGAAATTCTATTGTTTTCTATGATATATCAGGGACTGGAATGTTAAATATTGTGGTTACATTGATGGGGGAAAATAGTTTGTTATAAAATTTTTGTTAGATCATTACCATTTCTCAACTATTTATGTTCCTTACACTTTAATTCTTAAACGCTTTTAAGATGATTTGGTTTTATTGAGTCTCATAGAAAGATTTTTGCAAAATCTTTTTTTTTCCATATATCCCTTTTCACTGTTTTGTAGAACAGTACTTTTCATAATCTTCCACTATTTCTCATCTCCAAGATTTTGCAAGTGAGTTTACATTTTAAAATGGTGTGAGACTTCATCTCTTCACTTTGCAAAGAAATCAAGTGATTTCTACCTAAGACAGTTTCTTAATTCTTTTGGCCTCTCTATTTTGTTATTGCTTTACATTGGTTAAATACATAAAAATGGTGTTATTATATGTTGTGTCTTCTATTCATTACCAATTCTCATTGCTATTACTTTATTTAAATAGGCTGGGATAGAGATAGATAGATTGCATGTCATAACATATATTGCCATTTTTATTCTTATTTCTAATTTTGTATTTATTTTTCTCTTTGTTATGAAGAGCCAATAAGTTTACTCTGTGCTAGGCTAGGTCCAAGAATTTGAACAGTTTAGTTACTTTGGGTTATAGCTCCAACTTGTTTTCCAGGATGCCTGAACCAATCTACACTTTTGCTAGCTTTCCCATCTTTTCTCCAATTCTTGTTATTTTTTTCTTTTGCCAATTTGATGGGTATGAGGTAGAGTCTTAAAGTTGGCCTAATTTGCATTTTGCTGGTTATTAGCAATTTGAAATAATTTTCACAATTGTTGATACCTTGAATTTCTGAGAACTATTTGTTTCATACATTGTCATGGCTGTATAATTCATCATTTAATGATTAGTCTACTTGTGCCAGGCCTTTTTCTAAGGCTAGGCCTGAAATGACATTTATTTCTGAAACTCCTTTGAAAGTCTTCACTCTTGATAGGACTGGTTAAAGCTTGTACTCCATTGGTAAGAACTTTAAATAAACCAAAAAACCAAAGGTTACTATCATTTCGATTTTGGTGGAAGAGAAAAAAACCAAATATTTTAATCTTTTGAAGTTCAGTGTACACTCTAAGGTAGGGAAAGTATTGTGAGATGAATGACAAGTTAAATTAATACTAATCTTTTTTTCTAATTAATTTAATTGGATTAAACCTTTTTAGAAAGATGAAAATGAAGAATTTTTTATAATTTGTAAACTTTTAAAAGTGTTTTAGTTGTTTCCAGAAGACAATGTGAATTTAAAACAGTAAGAAAAAAATTCTGCATATTTTTATCTTCTCAAAAAAATTACATTTAAATTGCATTCTTAATTGCTATTAGTTTGAATTATAATGGGAGGCAGTTCAAGAAGATCAAGATGTTAAAATTGTTTTTACATGTAATTGGGGAAAAATAAAATATTAATAAAAAGAAAATCATGGTTGTCATTAATTTCCATTTATTATTTCATTTTCATTTTTTTTCTTGTGGTTTGGGAATTGGTTATTTTGAATTTTTTTCTAGATAGCTGAGATTTTTCATCTGGATTTAAAAAAAAAAGATTTACTTTATAGTGATGTTTCAGTTAATGTGTTTTGGGGGCAGGAAATTAGTCCCAAGCAAAATCTTCATGAGGCATATAAAGCAAAGTTTAGATACTTCAGGTGACTAGTGACAAAAATACTGACTTGTATGAATTCCTGGGCCAGTTGAAAATAAAGTTAACAAGAACCCAGTTAAAGGAAAAAGTGTAATTTTTTTGTGTGTTTGTCTTATTTGTACCCAATCTTTTTTTTTTAATCAATTTTTTCCCTTTCTTGATGGTATACCCTTTTTCCACTTTAGAAACCCAATGTCTTTCTCATTTTTAAACTCCTTTTCTGTTAACAAAACTGAAAAGAATCTGATATGCATGTATAAGTTTAACCAATGTATTTTTTTCATCACATAACTTCGACTTTGAAATGAAATGCTGTATCTCCTGATCACTCAGCAGGTGAGAAGGTATGTAAGTAGAGAAGGGATAGAAGGTCTGAAACTATCATAAGTCTCTTCATAATATCATTTCTTAATTTAGTTCATTTAAGATGATAAGAGTAGGATATCAGAAGTAATCATAGGATACTAGATCTGCAGTTGGGGAAGGAACATAGAGAGCCTCATAATATCATTAGGATACTAGATCTGGAGTTAGGGAAGGAACATGGAGAGTATCTGTTCCAAACCTTTATCTGACATATGCAGGTCCAGGGAATTTAAATAAATTGCCAAAGGTTATACTAGGGAGCTGGCCAAAAAAAAAAAAAAAAAAAAAAAAAAAAAGTGGGATTCAAAGGCAGATCTTCAGACTCCAAAATCAGTGTTCTTTCATTGTGGTAATTTGGAGAATTTTAAGGAATTCTGAAGAGAAGTTTGAAACTGACATGTCTATCCCTGTCAAAGCTTATTTTTGAGAATTCCAGGAATGGAAGAATCTGTCCCTCTTTGATACCCACAGGGGGTCCTTTCATTTTTGTTTCTCTTACCTCCTCACTTGGTCTACTGTAGAGTCTGAACCAATCCCCAGCTTCTTAAAACTGTGGGTTGTGACCCCACATGGAATCTCATTACTCTATGTGGGGCTTGTAAAATTATGATTTATTATCAGCAAATGTTTGATTTTTGTATCTATTTTATATACCTATATACCAGTAATCATGTAAAAATTTCTTGGTTAAAAAAGGGTTGCAAGTGGAAAAAGTTTAAGAAGCTCTGATCCAGGCTATACCCAAGTACTCTTGGCACTGCTATCTAAGTGACTTGATCTAATTATTAAAAATTTCCTGGCTTTATTTCTCCCTCCCTGCTACATCTTTGGATTTCAGGTTTTTTAATTTGCTTTGTAGTTCAACTTTGATTATTATAATGCTTCATCCAATTACAGTATGAGTTTCTTAAGAGTAGCAACTGACTTGATATTTCTGTTTCTATCCATCCTCTTGGCAATGTTGGGCACTTCATAAGCACTTAATATTTTTCAGTCATTCCTTCCTTCATTCCTTCCTTTCCTCCCTTTTCTCCCTACTTCCCTCCCTCCCTCTTCTGTCTCCTTTCCTCCCTCTTTTCTTTCCCTCCCTGTATCCTTCTTCCCCAGTTCCTTTCTTCCCTCCCTCCTTCCTTCTTTTTCTCCCTTCCTCCCTCCTTCCTTCCTTTCTTCTTTCCTTCTTCCCTCCTTCCCTTTCTCCTTTCTTCCTTCTTTCCTTTCTTCCTTCCCTCCCTTCCAGAAAATGGACTTTACCTTTTTCTAGCATGAGTAAATCTGGCAGGCCTTTTTAATTCAAGCTCATCATTCCCTCTACTTCTCTGTCTAAACATGTCAGGCTCTCTGCCCCATGCTTCCTATTATTCCAATCTCAGCCTTCTTTCCTGGACTATAAAACACACACTGTTATGTTTTTAAGCATATTCTATGTACTCTGACTATTACTAGATTATTTTTCCCTATATGCAATCCTCTGATTTTATATTCTGAAAAATATCTCCATAGTTATGTTATTTCTACTCTCTGTGATATTTCTGACAGAGAAGTGTCATTGAGGTGCATCCCATTTCTTAATGAAAGAATGATGTTTGTCCTTTGGTTTCACATAGATTTCTTAGATAATTTTGAATTAAGAAATTTGATTAATATTTGAAGTCTTATAAAAGGACATGTTACTATGACTGTCTCCCCCTTCTTTAAAAAATTCAGATAAATGAGCTTATTGGAATCTAGTTTGGTTGTCTGGTGGAATCTATCAATGGACTTTGAAGTCCGCAATAGAATTGTATGTTTGAGATATGATTATACTGCTTTGACTATATAGTCCACTTTAGGATAGTCAGATGATTCACAAATAAAATTTTTCAAAAGCTTATTTCTTTATGAGGAATATGTCTGCAGATGAATATACTGTTTATTTTTATTGTTATATCAATTCATAAGGAAATACACAAAGGCCTGATGCTCACAGGATGCTCCAGGGCATGTTTAGAAATTAAATAGTTTTTTTTAACCATAAAATTCATAAGTGGAACAGTAACATTTAAAACACTCATGGGAAAATGCCAGCCTTCATAGGTGCATCTTTTGTGTGTCTGAAATATAAACCAAAATAGGTTTTCTCAATCTCAGGTTGAGAAATGCAATATTTCCATGTGGGAAATTTCCCCCCCCCCAATCCCAGATGCCATGAATGAATATTCTAAGAAGTATATAGATTTGTAGACAAATAGCCAAACCTTTGAATTACAACTAGGAAGTTTATGAAGCACTGTAATGTCTTTATAGTCTAGTCAACTAATTGCATTATTTTTCACTGAACATTTAGGCTGTGCCTACAAGTAGCAGAACAATAAGCTGAAAAATAAAGAACTCTATATTAATTTAGTTTATAGATGCCAAAATACCCTATTCACTATTCCTGCCTTTCCCCCTGAAATAATTCTTAGAAGTAGGCAACATATTGTAGTAGAAAGATTTTTGTAACCTGAAGTCCTGGTTTCAAATCTAATCTCTTTCTGTATGATGTTGAGCAAGTCATTTAATTCTTTAGGAGTAGCTTGCTCTTTTATTAAACTAAAGATTTAGATTAGATGGTATCTAAGGTCTCTTAGCACTAAATTCTAAGATGGTAAGCAACATAATGTAATGGAAAGAATGTTAGTTTGGAAACAGACTTGGGACCAGGTGTACAACTGCTTTATTATTCCCTGTCTGACCTTGACCAAGGTATTTAACCTCTGTGTGGACTTACTTTCCTAAAATATAAAATGAGGGGACTTCATAAAATATCTCAGTCTCCTTCCAATCCCTAAACTATGATTCTGGGCCATTTTGGCATCATGTGGATACTTTTAAAGGTATATATTTAGACCAGCGCTCTTAACAGGTGTTAAAGAAAAATATTTTTATAAGTGCATTTTGATATAATTGTTTTCCTTTGTAATCTCCAATATTTTATTTTATGCATTAAAAGTATCATTTTGAGAAGAATCCATAGACTTTTTAATCCTGCCAAAGGAGTCCAAGAAGCAAAAAAGATCAAGCTCCTATGGTTTAGATCAGTGATGTTGCACTCAGAACCAGGGATTATTAAATAAAGGATTCTTGGAAGTCTTGTATTGATTTTGTTTTAAATTGTAACATTATTTATGTTATATTGTACTTTTATTTTGTTAAATGATCTTGATTACATTCTCACTCAAAAGTGTTGTGGGCTACCTGCTTGATGCTTCTGGTTTAAATTCTCTTTAAAGGTAGGTTGAAGTGAAATTAAAGAGTAGTAAATAAAAAGCTTTAATAAAGAAAAATAATAATAGATTATGATGGTGTATGGGATGTTCAGAGAGGACTAGCTCCACTAATGTGAGAGCTTGCTGAGCACTTTTCAAGCCTGATTATCCACCTTTGAAGTCTACCTGGCACACAACTCTCACCTGTGGCTCAAAAAAACTGTAGCATGCTTAGTGGCCACACCTGGCCATCTTGGTAGATGGGTTAAATGGAGAAAGAGAGCAATTAGCAGTCTGTAGATGGCTTTCCTACTTAGTTCTCCCAAGCCCAAGTATGTCCCACCTCTTGGTAATATGGTGGTCATTGTTAAGAGTTTACTTTTCAGAGATCTAGATATATGTTAGAATTGAGAAAACTCCTCCCTTGTGGATATTTGTGGCTTGAGTATAGTCTTTGGAAAATGGATCACAAACATAATGTAAATAACATGCTCCACTCAAGCTAGATGATGGTGATTACTTTTCAGAGTACTTTCTCCACCTTGGGGTCAAATATTTCAATTATTTTCTAAGAGCTGAGGTCACACTTTTTAGGCCAAGAGAAGCTGTAATGACTCCTGATGTGGGTATACATTCTTTTGAAAACTTTTTAATAATAGCTTTTTATGGGGGGGGGGAGGAGGGAGGGAGGGGAAAAAACGAAACATAAGTGATTGCAAGGGATAATGTCGTGTAGTAATTATCCTGGCATGGATTCTGTCAATGCGAAGTTATTATTAAATAAAATAAAATTTATAAAAAAAAATAATAGCTTTTTATTTTCAAAATATATGCAAAAATAGTTTTTCACATTCACCTTTGCAAAACCTTGTATTCCAAAATTTTCCCTGTCCTTTCCCTAGCCTGTCCTTTTGACAGCAAGTAATCCAATGATTAAATGTACATTTCTTCTATGTATATTTCCAAAATTATGCTGCACCAGAAAAATTAGATCAAAAAGGAGAAAAAATGAGAAAGAAAACAAAAAGTAAACAATAACAAAAAAGATGAAATACTATGTTGTGATCCATTTTCAATCCCCAGTCCTTTCTCTGAGTGTAGATGACTCTCTCAATCATAAGTTTATGGGAACTGACTGAATCACCTCTTTGTTGGCAAAAGGCACATCCATCAGAATTGATTGTTGTATAATCTGGCTGTTGCTGTATACAATGATCTTCTGCTTCTGCTCATTTCACTCAGCATCAGTTCATGTAAGTCTCTCCAAGCCTTTCTGAAATCATCCTATTGATCATTTCTTATAGAAAAATAATATTCCATAACATTTATATACTATAATTTATTTAGTCATTCTCCAGCTGATGGGCATCCACTCAATTTCTGGTTCTTTGCTACTACAAAGAGGGCTGCCACAAACATTTTTGCACATGTGGTTTCCTTTCCCTCCTTTAAGATCTCTCTGGAATATAAGCCCAGAAACACTGCTGGACAAAGGGTCTGCACAGTCTGGTAGCCCTTTGGACATAGTTCCAAATTGCTCTCCAGAATGGTTGGATCATTTCGCAACAATGTATTAGTGTCTATGGGTATATTTTCAACAATGCCTGTAGTGGAGAAATCAGCTACAAGGAATAGCTGTTTTAGATCGATGACTCTTCTTAGATAATTTCAGGGCAAAATAGTCACTTATAATTGCTTTTTTTTAATGTGTTAGTAACTTGCCCTATCTTTAGAAGTTGTAGTTGCATTTGTATAGAAAGCACAACAGCAAGAAAACAAACACTTTAACATTGTGCAAAATTAGTTGTTATCTAGGTATGATCTATATAGTATATCAGCTGTGGCTATGAAATTGGGCAGAAAACAGAGTTCCAGAACAACTCAGTCTTTCACTAGAGGGAAAAAAAAAACAACAAGCATTTAGTAAGTGCCTACTATATTTCAGGCATAGTGCTAAACATTTTTTATAATTATTATCCCTTTTTAGCCTTGCAACTTAGGTAGTTTCTATTAATATCCCCATTTTAAAGATAAGAAAACTGGGGCAGCAAGATGGTGCAGTGGATAGAGCACCAGCCCTGAAGTCAAGGGGACCTGGGTTCAAATCTGGTCTTGGACACTTAACACCTCCTAGCTGTGAGACCCTGGGCAAGTCACTTAACTGTTATGGGCCAGAACTCTTGTACTTGAAACAAGGATTCTTACAAGATGCTAGCTCAGTAGAATTGATGAAGACAATGGTTATCTAGTTTAGCATGGTGCTTAATAATTCTCTAGTTCAGTACATGTACTTAGTACTTAATATAGTTCTACAAGATTCACACCTATGATGTAATTAAAATAGAGCATATAAGCTGTAACAAACTCAGTCAGGATCAGAGCCAGAGAAGACAGAGGACTGGAGGTGGGAGCTCAAGCTCTCAGAGCCAAAGAGAGAGATTCATTCCATCTTCATCAGCCTTGTGGTGGCTGGCCCATCCTCCTGCTCCCCCCCACTAAGACCAAGTGCCTCAAGAAAGCTAGCCAGGCCCCAGGCAAGGATACAATGAAGAATTTGGATTTTTAACCCCTGGCTATTCTTGTAGTGATTACTCTGCTGAAAAGAAGGCTGCCCCAAAGACCTCCAGAAGACAGGCAGGACACTACAACCCCAATTGCCTCAGCCAAAAAAAAAAAAAAAAAAAAAAGAGAGAGAGAGAGAAAAGTGAGGCAAATAGATTAAGTGACTTGCTCAGGGTCACACAGCTAATAATTGTCTCAGGCCTAATTTGAACTCGGGTCTCCTGAATTCAATCCCACCAACCTATCTACCATGTTAATTCATTTTGCTCATGTCCAACTCTTCATGACCCTGTTCCTTGGCAAAGATAACTGGACTATTTTGCTGTTTCCTTCTGCAGCTCATTTAAAAAATGAAGAAACTGAATTAAATGACTTGCCTAGGGCCATCATTGCTAATAAGTTACTGAAGCAAGATTTGAATTCAGGTCTTTCTAACCACAGGTCTAACATTTTGTCTATTCTGTGCTGACTAGTGCTATCCACTGTGCTAGTTAGCAAAAATCACACACACACACACACACACACACACACACACTAATAGTAAGGAAGCATAAGATTTTTACCATCTTCCTTGAGCTACTTTATGTTTAAAGCAATAGCAAGGAGACCATATAAGGCCCTGTAATCTATATAGTTTTCTATTCAGAAAAATTAATACAGAACCAAGTAGTATTTTGAAAAATTCCATTTTTATTCTCTGCATCTTTCAGTTCCATTTAGGGAGTACAGAAAGAACTACACACTGATAAACTTTCCATGAAATTAAGGGTGTACTGGAGCTACCTTCTACTATCACTTGAGATCTGATAGTGAAATTTTTATTGTGAACATTTGCATCTCAGAAATCAGCAAATGTTATAAATCACACCTTGATTTATTATTTTGTTGATTGTCTAGACTTTAGAAAGTGATGTAGAAATTGTCAGTAATGCAGATTAATCTTAAAAGTCTATTGTGTATACATTTTTTGGAAAGCCACTGACCTGCACATCCATCCCTGAAGGAGTATCTTTTACAGGTTGGTGATTGATTCTAATCCTTCCTCACCCTCTGCACCTCCATGATGCAGTGATTCTCTCCAAATATGGTATAATATTGCTGGTAGGGATATCATTCAACTTCTATTTAAATATACCTATTAATGGAGTTCCCTATTTTTCAAGATGACTCCACTTTTAGACTTAGGAAATTTTTGATTATATTGATTTAAAGTCCAATATTGTAAAATATACAGTGCTGTGTAAGTCATGTTATTAAGTTATTATTAAGTTATATTATTACTATTTTGTAATGAAAAAAGTACTTTGTTTGGAATATGATTTATATTTTTCTGCTTAGCTTTTGCTACCCCAGGTTCTCAGTTTCCTCATCAATAAAACGAGATAGTTTGACTAGATGATTCCCTAATGTCCCATCTTATTCTAAACACTATGGCTTTCACTTGATAATTATTAGCTGTGTGACCCTGAACAAGTCACTTAAACCCTGATTGCCTTGTTCCCCCCCAAAGAAAAAAAACTAATATGGCATTAATTCTGTGGGTTTGTTTCTATTGATTCAGCTTAGGCTTGAATATACTTTTTAGGCAACCATATATTTTTAACTTGTCCTTAAAAACTCATTTTGTAGTTGATTTTTTGAACATATATGTAGGACTGTATATTATCTACCCCTATTATATTTTCCTATTTGCCTTAGCTCATTGTCCATGCCTGTCAAGATCTTGAATTCTGATTCTGTCATACAATCTATTAGCTAGCTATCCCTTTCTGCTTTATGTCATCCATAAAGTTGATAAGTATGCCATCTTTGTTTTCAAGTCACTGACTTTAAAGAATGGTGACTATAGGACCAAGGACAGAGCAATGCCATTAGAGATGTCCCTCCAGGTTTATGCTGATCCATTTATCAACATTCATTCAGCTGAAGACTAATCCACTTAACTTTATTCTCATGCAGACCCCATTTTTCTCTCTTGTCCACAAGATATCATGAGGGTCTTTGTCAGATGTCTAACTAAAATCCAGAAATATTTTACCTATAATAAATGATATATTAGCTATTCTAATCTTATAAAAAACTAGATTTTCATAAATTATAGAATCATTCACCTAGAACTGAGACCACAGAGGTCATATAATTTAATCCTAACATTTTATAGATGAGGAAACTGAGGCACAGAGACTCTTAAGTGACTTGACCAAGTTCACACAGGTAATTGACAGCCTTGGGATGTGGACCCTGCTCCTCTGATCCCAGCTATATTACCCCCCATCCTTGTTCTCAGTAAACTTCTTCCTAATGATTTCCACTTCTCTTTCCAAATGTTTACAATTTGGCTATTGTATAATCTATTCTAGATTATTTCCATTGGTATTTATATAGTTTCTAGAATCCAAATTTCTTTCCTTTTTTGAAAATCATTTATTCATTTCTAGTTTTCTAACATTTCTCCATTTCCTTTAATTCTTCAGATTACTGACCACAATTCCAGAATTATATCTTGTTCTTTCTGTATTTGGAAACTTTTAATTCCTTCAAAATATTTATCTTCTATTTTATCATTTTCTTGGCTATCAACGACATTTATTCTACTTTTCCCAATCTGAAGATCATTATTTGATAAAGAAATGGAAAGAAAAATTAAAGAGGGGTAGTTCAGCTTTCTTTCTCTCATTAATGGTGCACTATCAGCTTGGAGAGAGGTGTCTAATGGAGTGCCCCAGGGATTTCTGCTTAGCCCTATAATAGTTCACATTTTTTTTTATCAATAACTTATCTAAATGCCTTATTATCAGATTTGCAGATGTTGCAAAGCTAGGAGGCATAGCTAAAAACTATTTACCTAAAGGCAGCATTAATTGTCAAATTTGCAAATGCTACAAAGCTAGGAGGGATAGAGAAATCATTTCATAAAGATCTTGACAGGCTACAGTTTTGATCCAAATCTAATAAGGTAAAATTTAATAAATATAAATCTGAGTTTTTATATTTGAGTTAAAAAAAAGCCTCACAAATATGAATGGAGCATATATGGGTAAATAGCAGTTCCTCTGGATAAAAGATACCAGCGTTTTAGTAGACACAAACAAGCTCAGCATGAATCAACATTATGATGTGGATGCTTTCATAGCTAAGCAGTGCTGAAAGAGGAATAGCATTTAGGAAATGGGAGGTTATAATTCGATTGGGCCCTTTTCTCATCAAACTACACCTGCAGGATAATATTTAGATCTGGGCAGGACCTCTTAAGAAAAATGTTGATAAAGTGGAGCATATTCAGAGGTGGGTCAGCCTGATGGTGAAAGACCTCAAGATCATGCTGCATGAGAATTTACTGGAAGACCTGGCTATATTTAACCCAGAAAAAAAAAAGAAAAACAGGTTGAACAAGATCGCAACTACAATATTTGAAGGGCTATCGTGTGGGGGGGGGCGGGGAAAGAGGTTTAATTAATTTTTTTTCTCCTTAATTTCAGTGAACAGAACCAGAAATAATGGCTAGAATTAGACTTTAGGCAAAAGGAAAAAAAATGCTCCTTAGGTATATCTAAAAGAGGAATGATTGCCTGGAAAAGAAGGTAATGGGTTCTTCCTCAATGAATGAACACTTGTGTGATGTGATATACATATATACACATACACATAAACACATATATGCATGTATATATATATGTTTGTATATATGTGTATATGTATACACTGCACACACGTGCATCTGCATCTGCATGCATAATACACATGTGTAAATGCATGTAAATACACATGCATGTGTGTGCATGCATATATGTGTGTTTATCTATATCTGTATCATAGAGAGCATTCTTATTCAAGTATGTTTTGGACTCAATGGTTTCTATGGTTCCTTACGATTCTGAAATTCTGTGAGAATGCAGATTGTGGAAAGAAGTTGTAAATGAAATTTTTTTTTTCAGATAGTTGGTCAGGTGCATTTCAGTTCTGAAATTTTGTGACCTGTTAAGATTATGCCATATGCTGAACTACCACTTTCCTTATGTTCTTGTCAGAAATGCATTTTTTTTTCCTGGGCCTTTTTTGAGTCTCTGCTCTTTCTGAGCTTTTATCTTATTTACATTACCCTTCTAGAACTTACCTGCTTCCACCTGTCTCCTTTTGAATCTTTTGGAGATCCCTTTTTTGGGGAAAAAAAAATAGGAGTACTTCAAGACACTCCCTGGGTAGCCACTTTAGCCTTTTGAGCTACTTTGTCCTATTCTTTGTTGGAATCATCTGTGAAAGAATTTAAATTTTAAGAGCTTCCTATCCCTCCTGAGTTCCTTTGCCTTTTACAGGAGGACTTAGTATGAAGCCAACCACCTCAGGGTGGGGATGTTTTGCTCTATAGTCCTGCTGTGTACAAATGGTCAGATGGGGGAGGCTGGTATGCACCATTGAGAAGGAATTTTGAGTATGTTGTATATATCTGATGAATTATTCATATGTTTTACTCAAATGTGCTAAGACCAAGGATGATTTTCATTATCTCTAGAATATGGTTGGGGGGTGAGGAAGGAAGAATATATTTCATGTCTCCTATTCATAAATCTTCCTTTCTTTCCTTTTCACCTACATAAAGACCTTTATGTACTAGGCCTGGGGATGAAATTTTTTTTCTCTTAAAAATTCCTAGGGATGAAAATTATCATGCACAATATAATTTGTCAAATATTTATATTTTTACATGAGAGCCTATTTGACATCATAAAACTATTTTAGGGTAATATCATCAGAGACCTAAAATGTATTCTTGTTGCTTTTTGTTATTTTATTTTTGAAGCATCTCTTAGAATTATCTAAGAGTTGTGAACTACCTATACAGTTGATATTGAGAAGACACAATAATATAAAGTAATGATTATAATGGAGTAACTCAGTAGTACAGTGGACAGAATACTGGTCCTGGACTTAGGAAGCCTCTTCTGAGTTCAAAACCAGCCTCAAATACTAGCTATGGGGAACTGGGCAAGTTGCTTAATTCTATTTGCCTTAAGTGTCCTATCTGTAAAATAAGGAAATAGCAGAACTATTCTAGTATCTTTGCCAAGAAAACCCTATGTTGAGTTACACAGACTGAAAATAACTGAATGACAATAATGATTATTCTCTAAATGAAAAAAAATCTCAAAAATCCAGCAACTCCATTCATGACCAAATGTCAGATATGAAGATATCATTTCAGGTGAATGTAGAATAAATCAGCAGCCCTCAAATAGAAAAAACTCACAGAGACAATCAAAAAAATTCCAAACGTAGCTTCTATAATTTCTGAAGTCCAATTAAGAAATACCTATAGTGGTTACTTTTAGTTATTTTTCAGCTTATTGTATGTATGTATGCATGCATCCATCCATCCATCCATCTCTAGTTTTCTCCATTAGAACATAAACTCCTTGAAGGGAGAGACTGTTTTGTTTTTGTATGTGTACTCCCAACACATAGAATGGTATCTCACACGTAATAGATACAATAAATAATGACTTTAATTTATTGAGTTTTAGGGGTCCTATGTGAGGGGTCATTTTTTGGTAAAACCACAAGTTTTCTCTTTCAGGGGGTTCACTATGGATTTGTAATCGAAGTTCTTTCAGCTAAAATACTCTGCACCTTGGTATAGCTCCAGGTAAAATCTAAACTTTTTGTTTGTTTACTCCAGTCTTATCATACCATTGGTATAAGAAACTTATGGTGTGTTAATTCCCCTGTCATCCTCATCATTTTTGACCTATCTGTAGTGATCTAATGATCACTTTTTTCTCTTGGATACTGTCTTCTTTCAGTTTTTAACATTAGTCCTTCTACCTCTCTGACCACTAATTTTCTGTCTCCTTTGGCTGGATCAAAATGACACCCATTTGTGTCGATTTAATGGGGTTCTTAAGTGTCTGTCCTGGGGTTCTCCATTCTTCCATTTTCTATACCAGCTTCTTTAGTGATCTCATAATTGGTATGATCTCATAATTGATGATGAATCAATTTTAAATGCAATATGCAAATCAATCTCAGGTCTCTATATACAGCCTTAATCTATCTCCTCTGCTCAGAGTCTCATCACCAATTACCTTTTAGAAAGCTCAGAGTGGAAGTGGGCTCATCAAACTCAATATGTCTAAAACAGAACTTATTTTCTTTCTTCCCTGTTTTCCCATTATAGCCAAGAGATCCATCATTCTTCTATTTACCAAACTCATAGCCTCAGTATCATCCTCAAGCCCTTCCTCAAACTCATGCTACAGACCTAATCTATTGTTAAGCCTGGTTTCTGTCTCTGTAACATTTTTCACTTATGTTCTCCCCTCACAAAGCACTAGCCTGCTAAGGATCCTTTTCGCCACAGGCCTGCATTATCAATAACTTCTGCTTGATCTCTCTGTCTCAAGTATCTCCCCATTCGCATCCATCTTCCATCCAGCTCCCAAACTGCACATTTGACTATATCACTCTTCTATTCAATAAACTAGGTTGACTTCCTTTTACTTCCAGAAACAAAACTAAAATGCTGTCACTTGAATCCCTTTTCCAGTAAGCTCCTTCCTATCTTTCCAGCCTTCTACCACCTTATTCCTTCTCTAGGAACTCTACGATCCAGACACAATGACCTTCTTACTATTCCTTGTTTCCACAACTCCATCTCCATTATACCTTTTACTATCTGTCCCTTATCTCTGCAACCCTCCTCCCCTCACCTTATGTCTGACATCCTGGCTTTTGTCAAGACTCAGTTTGAATTTGATTTTCTTCAAGACACTTTTCCTGGGTACTTCCTTTGCATGTCTCTTCCTCCTGAGAGTACTTTGCATTTATATTGTATATGTTTTTTTCATCATCTCCCCATTAGATTTATTGGATCAGAAAAATTCTAATTTATAACAAAAGTTGCTAAGACAGAGCTTGAGGCATATTCAGTTTTTTAGGGATAAAAGCGGTCCCTAATTAATTGGGTCCAAACACTCCTCAAGATCAGGTAGGCCAGTGTTCACCCCTTAGGCATTTTCTACTTTTACACACTTATTCTCAGCAAAGTAGAATTTTGCTGATTGGTCAGTTCCAGAATGGAGAAATCTTAAAGAGTTGGCTAAGGTAAATATCCATTACTCATAACCACTTTGTCAGCAGACCCTTCACAGATCATCAACTCCAGGTTATCTCAATGAGGGACTAACAAAGGTCATGGAGACTTTTCCAGAAACATTTCAGAAACTTCCACAAGACATAAGATTCTAGTAATTTGACCAACAATCAATAAGGGTTCATGGAAATTGTTGGTTTGAAGCAAAGCTCACAAAGTAATGAATGGTAGTGATACATAAAGGTGAGGGGTTTTGTACCAGCAACTGAATCTTATTACAGCATGTTATAGGCTATGGGCTGGGGCTAAGGGGGAATGCAGCAATTACATTCTTATTACATTTTAAATTAATAATATTAATCTAGCTGACAAGTATAGGTATCAATACTTGGTATATTAACCATTCATAACACTTATCCTAACAGCATTAACATACATAATTAACTTAATCTTATTCAGTTTAATTCACTAATATAATCACTGATACCTTTCCTAAGTCACAATAAACTGAATAAATATTAATTTGAATAAGAGGTATCAAAATTATGCTCCTAGAAAGCAGAGATCCTGGTTTTGACTTTTTTGTCTCCTAATAACAATGTCTGACACATATTCAGTGCTTTTTTTGTATAGTAAGTGCTTAATCTTTTCTTGTTGACTCACTGATTCCATGAACTTCCTCTCTGGAAGTTATGGATTTGGAGAGTTGTGTGAGTTACTGAATTGTCTATTTTCACACAAAACATAGGTTTTTTTTTTGAATCTCATATCTTTCTCATCACAAGTCTAGCTTCTGCCCAATCAACCATACTTTTTATTCCATGAAAAAAATTTACATTTTCTGTGCCATGGAACAAAAAATATAACTAGGTGACACATAGAATAAGCAGCAGGGTCTGGAGTCAGGAAAATTCAGCTTCAGACACTTAGTGACTCATCCTGGTCAAGTCATTTAACCTCTGCCTTCCTTAGTTTTCTTCTCTATAAAATGGGAATAATTGTAGCTCTTATGTTGTAGGATAGTTGTGAAGATCACATAAGACAGTATTTTTTTAAAAGTACATAGTACAATGCCTGGTATGTTATATAAATGCGTATTGCTTTCCCTTCAGGGACATCTTGGACAGAATTATGAAGTATGGCCCCTTCTCAGAATAGTGCTTTTAAATGCATAAAATAAAATGCATTGGATTCCTCAAGAAACAAATTATATTGAAATATAATATCAAAAACATATCTTAAAAAACCCAAGTGCATAGACCCTAGGTTAAAAACTTCTACTTTAAAATAATCCTTAAAGATTGTCTAGAATACATTATAATTTGAAGAACTCAAAATGAGTTATGCTTCAGTTTCCTTATTAAGCTTCCTGTAAAACAGAACTTAGGTGTTTTTTTTTTCTTTTTTTTACTGTTCTACATCCAGGGACATCTCACACTTTATGGGGAGCTGAGAAAACACTTGGGATGGGTGTGTGTGTGTGTGTGTGTGTGTGTGTGTGTGTGTGTGATCCTTCTCTTTATAAATATCAGTGATCTCAACTTTTTTTTATCATACATCCTATCCATCAGCAAAACCATTTTCATCAAATGTTTATTTACATATTATATATAGCTCTGTACTAATAATGTACATTCTATTAGAATGAGAAATTTTAAAAAAGATGAGGTAAAGTTGAAAGAATATTTGTCTCTAGAGTTAGTCGAAAGCCATTGGAGTTTATGAGTCAGAGGCAATGACATGATTATACTTGCATTTCAGGACAATCACTTGAACAGTTGTGAGGAGAATGGATTTCAAAGGAAAGAGTCAAAAGGCAGGGGGACCAATGTAAAAGCTCTTGGGAGTCTAGGGAGGTAATAAAGTTCTGAACCAGATTCTGAACTATGTGAGGGAAATGAAGAGGATGTATCTAAGAGATGTTCTGGATGGAGATAGAAAGTTCTGGTAATTGATTGGATCTGTGAGGTAAGGATAAAGAAAAGTAGAGACTGACTCACAAGTTGCTCACATGACAATCAGGACAGTGACCTGGAAACAGGAAAATAATAGGGAATTTTAGAAGATGTGTGGGTTTGGAAAGAAGGATAATGAAAAAATGTCTGTGATACAAATCTCAGCTCATCTGTCTGCTCATCCCTTGTGCTCCACACAATTGAAAGGATAAGAGGAAAGATTTTTGTTCATTGGTCATGGCCCTGTGTGAAGTGATCTGCCAAACTGAATGCGTAGGAGTAGAGCCACCTGCGTGGCTCTTGCTAGGAGCATCCAAGTGTTCGTTAGGCTATAAGTCCCCTGAGAAGCTGACACCTGTGCCAGAAGAAAGGTTGTTGGGAACTCCCATAGCAGAAGCAAGGGGGGAAATCGGAGAGTGTTAGAGGATCAGGTAAGTGTGATTTTGTTGGAGATGGGCCCCATAATTGCCTATCACAAGAACAGTTCAGCTTTTTACACTTTAGATGGTTGATCTCTCTTCTATATCTGTAACTGTATTTATATATCTATATACATGTATATGCACATATAAACACACATGTATATATACACATACACACTCGTGTAATATTCACAATATTAACATTAAATATACATACATATATATATATATATATATACACACACATACACATACATAGATACACATACACACACACCCCTTGGGGTCAAGTCAACATTCCTCCCCCATAATTTGAAGACCACTGCTCTAGATCCAAAGAGTTTCCTGGTTTTAGAGTTGTTTTGATATCTATTTTAATAATGTGCATTTATAGGCATCAACCAGACTAAGAGCTTATTAGTTCTGTGCTAATAGTTTAGGAAATAAGAATAATAATGGTCACTCCCCACAACTTTTTAAAGGGTTAAATGAGCCATGAAAATACTTCTACATTATTATCAGCTTTGCCAGGCTGAAGTTTCTTTTAAATCCTTTCAGGTGTTTTTCTTTAGCAGTTTATTGAGGCTTCATCAATTTTTTTTTAACTAAATTTCTTGGAGGAAAAGAAGTACCATGCATGTCATACATATACATATGCCTGCAGTCAGCTATAATGGTTAATGTGCACACACACACAAATTCCCTCCTCCCCTCCCTCCAAAATATCTGTTTTACAAGCAAAATGTTGACACAATTTTAATTAGAGTGCTCTGGTGAGCACTGTCATGGCAGCATTTTCATTGTTCTGGTTGAGGAAATGTTGTAATTCCGAATCCCTAGTTCCAGGTACTTTTTGATTTGAGGGATATATTATCTGTTGGACTAAAATTCCCTTTGCTGTTTCTAAGAGAAAAACAAATTTGATGCTTTAATATTCTGATGAGTTCATATCAATAATATAAAGCATCTTTTTTTTTCTTTTTGGATCAGACCTGCAACTTCATTGTGAGGGTCTTCCAGTTAAAAAGATGAGAAAAATAGTGGATGTTTATCTTGCCTTATCTTTCTATTCCAATCTTCCAAACTAGGATGAAGGATCCCTCTATGGGATGGTGGTCTACCCTGCATATGAGGGTGAATAAGGTGGAGAGTTTTGGCCTCTAGGTGAACTGTAAGTCATTTAGTCCTTATCATTAATTGTGAGGGCTGTGGCAAGTTACCTTTTATCAAAAATGATAGTCACGATTCTGTCAATATAAAGTAATTATTAAATAAAAATTTAAAAAGAATGATAGTCATGGAACAATAAATATTGGTCTTATTTATTGAACAAGTGTGAGATTTTTATTATCTTATTATGCTGAAAATAAAGATTTGATTAACCACCTGATGAAGATAAGCTTTTAAAAATACTTTATATACCTATTAGTACTAAAGAAATACTTGTCAGATGCAATTGAATGTATATTTTTAGCAATGATTAAAAATAATAAAATAATAGTTGAAAATAATTAACACACATCAATATAACTTAAACTTAAAACAAACTTTTCTTAAAAGGCTTGTGTGATTTAGGTAGCAGGAGTATTTTGTATTAAGTTTTGGCAAAGATCAGTGTTAGAGGATTTGAATTCCAAGCCCAATTTACTGCTTAATGAAATTCCGCATTTTGGAATAATTCCCAAGTGACTAATTGTGAATAAGAAACTAACCTTTGATACTGTTTTACACACACACACACACACACACACACACACACACACACATACACAATGATAAATTTTTAACTGGATTTTCTGAGGGGAAAAAAAGAATATATATGATAGACTTTTAGGTATAATATGCATTATTAACATTTTCTTCATCAATTTCTTAAATCCACATAAATTAATAAAATTCATTGTAGAGATCTACAATGTCTTCTAAATGTAAGTGCTTACACTGAAAATTTAACAATCATTTTTCACAAGCCAGTTTGAATTTGCTCCAGCGTACCAATAGATTCATATTTCAGATTTTTTATAGATGAGTATGAATATACATATTTATATGTAACCATACATTTATCTACCTCCATATACAAATATATGTATATATTCATGTGTATATGAACATATATACGAATGTATAAATAGGTATATATATATACATACTTATCTATATATAGTACATATATCATGTGTATATGAACATATATACGAATGTATAAATAGGTATATATATATACACACTTATCTATATATAGTACATATATGTATATATGCCCATACATACTTTGCATAAATATGAAATAGGTTGTTTTAAAAGCAGTTTTGCACTATAGTTTTCATGAAAGGTCATATTCTAGATTCATTTAGGAATGATCAAGAAATATTATGTTGACAAAATTTAATTAGTTATTAGTATAATGTGTTAGGAAATTGTTGCAAGATTTCTTTTCTTTTAACATAATTTATATTCCTCACAAGTTCTATTTATATTTTGGGGGCTGGGGCAGATATCACATTTTAAATACACTAAGGTATTAACCATTTTTTAAAAAATTCAGTGAAGAATCTTTTAAAAAATATAAATAATATTCTGCCTTAATCTGGATTTTTTATATATTATGTTTATTGGAAATGAATTCCACTTATATTCTGACTCTGGGTGTTGCTAGTGGCATGCTACATTACAAAGCTATACTGTGAAAAGATAAATCCATTTTCTCCTGAGCCTTTAGGCTCCTGTGTGATCTTGAGTAACATTTCTGATGCCTAGAATGATATATTTGAAGAATCACCATGGAGTAGGATCCACCTGGTGTGAATTGAGGAAAAAATAAAAGAAAATAGCTCTTTGTATATTTGTGAACTGCTATTAATCTAGAATGGCACAGAATTAAAATGCATTTTTCGAGAGAAAAATTAAAGTGGTGAAAAAAAATCAAGAAAAATTTTCTTTTCCAAAATGGTGTATCTGTTCTTCCCTCTTCAAGTTGACTCTAGATGTGTGATTTATTTAATCTGAAGTATTCCAAAATTTAGGCACAATGAAGAGTAACATCTTGGGTTTTGTTTTTTATCAGTAAGTTTTACTTTTTTAATTTTAGAGGTGATTGCTATTTATAAACTTTGAATCATAGAAGTTGTGTTTGGACCTGAGTATGTCTGAATTAAGTTTTTGATATTTATGGTTAACAGATCATTTTAGAGTTTAAGAGGTTAGAATTTTCATGTCACTATCCTTAACACAAAAATTTCCCAAAGAATCCAGCATCCTTTCGTGTTAGGGAATGAAATGATGAACAGGGTGGTAATACTCTGTTTTTATATAAAATTGAAAACATAATCCTCTCATTCATTCTTTGCTTCCATGTCAGATTATTATAGTCTGTATGGTTCCAGAGAAGATAAAGTGAAAGACAGTTTGGAGAGGACCACAAAGATAAGATTATAAGGAGGGAGAAAAAAAATTAGGACATACGATGCTAGGCTGTAGGATTTATAATGATTTATTTAGAGAAAAAAAATTCAAGCTCCTTAAGAATAGAGAATGATCCATTCTTTGTTCTCATATCCCAGTTTCTTGCAGAGTAGCTGGTACCTAGTAGGTGTTTTTTGATTGTGAGGTGATTGATCAGGGAAAGATAAGGAATAACAGAAAGAACTAGTACAAAGTATACAAAACAAGAGTTTTGAAATCATCTAGTGAGAATCATATGGTTGAAGAGGAATTTCAAATACGTAATCGAATGAATTCTCTGTATTCCACCCAACAGCAACCTTAAGTATAGCTTAACATTGGATGAAGATCAACAGATTATCCATTAATCATCTCTTTATTTTGCTATGTGACAAGTAATTTTTTTTGGTGTGCTAATGTCTTTCAAGAGATGTTGGCTACTAGCCCCTTTTGCAACTAATTTGTATTGAACTACATTGCGTATTCATTTTATTTTATTCATTTTATGTGTGTCCATTTTATATTAATGCCATATATATATGTATATATATATATATTTATATTTATTTGTCTCTCCCATTAAATGCTTCTTGGGAATACAGATGGTTCCACTCCATATACTTGTATCCCCAGTGGCTAGCACCTAATAGCCACTTAATAAAGACTTGTCAGTTGATAGTAATGTTACTGTCCACTCAGGCCTAGCATGTACATCTCCACTTCCTTTTGGAGGATACTCAGCTTTAGTTCGTTGAAGACTCTGGTATTTGACTAGATAGAAGGAATCATTTTTGAGATGAAAATAAAAGAAAATGTTTTAATCTGAGATAGGGAAATAATATGTTGTGGAGGTTTTGGGAGATGAGTTTTGTCTAAGATTAATCACTTAAACATTTGCTATTTGTCAGGCACTGGGAATATAAATAAAATGTCTATTGAGTAACTTATATTCTATGACCCCATTTGGGGTTTTCATGGCAGAGATAATGGGGTAGTTTGCCATTTCCTTCTCCAGTTTATTTTACATATGAGGAAACTGAGGCAAACAGAATAATGTGATTTTTCAAGAGACACAGAGCTGGTGCCCTGAGGATAAATTTGAAATTAGGTCTTTGAGCCATCTAGCTACTTATAGAAATATATACAGAATAAATATATACAAAACTAATATAAGGTCACAAAGAGGGTGCCTATAGTTGGGATAAGGACAAAGTTTATATAGAAAGTAGTGAGTGAAAAGGGAAACTGAGGACTTCTCAAAATAATATTTGGGCAATTCAAGACTCAGCACCAGGGGTCTGTTAATCATTAAGGTT
Organism: Antechinus flavipes; assembly: GCF_016432865.1. NCBI lineage: Eukaryota > Metazoa > Chordata > Mammalia > Dasyuromorphia > Dasyuridae > Antechinus > Antechinus flavipes. The sequence continues at coordinate 271,592,990 of NC_067401.1, forward strand.
CTGGGAAGAAGAGCAAAGAATTGCTCTTCTAGCAGAAATACCTGAAATAACCCCTTTGACTCTTATTTAACTGTTTAAGAAGAACCTGACTGATTATTTAATGGCCTGGAGATATTCAGGAAGTCTCCAAACTAGCTATCTCTATCTGTTGACTGAGGAAGCCTGTGATAAACTAAGTCTCCTTGGTTATTCTAGAAACTTTTAACCCCTCTGGCTTAATAGATTACTTACCTCTAAATACCTCTAACTCTCTTTATTGTGAGGGATTATGGTTTCTCATAAAATCATTAATTTAGATAGATTAGCCTATTATCTAAATTTTAGTTTTTGAAGGTCTGATGGGTTTGGGGAAATGAAATTTTTTGTACAAACCTTACAACAGAGTGCTCATAAGCATTTGTAAACCTTGTAAACAAATTGAGCACCATAAATTTAGGCAAACATACCTGCAATAAGTCAACTATATCAAACTGACTAGAATTTAGCAAGCCTGTGCTACTTCCACTTAGGCAAGCATTGAGCAGTAGTGAAAATTTAACTGAATAAGGAGAGGGGAAGGTCATGGATTCCTATGGTTATGACTATATAATCTCCCTTAACTTCTGTGAAATCAGCCTCCTCTCTCTGGAGAACTCAGTGAGCAGACTGCCGCTTTTCTCAAAGTGAAGAACAGAAGCTTTCTTAGAATCTTCTGTTCTTCACTTGAGAAATCTCTGAGTAGTCATTTTGCCTTGGGGGGTTGTCATAGCACACAATAGTAATATTTCAGTTCTATCTTGAAAAGATTCTAAGAGATAGAGGTGAGAAGGGAGTATATTCTAGGTATGATAGACAGTTGGTATGAAAGTATTAAGTATGAAGATGGAAGGCAGGTAAGGAAGAGAAAGAAGCCAGTTTATCTGGATTTTACAATGAAGAAAGGGGAATTACATGTAATGAGGCTAACAAAATAGACTGAAGCCTGGGTGTAAAGGGTTTTAAGAGCCAACATGCTTATTTTTATCCTAGAAGGAATAGAGAACCATAGGAATTTATTGAGTAAGAGATTTAGAAATGTGCTTAAGGAGAATTCTTGCCAATGGAAGCATGGAACTAGAAAGAGGAGGCAGGGGGACCTTCTGCTCTCTTCGATTTGTTTCTTTAAGTTCGTTTCTTTTTACTATTTTCATATCACTCTATCCTCCAACTTTCCCCAGATAAACCCCTCCATCTCAAAGAGCTGTAATAAGCATAATCAAAGAAAATCCACATATTAGCTGCATCTGAAAATATATGTCATTCTGTACTATTTATCTGTTTACCAAAAAGATAGTGTGCTTCATTTTCAGCCATTTGAAATCATGATTAGTCATTGCATTACTAAGCTCTTATGTCTTGCTATGTTATTTTTTTTTATATTGTTGTAGTCATTGTATATATTATTCCCCTAGTTCTATTCATTTCATTCAGGTTCAGTTCATACAATTCTGCCCAAATTTGTTCTCCAAATTTGTACCTTTCATCATATGGCACAATAATATTTTATTATATTAATGCACCAAATTTAGCCATTCTCTAATTGATGACTACGCACTTTGTTTCTTTTCTATAAAAAGTACAGTTATAAATGTTTTTCTATGTATATTTTCTTCTATGTCTTATCTTTCACTTTTTTCAGTATGTGTCCAGTTGTAGTATTGCTAACTTAAGTGGTATGATAGAATGAAAAATTTATTATTATATGCTAGAACATTGTGGTAAATCCTGGGATAGAAATGCAAAAATCAAGACAGTCCCTATTCTCAAGAAGCTTATATTTTAATAAGAGAAGACAATTCAGAAAGAATTGTTGCTTGTGAGGAATCTATGGTAAGAATATAATGCAAGACCACTGACTTATGACAATAACAAGTCAGTTAATTGGGCAGTTGATTGACATGCAATTTAAAGCATCATAGGATAGTTCCAATTTTTTTTTAATTTTTGGTACAATTCGTAACTCCAGAGAGGGCATTAGTGTGCCTGACCTCTAATAGCCCTTCCAACAATTGTAATTTTCCTTTTGTTTATCATCTCTGCCAATTTGATGAGAATAAAGTAGAACCTCAATATTATTTCAATTTGACGTATATTTTTATCTGATTAATATTGTGTATCTCTTTTTTTGAGGACTGCTTGCTTGTTCATATTTTACAATCTTTGTTAGAGATTGTTTTTTCTTATTTTTGTTTCAATTCTCTATATATTTTATATTCATATCTTTATCAGATAAATTTGTTATAAAATCTTTCTCTTGTTGCCTTTCTAACTGTATCTGTCAAAACATTTTAATTGTATATAATCAAAATTGTTCAGTTATTATCATTGCTATGCCTTGTTTGTTCAAGCTCCTTTTCTTACATAGCTGTAAAATGATATCTCCTTCCCTTCTCCTCTAATTTGTTTAATATGTCCTCTCATATATAGGTTAATATAACCATTTGGAATGTATTAAAGTTTATGATGTGTGATGTTCATCTAATTTTTGCCAGTCTGCTTTTCAGTTTTCCCATAAGTTTTTGTCTACTAGGGAGTTTTTTGCTCCAGTAGTTGGTGTCCTTGAGTTCTTGGATGTTCTTTCTTTCTTTCTTTCTTTCTTTCTTTCCTTTCTTTCCTTTCTTTCCTTTCTTTCTTTCTTTCTTTCTTTCTTTCTTTCTTTTCTTTCTTTCTTTTTTCTTTCTTTCTTTCCTTTCTTTCCTTTCTTTCTTTCCTTTCTTTCTTTCCTTTCTTTCTTTCCTTTCTTTCCTTTCTTTCCTTCCTTTCTTTCCTTTCTTTCTTTCCTTTCTTTCCTTCCTTTCTTTCTTTCTTTCTTTCTTTCTTTCTTTCTTTCTTTCTTTCTTTCTTTCTTTCTTTCTTTCTTTCTTTTTTTTTAATACTTCAGTCATCTTGGATGGATTCTAAGATACTTTCTTCTTTTTATTAAATTATGCACCTAGTTTATGTTTTTGTGGGCACCAATGTATGGATAATTTTGATATTTCTGTTTTGAATGATGATAAAAATAGTGATGGTAATTATAGCTCATATATGACACTTTAAGATTTGCAAAGCACTATTATACATAAGTTCTCCGGATTACTATTAGCATCCCATTTTACAGATGCAAAAACTAAGGCTAATGCAAGATAAGTGACTTGTTGAATGTCACAGCAAGTGTCTGAGGCAGGATGCAAACTCCTTTCTGGTCTATGTTTATGGAATTTAGAGAAGCAAGTTGTTATGCCACAGTTCTCTTTAACTGTCCTGACTCAGTTTCCTTGTACAAGTTTCCCTTGTCTCAGTCTTCCTAATTACTCCCCTAAACTGTAAATCTCCCTCTGGTCCATGAAGGCTGAGTACCAATTAGTCTAAGGATATAAATTGTTAACCCAAGCAAGATAAACAAGAGAGTAGACTTCCTGATTATCTTCTGTCCTTGAGAATTTACAACATCCTCTAAAATATTCCAAGATATTTCACTAACATCTTTATCTCTGGGTATTCAGACATCCTGTCTCTGGGTTCCTTTTTGATTCATAGCCTTTTCCAGCTGGCTCTTTCCCTCTTCTTTGTCTCCAAAAGGTATATAAAGGTTAGAGATTCTCCATTCATGGCTGGAGAATGGCGGCTGGCGGTAGATGCTGGACGCTGGATTCTTTGAGATGATAGTCTCCTCCAGACCTGGGACCAACATGAATTCCTTGGTCCCAGTATATCTTTATCTCTGTCTGACTGGATAATTTGAGACGAGAGTCCTGTCCAGTCAATCTTACTCTCCCATTAATAAAATATTAAAAACTCTCTAATCTCTCTCCTGCCTCAGTTTCTCTGGCATTACAAAATATTAATTATGGTATTGTTTTTCTAATTTCAAAATTTTATACTTCTGCCATAGGTGTGTTTGAAAGAGAAAAGATTATATTTTGTCAAAAAGATGTTTTGCCTTTGCAAAAATGAAATTAAGCAGAGTTTTTAAATAACTTAGCTAAAAGTACCCAAGTCAATCATGGATCAAGGAAGAGGCAATCCCCAGAACATTATGTGGCACATGAAGGTAAACCTAGCCAGATGTCCTAAGTTACTAAAGATACTACTTAGTCTTCATGAGATTTTTTTTTTAACCTTCAGAATATGTATGCTGCTAAAAGTTGCATTTATTCCACTAAAATAGTCATTGACCAGATTTATCTTGGTGACTTCAAAGAGTTAATGCAGTTTCCCAAAGTATCTAATTGAATCCCACTGGAAGAACTTGGCTCATTATCAGTGATGTGAACACAGCCTTCTGAATGGATTGTCGGCTAAAGTCTATAAATGTATATCTAGGTGAGAAGGGGTCTGAGGCAGATGTTAGAGTAGTTAGTTTTAATTAGCATTCACTTGAATTTAAGGAGAAGCATGAGCTTAACAAGTAAAAATGACTTGGGTGGCCTAAAGGTATCAATAAAAGATAAAGCTAAAAATTATGTGAGGTCAGAGAGAAGTCAAAAATATTGGAAAGGAATGAGACAAAATTCATCTGAGAAAATGCAGACTTAATGTCTGAGGTGAAAAATAATATACAATTGTTATTCTATGGAAAAAATAAACATTAAAACAGTAGTGATGGTTATACTCTAGAGATTATAAAAGAGCAAGCCAGAAATAAATTTGTAATGGTATGCCATTAAAACTTTTCAGCTAAGTACTTTTGTTAAATACTGCTAAGTACAGTTAAGTATATTAACTTTTCAGTTAACAAAGTCTTTAAGTACCGTGCTTAAGGTAAAAGAGATACAGGTGGACACAATGCAATCATAAAATGGTAAATGCAAAAGAAAGCAAACAAAATGCTTTATGAGTTTGAGTGGGAAAGCTTAGTGGAGAAAGTGAATTTGAATTGATCTTTAAAAGGCTGGTGGGAATTGAGTAGGCAAAGAAGGGGTTACATTTCAGGGAGAAGGAATAGCATGAGTAAAAACAGGGAGAGAGAAAAGTGTTGGGTATGTTTGAATGAGTTTGCCTGTTTTTGGATGGAGTCTGGAGTAGAAAACAATGCGAGGCAAGATCACAAAAGTTGGGTGCTGCCAGATATGGAAGGCCTGACATTCCAGGTAAAGATATTTGCATTTTAGAAAGAAGGTAATTAAAAGAGCCTTGGGAGAAATTTGAGTAGAGTTCTGTATAAATAGATCTCTAGACTGGCTAGGGTGTGTGAAAAGAGCCAGAGGGGAAATAGAGGAGGTGCTAAGATCAGCTTGGAGGCAATTACAATACCACACATTGGTGATAATGAAGATTTGTATTTGGGTGGAGCTGGTAAGGACTGAGAAGGGAAGAGATGTAAAAGATACTATAAAGTTTTCATCAGTAGGACTTGAATTATTGAGAGATGAGGTAGAGAGAAGTGTATTAGAAAATATGTTTTTGAATATGAGAAATTGGGTGGGCATTGATCAAAATAGTAAACTCAGGAGAACAGATTTTGGGAAAAGTTTATGAGGCTAGTTTTGTTTTTTGTATATATTGAATTTCAAATTATAGGGAGACAGAAAAGGTGGAAATGCCTTGTAGGTAGTTGTAGATGCACATCTATAGTTGAAAAAAGAAATCAGGTCTAAATATATAGATTTGGCATTCATCTTTCCACAGAGATATCCTTAGAAACTGAGAAATTAAGTTTTCTGTCTTTTTTCATATAGTAGCACAGCTTGCTAGAAAGATAAAAGAAAACCCTCCAAATAGATGGGCAAGAAGATTAAGAAGCAGAAAGAACGGATTAATGAGGAGAAAGAAAATAATAATTAGATATACATCACTGGGTTTAAAAAAAAAAAAAAAAAAGGCAGCCCAGAGAGGTACTAGTCCTCTGCTGCTTCTTTTTTGCTCATCTCTGTAGTTTCTAAGTGAAAGGTACAAACTCTTAGAATATTGAGGATATTACCAGAACAAGGTAGAAATGATTTTGTTGAGGTCTAAATTTGGGGTACCTAAATGAAATTAGGGTTAAGTTGAGGTCTAGTGGCAGGTTTGGGGTACAGGGAGTCAAATAGAGCCCCCCTTCCCTGCAACCCCCTTGGAATCAGCGCAACGATTCGGTGATAAATGAGATCTAGTAGCAGCATGAGTCCCCAATAAAGGCATTTATTGGCCCGAGAGCTAGACTGATAAAAGAGGTTTATTATTGGGTTTGGAAGTAAGGAGATAGGTGAAGGTAGAGATAAGGAGGGCACCAGACAAAGGATCCAGTGGACAGAGGGTCCTCATATGGTTAGCATGTTTGGAATCTCTGGAAAGAGGGGGTTCCCAGCGGGGCCCTTTTATAATAGGAGATTTAGCTAGAGGCGCTTTTTGGGTGTAGCCCCAAAGTTGGCTCAGATCCAGGTGGGGCTAGGACAGGTCAGGATCTTCTATTGGAATTCAAAGGGACCAGGATTTGTGAATTAAAGGGTTAATTACATTAACCTGGGGGGAAGGGGAGGGAGTTGGGAATCAAAAATAGGAATCTTTCCCACATCAATTGGATTAAAAAAAATCAGACAAAATCAGATAAAACAAAAAAAAATCAGATAGAAAAAGAAAATAAGATGTAGACAAAATTTAAAATTATACCTATTGTGTATGGGTTGCACTTAAGAGAATGAAAAATGAGCCATACAATTTGAAATGAAAAATGAACCATAGAAATGTCTTTTCAATAAAATGGTTGGAACATAAGTCACTTGAAACATATTAAAGTCGCCAGAAATGTATAAGTTGATTATGGATAGTTATCCCATTCTAATGGAGAGGGATTGACCAATTTAACTATGTCTTTCTTTTGTCATCAGTCATATTTGTTTTGAATATAGGTACTGACACATTAAAGCAAATTATTTTTTCTTCAGATAAATATTTTGTTTCATTTGAATCCTTTTGATTCTTGGAAATTTTAAGACTATAGGATACTAAAATATGAGTAATAAATAACCTGTGAATACATCTATAAATTTTGAGGGAATATGAATAATATTCCATCTGTCTTTTTTCTCTAAATACTTCATAAAGAAACCTGAAGAAACAAGTCCCAAGTAAGTCCAGAATTTAGAAGCACCTGAACAGAGAGAGTGATTGATTAGCTGGTTTGTTCCTGAGAGTTCAGAAATTTTCTCCTAGAGTTGCTAACATTGCACCAGTGATCTGCATGAGGATGGCAGATCCTCAAATTAGAAAGAAAGAAAATAGTTCTGTTTTATTATCCACAAAAGCAGTCTAACTATTGTATCATTGCTAAAATGTAGCCCATTAATGTTATTTCAAATTCTTATCTCTGTTCAGATGTAATTTTATTTTAGTTTAGCAAACCAGTTGCTAAGAATGACAAAAGTATCTCCATGGATCAACTATGTTTTATCATCTTTTATGCATTTACTATTGCATGTATTTGTTTGGTTTAATATATCCTGCCAAATTTGGGCATCATATTTCAGGAATTAAAAGTACTTCAGATAATTTTAAATAGAACTTAAAAAAAATTGTACATGTTTTTAGTTTCCCCCTATCTCTCCTGTTCTGTATTTGCTGACCTTTAATGTCCCAGGCTCTTTCAATCACTAAGATCTGATGATTCGAGGATTCAATTATGGGGCCTGCCTTTGTTTTCAGGAATTTCTTTTGTAAAAGGAAAACTAGACAATGATGAGAAGAGGTTAAAATTGCAGGTTGATATTTAAGCTAAATGAGGAGATAATGTCCTTTGAGAAGAATTTATATGAAGGTCTCACACATACATTTCCAAAACTCTACATGTATTAAGAACCTATTTCTTAAGATAAAAAATACATTCATGGCCCTACCTTCCTTAATTCAAAACAAATATATTTTAATCTTTTTCTTTTTCTTCTTTCTTCATGTCTGGTATACCTAGAAAAGGGGTGGAGAAAGTTTTTTTCCCCTTTTAAATCATTCTAGTAGTGTCATATTGATTTTCCCTCAAGTACACCCTGTGGTCATAGATGATCATATATTTTTCTATATTTCTTGTATCGATAGAGCACTTTGACTCATGAGTTGTTATATATTATGATTCTACTAACCACTGATGTTTCCTGTAGTGTCATATATGCACTCTTCCTCCCCATCCCCACATGGTTAGCACCTGAGAATATAACAAGTATTTTCATTCTGGACAAACTCTTTCCCCTCTCTCTTAAGAAAATGCCTTTATTTAATCACTAATAATTTGAGGGAGAATGTATTGTGTACATGCAAGTGTGTGTATAAATAAAGTTAAAATAAATAAAATATTAACAATAAAGTTAAAATAAAATTAAAAAAAACTTAAAATGTTTCTGTCCCTTTATCAGCTATTTTTGTTATGATTTAAAACAAACGACCTAAAGATCTGGGTATTGTTTAGGTCAAATATTTAACTATTTTCTATGTTGAAGAATTAGAATTCAGTATGATTTGACTATCTATCTATATGCCATTTCTTCCTTTTTTCCTCCTTTTTTTGAATCCCTCCCCCTCTCTTTCAGCTAGCAGTGAGATGGTTGGAACACAACTGCCATTACCAGTACATGGATGAGCTCCTCCAGTACATCCGTTTTGGTTTAATGGATGTGGACACCCTTCATACAGTTGCCCTGTCTCACCCACTGGTCCAAGCCAGCGAGACAGCCACGGCGCTGGTCAATGAGGCCTTGGAGTACCACCAGAGCATCTACGCGCAGCCCGTGTGGCAGACCCGCAGGACCAGGCCCCGCTTCCAGTCAGACACGCTCTACATCATTGGCGGGAAAAAGCGGGAGGTCTGTAAAGTCAAAGAACTCCGCTACTTCAATCCTGTTGACCAAGACAATGCGCTGATAGCAGCCATAGCCAACTGGAGCGAACTGGAGCCGATGCCCGTGGGCAGGAGCCATCACTGTGTCGCCGTCATGGGGGATTTCCTCTTTGTAGCAGGTGGGGAAGTGGAGCATCCTACTGGTCGGACATGCGCGGTGCGGACCGCCTGTCGCTACGATCCCCGCAGTAACTCTTGGGCCGAGATTGCGCCCATGAAAAACTGTCGGGAACATTTTGTGCTGGGCGCGATGGACGAGTATCTCTACGCTGTAGGAGGCCGGAACGAACTGCGGCAAGTTCTGCCCACGGTGGAGCGATACTGTCCCAAGAAGAACAAATGGACTTTTGTGCAGTCCTTTGACCGGTCCCTTTCATGTCATGCAGGATATGTGGCGGATGGTCTCCTTTGGATATCAGGTAGACACATCATATAATTGGATGTATTAAACACACACACACCACTCAGTGAAATTTAAAGTCTTATGCCCTTAGTTGGAAGTTTTGTACCACAAAGTTATCTAATTTTTTGATATGTATTCCTTAAATCAGAATACTGATTTTAATTTAAACTTTCTATGAATTCCTAAGATATGGACAAGTATAAGAGTTGGGCAGTGACTTCCTAAAAAATCAATTTTTTTTCCCTTTCCAAACATTTTTCTGTTTAAAGAAAGTAATTCAGTCCACTCTGGTTTATTTGGGGATCTGTAATACATTTTGAGATTTGTCAAGGTCCTTTTCCCTTTTCTTCTGTTGCTATTTGAGGACCTTCTCATAGCTACTTAGAATCAACTATCACCATAAATTAAAAAAAAAAAAGAAAAGAAAAGAAAAGAAAAGAAAAGTCTCAGACATTCAAGTTGTTACAGTTGTGGTAATGTGTGGTAGAAGACATTGAAGTTTCCAGTTTATCTGTTGCATTAGTTTATCCATTCTATTCAGTGTATTTGAGAGAAGGCAACACTTCTTAATACCCTATTTCTTCCTCTTGTTATAGTAATAATAATAATGATAATAGTCATAATAATTTTGATTTATTTTGCATTTTCTTCATGTCAACCCATGAATTTCATCAATCAAGAAACATTTACTGTCATATTCCAGGCATTGTTTTAATTACTGAAAATAACACATACCAGGGGAAGATGGCTTCTGTTATTATTACATGTTAGTCTAACAGGGAAGGAAAAAACTTTTTTTGTTATTGTTGTTGAGTTCTTAGTTACATCCAACTCTTTGTGATGTCATTTGGGGTTTTCTTGGCAAAGATCCTGGAATACTTTGCCATTTCCTTCTTTAGTTCATTTTACAGATGAGGAAACTGAGGCAAACAAGATTAAGTTACTTGCCCAAGGACACACAATAAGTATTTGGGGCTGATTTTGAACTTGGGTCCTTCTACCTCCAGGGCTAGTGCTGTATCCTCCGCATTATATGTAAGTAAGGAAAGGATATATGGAAAATAAAATCCACAGATCTTAACAACTAGGGAAATTAGGAAAGATTTTGTAAAATTTGAACTGACTCTTAAAGGCAGCAAGAAATTCCAAAAGGTTAAAAAATGCAAAAAAGAAAAAAAAAAAGAAATTCCAAGAGGCAGAGGTGTAGACAAGAGAATTCCAGGCATAGGGCAGAATGTCAGCAAAGTCACAGAGGTGAGAAATCGAATTCTACACATAGGGTACAGTGAGCAATTAGTTTGGATGCAATGTAGTGCATATAACAGGGAGTGTAAGAGATAATTGTGTAATTAACTTGGAAAGATAGGCTGGATCTATTTTTTTATCATATTTGTTTAGGGTGACATGGCAATGATAATCTTAGGGATAGTGTCACTTCAAACAAGCCCCAAACGTGAAAAGTTGAATCTAATTGTTGGATGAGATCTATTTTGTTTTCCTTAATGGAAGTAACTGAATTAGTCTTCCAGAGTGATGTTAATTGCAAAAGCATTAAAAGGATGGGAGTTTGGATAGAATTGTGGAGACCATCTCTTAACTTTGAAAATTAGATAAACTAAGGTAAATCAAATTGAGCAGTTGACTTAGAATTGCAAAGTAAGTTAGTACCAGAGCTTAGGCTGTACTTCCAAGCCTACTTTTATTTCAGGTTAACATTTTTGTATTGAGTAACTGTTACATAAAAACTCTGCCTCTTGGGCAACAAAGTCTAACCATGAGCCATCCTAGAACTTGGGAGTTCTGTTATTGCAAATAGTGGGTACTTAACAGCCTCCTATTAAGCCTTCTTGACTTCTGCAGGAGATTCACCATCAATTCTACATGGCTGTTCACATCCTGTTGTGGAGAAAGAGGCAAAGCATTGCCTCTTGAAGTGTCATTAGCACATTCTGTATTCCATTTGTCCAGTTAAACCTTTGGCAGTATTTGAGGGGCCCTCAGTTTCGAGCAACACCATGGAATAAAACCTTATTTTAGGAGATCTCTTAATTTTCCCATCATTGTCATCGACTTTGTCACTGTCATCATCATCACTGTAGCTAACATTTCTATATTGTGTCCTAAGGTTTGCAGAGTAAACCCCTATCTATTATCTCCTCCTAATTTCATGACAGACCTGGTTACAGAGTCAAACAGCTAATTGTCTATGACAGGATTCAAACATATTCTTTCCTGATTCTACATCTAGTACTTTCTTAGCTTTCCATGACCAAAATCATTGCAAGCAATAGGACTATATGACTTTACTCCAGATGTAACAAGTTACATATAGGAAGATGTTGGGCAGTGTGTCCAAGGCTGAGATGTTTATTTCTGACAAGGAAAAAAAATGAATTTCCTAGTAGAATGCTTGTTGAAGATTAAAGGGGAAAAGGCTAAGAAAAATCTAGGGAGATTGGCAGAGGCTTTTTGGACAGGAAAAGCAGTGATGAGTAGAATAAAACCTAGTGGAAATAAATAATCTGATTATAATTAGTGATCTCCTGCTCTTGAGGGTTTCTACCAGGAAGGTGCAATGAGAATGGGACCATTAAAGTTGTATTAGAGTGGGAAACAGTGCTAGTTCTGGAGTCAGAGGACCTGAGTCAAATCCCACCTCACCTGTGTTGAACATTTAACTTCCCAGGGCCTTAGCAGTCACCTCTGTGAAATGAATGGGATGATTAGCTATGGTTCCTTCTGGCTCTAAATCTGTGGTCCTATTGAGTCATGTCATATATACCATAGATAATTGAAGATGGAGAAGTCATATGTGGATATTTGTTTTTTCACTAGAAGTGTTTTCAATTGCTATTATTTCAGGTTATTGCCAACAGACATTCTGTGTTTTATTTAAAGGGTTTTCATAGGGAATATGGATTTTTTTTCTTCTTCTTAGTTTCAGAAGACAGAATTTGGAATAGTAGGGTTATGTGAAAGACAGATTTATGACTAAATGTAAATGAAAAACTACCTACTAATTTTTATTATTTCCACTGAAGTAGAGTGCCTCCGAAGGTGGTTTGCCTTCTCATCACTGGAAATCCTCCTGTAAATACTGACTGACAAGTGGGATGTCATAGAAGAGATTGGTAACCTTATCCAATACAAATATGGGGAGCAATGAAACCCCTTCCAATCCTGAAATTCAGTGAACTATACAAGTATTTTTTATGTTTATTTTTTAAGACAAAGTAAATAAATGAAATTATTTACTCTGTATATCCATATGTGCAATAACAATAATACTAAGTACTTACATAGTACTTTACAATTTATTCTCTTCTATTTGATACTTACAACAGTCATGTAAGGTAGGAGTCCCATTTTATAGATGAGAAAAATGATTCCAACTGTCTTCTGGACTCTGAAAGTAGTTCTTTCTCCACTATGTTACCTGACTCTCTCCTACAGCAGCTCTCACATAGAGTGTAAAAATCAGAGAAGCAACGATTGACATTGTTACTAGCCTTTACCTTTTTAGTCAACTGCTTTTATTGCTTTGAATTTAAACCATGTGATTTTTCCAAATTTTATGGTATTCATATTTCCTCAAGATAATTCTTAAATCCCAACACTTTCTCACACAATTTACAATTCTCTGTTGGTGGGTTTGGGGCCTTAGCTACTACATTAAGCATTTCTCAAGCATTGATAAGACACCTCTTAAAAAATAGTATTTTTAAATACTATTTAGTATTTAAAGTATTAATAGTATTTTCAGATACTCTTAAAACTGGAAAATAAGTTTGAAAAAACATGGCAATTTGGAATATGTACCTAAGACCCTGGTATTTGAAAAGGGGATTTCTGGATCACTTTTCTTCCTTGGTAATTTGAGATTTAATAGAAAAAAGAACATGACACCAGTATGAAAGTTATAGATAGAAAAATCTATAGAAGGTATTCTTAACCTGGTCTGTGAATTTCAAAAAAAATTTTTTAATTATATTTATTTTATAATCCAATTTTTATTACATGCATTTGCTTTTTAAAAAGCTATTCTGAAAAGGGGTCCATAGGTCTCACTAGACTGCTTGAGGGGGTCTGTGAGACAACCATCTATCCTTGTCTATAGAATCCATTCTTAGCCTGCCTTTGAACATGTGACTTTCATGAGAGATGGCACAACTGATTCACTTTATGGGGAATCCAGTTTTCCCCCTTTAGTATTCACAAAGACTGTATAGGAGCCTCAAGCCACAGACCTGCCATACCTTTATTGCTTCATCCTGGAAAGTCTTCCCTTTGCTTCATGGTGATACTTAAAAACCCCAGCATTGACACTGTTGCAGGAGGGGCAGACTTTCTATTCTATACCTAAAGAAGAAGGAAAATGACTTTTTAGGTTCTATTTCCTTTATCTGACTTTGGGAAAATAATAACTTTTTTGGGATGCTAGTGTGACATTTAGTTCCCTATGATTGTAATTTAGGAAATGGTGGTACTCTTAAAGATTATGTAGCTTCAAATACTCAGTTAAGTTGCCATATATAGGAAATTGAATCTTTTTATTGTTTTGTTATTTTTAATGGAACTGATTATGCTTTTCCATTTGGCTTTGCCCTGGAAGACTAGTTCAAACTCAAAGGATGTAAGTTCCTTTTAGAGGTTTTGTGCTTGATTTCCATTTAATCAGGAACACACCAAAACAATCTATTTTAAGGCTTCTTGGGAAGGGGGTTCTAATGCCTCATTCAATAATTTTCATACACACACCTACTCATTTTTTAAACATTATTAATTGTTAGGAAATTCTACAGGTCCCCAAGAACTTTGCACATTTCTTGTCATTTTATCCTAAGTTTTTTGGATAATGTAGGAGTTTGAACTACAGTATCTGGATAATTGCATCAATTCTTGGCTTTATCTTTAGTGTCACTGAAGAGAGCCAATTCAAAAGAACCATGAGTTGGATAAATTAAAAGATGAAGTTTAGATTAGTTAGCAAACTAAAAAAGAAAAGAAGATAAATGAAACAGAAGTGTCAGCTTTTCTTCTGAGAAGTTACATATACCAATGAACATAAATACAAACATATATTTTAATAAAAGCTTCATCTACTGAACTATGGTAGTCTACTATTTAAAATGTGTGTTGGAGATAATGTTTCAAGAGATATACATCTTACAGACATGTTTTAAAAAAACAGATTGAAAATAAGTATTAGATAAGATTGGGAATAAATCTCTACTTGCCAGGGGGTGGTAGAAATGACAAAGCAACCAGTGAATTACTGTAATTTACATTTTCTACCAAATTTCATCCTTTTCTTGGATTCATTTAATTTCAGATATCATCACTGTATCAACCTCTTGAATAAAATTGCCCATGTTTGGCTGTTCAAGAATACTTAGTAAATATTCCTTCTTATTTCTTTCCCATTGGACTCTTTAACAACCCAAAACATTATAAGCTGTTCAAGTCCTTACAATTTTCTTTAAGTGGTATTATTTTTTTAAATGCTTTTTAAATTTTGTTTCCAATTTATTTGTAAAGAAAAATCATAACATTCTTTTTTTATATAAAATGTTGAGTTCAATTTTTTTTCTTCCCTCCTCCCTTTCTATGATGGTAAGCAATTTCATATAGGTTATATATGTTCACACCATTTCCATATTACTCAAGTGGTATAACTCTAAAGGAATGCCCTAGCATGGAATCTATTCTGATGCTACCATAGTAGAGCTATAAAACCAAGCAATTGGAATAATAATGTAGTATGATTACATAGGCATCAAACTTGAGGCCTTTGGGGAAGTACTGCCCTAACAAAATGAAATGTAACTGGAAAATGTTTAACAAAATAATTAGAAATGGAATAGAAAAGGAATAATGTTAATTTGTATTTTCCTTAACCAATGTGCAGTCAGGAGGGATCTATTTGTGTTTGAGTTTGACTTTCTCTGCTATAATGGACAGAGACCTGGCCTTAGTGCCAAAAAGACTTGTGTTCAAGGTGCTCCTCTGACACATACTGGCGGTACTATTATGGATAAGTCATTTAATATCTCCAAACCCCAATCAACACTCTTGAGGCTGCAAGTTGCAGAGAAAATGTTGATTTACATTGGTTAAAGTTCCGTAGAAGAATTCCCCAATGCCAGTAAAAGCACATTTCTATTCCTAAAAAAAAAAAAAAAAAATTAGTGGCCTTCTTTATTGCAATATAGTGCTATTTGCCAAAAGAGAGAAACAGAGAGAGAGAGAAAAGTTTGATCTTTCTTTTCTCTATCCTGTTCCATTCAGTAAGTTTATTTTGTTATTTTCTTGCATTAACATGGGTTGCCTACTTTAATCATTGTTAATGAAGACAATCACAATTTTCTCGGGTCTCCTGTTCTGCCCTGCTGTGTTCCTGAGAAGAAAACTTCTACTTTTTTGGGAGCAGCAGTGGAGATGCAATTGGAAAGAAGGGGGAGGGATCAACAGTGACACCTATAATACCTTAATCTTGCCATAGTCTTACATGTAATAAATAAAGTGTAAATTTAACTACTCACTGGGAGAATAAACTAGATTTTTTGAGAACTTTAAAAAATGCATTATTTGTATTGCATGTCACAGATCTTAAATATGAAATCCCCATTTCTGGAAGGTGATAAAGGTTTTTTAAAACCAATTCTTAAATCCTCTACCAGGTCACCAAAGCGTTTCAGCTAATTGATGAGGGACTGGAACACTGGCATCCTTTTGAGATTGGCAGACATTGGAACACAGCAGATATGAGAACTTTGGCTTATTTCCCACAAAGGGTTTCTGTTGTTCTGTTTAGTAGCAAAGGCTTTATTGGAAACTTGAGCGGGAATTTTAGTCTTTACTTTCTCCACTGGGGGTCAAGACACTTTTGAAATTTGTCGATATTTTTTAAAAGTGTGAAAAGCTCAGAGGAACTCTAAGTACTAAGCTCTGTGGAGATAGCCATTAGCAGATAATTTAAAATGTTAGAGGTAGTCAAATTTTACTGGTGCCAACAGCATTTGACACCATGACCCAATTCACAAATGAGCTGCATACCATTTAGAATTGAAATGAAAATATTGAAGTAAAATAAGTGCAGAATAGATCAAAATGATTCCAATTTTTTTCTGCATTGCACATCTTTTCATATTTTACAAAATGTGATCTCTGCTGTGGGGAACGTTACAGCAATTCCTGAAAAATACCTTCATGAAAATGAATCATTAGCTCATTGTACAGGAGGTATCCCCACAAGTCTCATTGCAGTTTAACAGTATAACTTGTATAACAACGTACCTGTTAATTTTTCTGATTGCAGCTACAAACTAAGAAACTAGCACAAAACTTTTGCACATAGGCTGAAGAAAAGATAGTCCTGTTTCCTTGCTAAATTGGTGGTGGTTGTTCACTTGTTTGAGTCATGTCTGACTTTTTGTGGCTCCATTTGGGGTTTTCTTGGCAAAGATACTGGAGTGATTTGCCGTTTCTTTTCTAGCTCTTTTTATAAATAAGGAAACTGAGGCATAAAGAATTAAATAACCAGAGTCCCACAATTAGTAGGTATCTGAGGATAGTGGGGATTGTACCATATGATTTTTTTTCTGGCTCACTGTGTATTTCCATTTTTTTTTCCATTTCAGAATCTCTAAATAAAACTACTACTACTACAATACAAAATAGACTTAATCATATGAGGCAATAATCGGCAAGATCACAACACGACTTTCCTAAAATATTTTAAAGGAACCTGATTCTTTTTGTTGATGACTAAAACTGGGAGGTTTTAACCTTGTTTGTAAATCATTTCTTGTTCATGAAAAACCCATATCATTCATATTTACTTCAGTGTTGCAGATATTCATGTGAGACTCTTTGGGTCAGTGACCTATTTGTTTACATGTGATGTACTACATTGGTAAGATAAACAAATATCCCTATGCAAAAATCTTTTCCTTACAGTTAGATATATTGTAGATGTGCAACTCTCTCTGGGGAATGTGAGTGAATTAATTACCCATCCATTTGTGTGGCTTCCTCATGTGTGACAGTTAAAACAAGGAATAATATTCTTCATTTAATGCATGAATTGAGGAAGATTCTATGCAAGTTGCTGCTCTATCAGAAATGTCCTTGATTCAAATTGTTTCTACCATGTTAGAATTCACGTGAGATGTTTACTACTCTTCCATGCTGTGTATATGGTCCACTTCTAATGCCATGTAGCCTACATTCACTGGAACTATTTTCTATCACTAGCAGTATCCTGAAGTGAATAATGGATACACTTGGCTCTTATTTCTTTTCCTGATGCAAATAGATTCATTTCTTAGCTTAGGGCATAGAGAGAAGATTCAGCTATGAATATTTTGAGTTATTTTGGAAATACTGAAGGTTCAGGGAAGAAAAGCTTAGATTTATATATACATATATGCATAACATGAATTTCTTCCTCCCCTACTTCCACCAAAAAACAGACAGGCCGACATGTATATAGAATATATTAAACATGTGATTTCCTTGGTGTGGAGAACTACAAGTGAGGAAACTCCCATTGCCAATGCAGATTTCCAGTTTTCTAATCTGTAGTTTTAGACAGTTGCCTGGAGCAAGGGGAGGTTTGGCCAGCATCCCACCAAGATGTCAGGGAAAGGTCTTGTATTGGCTCTATATGTACGTGTATGTACACATGAGCATGAAAAATATCATGGCATAATGGGTACAATTACTGTAATGGTTGTGTGACTTGGTGCAAATCATTTAACAAGTTGTCATCCAGGCAACTCTTAGACTGTAATGAAGAGAATAGTGGCTAATCCACATGGGTGGAGGGCAAGCAGCTCCCCATAATCATAAAATCACTTATCTAGACCCATGTGTGTAGGTGTATATATGTATACACAGATTCCTTCCTTTAAGTCAAGACATTTTTGTCTTTGTCTCAGCAAAGCCTAATGTAGGACTTTGAACTAAGTTGTTGCTTACAGATCTTTATTGATTAAATGATTATGTACATATGTAATTTAATAAATATTAACAGGTGTTTGAGACCTACTGTTTAGCAGGCTGTAGGTAGCTAAGTGGCTAGGTAGATAGAGGTCTGGGCTAGGAATCAGGAAGAACTGAGTTCCTAACCAGCCCCAGATATTTAGTAATTATACGACCCTAGGCAAATCACTTAAGACATGCCAAACTACTTCAAAATTTTTGCCAAAAAACCCCATGGTTTTCTTGTTATGGGGTCATGAAGAATCAGACACAGTTCAACAGCAAAGGATACAAAGTACAACAAAAAATACAATCCTGAATGTTTTTAGATGTGTGTGAATATATAGTATGAATACATGTTGTTTGTATGCTATTAAAGTGTGAAACTGCAATAAAACTTTTGGGTCACCCTATATATGCAAAGGAGTATGTTAAGAACACAAATTAGCTTCATTAAAACTTATTTCCTTTCTCCTTTTATTCAATAAGTATTTATTGGGCACCTAGGAAATACATATTTGTTGTGAGGGTGTTCCCAAGGAGCATCCTGGGATAACCGGTGGCTTTCCTTGGTAATGGTTCTAAAGGTATTTACACAAACACCTGATATGAAGGAGACGTTGTTAAGCCGAAAACTGGCTAATATAAAATAATTTATAGATTTGTTTTATATGTTATGTATTGAGCTAATATATATTTATTGAATGTGTTCTGCTCTTTGGCCAGTACTGTCTAAGTGAAAGAATTAAAAAGCTTCTATTATATTTTAAGCACTGTGCTAAGTACTAGGAATACAAACAGAAAAGCAAGACTCCTGAAGAACTAGTCCCAGTAGGAGCAGAAAGCACCTATGAGAAGTTGCAGTGACAGATTAATAGAAGGGCCCATGGTCTTTAGAAAGGTGCAAGTGGCAAAGCAAATGATGATGCAACATCTTCTTTACTGTAATTTCCATTGAAAAAATGGTGTTCATTCCTCATGTTGAGCCATTGACTTTGATAGAGAAAATTTTGTTATCTGGGTGTCCAGTACCTATGGGTAATGCAGAAGCAGTCATGATTACCAGGTCCTATCTCCATAAGGGCTGATTCTTTAGTTTTTATTTATGTGTGTGTGTGTGTGTGTGTGTGTGTGTGTGTGTGTGTAGTTACATACTTATGTATATAGTTACAAGTGTAATTATATAGCTATATGTGTGTAGTTATATATACAGTATGTATATATATACATATATAGAATATATATAGTACATATATAGTATGTAATCATATATATGTAGTTATATATAGTTATAAGCATGATCTTATATATAGTTATATGTATGCAGTTATGTGACTAAGTAGTTATGTATATAAAGTTATAGGTATAGTTATATATAGTGTTACATATATAGTTATATGTATGTGATTGTATGTACATAGTTACATTATATATAGTTTTATATATAGTTACATAGTTATATGCATATAATTACATATATAGTTATGTGTATATATAGTCATAGTTATATGTATATAATTAGTTATATATATGTTACATAGTTATGTGTATATAGCAATATGTTTTAGTCATATATAATTATATATAGTTACATAGTTATATGTATATACATATACTATATGTAATATGTGTAATTATATGTATGCAATTATAAGTATAGTAATATAGTTTTATATATAGTTATACATGTAGTTTCATAGTTATATATATGGTTATATGCACATAGTTACATATATAGTTATAGGTACAATTACACATATATAGTTAATAAAGTCATGTAATTATAGATGTATTGTTATAAATGGTTATAATTATTTATAATATATGTACATATAAACACATACACACATACATATATATACACATATACATGCATACACAGATATATATATACATATACATACATATATTTAAATTGGCTAGAAAGAGTTGAGGGGAAACAGAATCAGTAGTATTTTTGGCCACAGAATGGGAACAAGAGACTTTATCCTCAAGAAGTGTGTAGTGAGTTTATTAAGTATAAGTGGTTTTTTTTTTCAGTTAAAAAAAGGAATTAGCCACAGATTTGGCCAGAGGACAAAGAGTTGTTTTTCTCATTCCCCTACCCCTTGCTTTCTACAACACAAGCATTTACTTGCTGTTGTCTTTGTCACAGCTGTTAGTGTCTGAAAGGGCATCCCAAAGTGTAGACAGAGTTGGTGTTTTTAAACACCCTGTTATCTTCTCTATGGTGGGTTTTATCCATTTATCACTGGATTTCTTGCAGATAGTGCTGAGGAAATTTAAGAAAATGTCTTGCTGTTGTATTGTCCTGTGATAGGAATCATTTCTCACTTCTAGCAGTGTGTTAACTTTTCATTTCTTCCGGCAGTTCTTTAAGACCTCGGTGACTTTCTGTAGCCAGCAGTATTTTTCTTTTTGAAGTCACAGTTCAGGAGCAGATGATGAAGCTGTTCATTTTGAATTTTGGTTGAAAATTCTCAAGTTCAACTGTGGCACTTCAAAGTTAGGGAAAACTTGGTTTTGAAAATTGATGCAGATACAAGATGGCATATTTAATGACAGATGTATCTATAGAAAGCTGTTAAGATGCAGATTATCCCCCTGGGGAGGGAGATCAAAACTGCCAATCTATAAAATATACTTGATAGGGGCAGGCAAGGAATCTATCTACGCAAGTGCTTTGATTGCGGGGGACAGTGTAGCAGCATGTGGCATCCTAACCTAAGAGCAGACAAATCAGCTTGATGACTTTCAAAGCCAAGAATACCGCTGCAGGCAAGGGTACTCCAGTCTAGGAGAAATTAAAACATATAGAGACTGTTATTAATTCCATATCTATTTTTGTGTAGTCAAATCTGTATGCAAATCCTTAGCATCTCATTTCGGCAGATTAATCTAAAAGTGAAGAGTGGTGTGTGAAGGGAATGCAATGAAGAAGCTCCACAAATGAGCAAAAAGGCATCAAGGAAATGGAAACAGGGAGAACTTGGATGCTTCATTTTTTTTTTGCATGGCTTTATTTATGTGCTTATTTGTCAATTATTTAAATGGGGAGCAATACTAGTAGCATCATCTGGGGTTTTCTTTCACAACAGTGACTTGGCAAAAGTTACAACATTGCTTTGCTGGTGAATCTCTTTGACATTTCACGTCCTGCTGCTAATCAAGAAAATAACTGTAATTTCTCCTACCCTCCCCCCAACTAGTAATCTGACTCTTCATTTCTAAATATTATTATATGAATGAAAATACATATGTTAAGGAAATCTAATTAGTGAATACAGATGAGAGAAAAAAAGATTACTTCTTCAGAAAATGATAAATAATAATGAGAATACTGGGAATCTTGTAAGAGAAGGTAGGGACTGTCAGGATTCTTTACTACAGTAGTGACATTCTAATCCCATTGCAGTACATTTAATCTCTAACAAACAAAATCTTTTAAGGTTTAAACTATAACCATTTGAAGCATTGGCTTCAATAATTTTATTGAAGTTGACTTTAGCAGGATCTCGGATTTCTGTAACAAGTTCAGCAGTCTCCACAACTAAAGCTGGTGTGAGAGGGAATTTGGCTCTCTATCCTTCCATTACATTTGCATTCCTTATTGATGTACCCTGAGCAAGGTTTGGTTAATCATTTTAATACCAAAGACTTATGCAATCTCAGTGGATGCTTGATAATTCATCTTTTGTTGTTAGGCTGAGTAGGAACAATTAGGTATTGGAAGCTTCACAAAGGAAGAGTGATGCTAAAATTATTCCATTCTGCTAATATAGTTGTCAAAAAGGTATGTATTTTATCATTATCATTATTTTTATCTTAAATATTTGAGGGAATGTAGTTATTTCTGCCATGCTTTTCTTAAGTGACAGGGGTTTTTTTTCCTTTGATTTTTATATTAGAAAGGAGACATTCTTAAAGAAATGAAAAGTTCTTTTTTCACTTACTAGAATCTCATTTGTGTTTTCTTCATGGATTTATAACATAGGCAATTTTCCCATTTATCTTAGAAGGAATTCCTTGCCTCAGAGGGAATGAAACCTGCCCTCTAGTTAAAAGTGGTCTTAGAAAATTAAATGAATGATTCTAGTTACTGGGGGCAAAGGAGGAGGATAATGATTGGCTTGGATCAGGTTTTTTTTTTTTTAAATATATGCAAAGATAGTCCTCAACATCCACCTTTGCAAAGCCTTGTGTTCCAAAATTTTCTTTTTTCCTCCCTCCCTCTTTCCTCAAGATAGCAAGCAATTTGATATAGGTTGAACATATGCAATTCATCATGTTTTTAAAATAACATTTATCTAATTATTATCATTAGCTTATTGTATTCAACCCTTTTCTTATTAACTAGACACTGCTATTGCTAGCATAGTAACTTGAACATACCAGCTATTCGTGGACTTGAAAATTTTAATTGAACTATTTTTATTGATATTGAAAATGAGGACCCTTGCAGAGAATTTGTATGTTTATGCTTTCTGTGCTACTAGACTACGTGGCTTGCCAAAAAAGAGAACTTTAGGTATGTGCCCCATATATATTTATATATAATAAAAAATACAGAAATATATATTTCTTTGTGGCCATACCATTTTGAAGTAAATAAGCATTTAAGTAAATAAGGTTACTAGCCTAAAGTTTTCTGGCTTTAGCCAATGATTTGGGACCAGGATTTAGAACATAATGCATGAGAGTATTAGTATTAAAAATTTCTTTTGCTTAAAAGTGAAATTACTTCTAGAGTTGTGGATTTTTTTTTTTGGTTTTGTTTTGCTTCTCTTGATGTCCACTAATGCCATTTCTTCCACAAAGCCATTTTACATGCTGATTTTTAGAGGTTTGCATTTTGATTGTAAAAATTCATGCTGAGCAAATGGTTATTACATTGTATGTTGCTCTGTACACACAACAGGCCTGGAAAGAAGTCAGAATAGAGGAAAACTGGGAACAGCATGAAATATATTTAAGAGTTTTTGGTTATAAGTAGATGAACTTAAGCCCTTTAGATCTGTGCAGCAATCAAGAGAGTTTCAAAGCCAGGAATTTTTGAAGAGTTTTAAAGCTTGAATAGTGACTTAAAAAAAAAAAGGCAGAACAACTGTAAATCCCAGACTATATTATTTATTTTATACTAAGTTGCTCTGGTCTTGGGAAATAGCATCTCCAAATAAGCAGAAACTGTGTACTATTATGCAAACTGTTAAATGTTTGGCTAAGAGTTATCCCAGTTGTTAAATGTCCTTGGGACAAACCACACAGAAACACTTTTTACAACTGAGTTTCCATTTTTCTCTTCCTCTTTTTTCTAAGTGATATGTTGCTTTCTCCCCCCTCCTTTCATTTGTCCAATTTATAACAATCTGACAGCATCCATTCTTGCTTATCTCAGTGTATTTGTTGCTTCCTCTTAAGTAAATGATCTCCAAAATGTCACTTGAAAGTGAAGTTACTTAAAAAAGCTTAATCATATCATAAGTTTGTCATTAGGGCACACAAGCCAATCCTCACTAATAGTTAATTCCCCCTTCTTCGCCCCCAGTAATATTTAATTCTTATTTGTGGAATAGCCCATGTCTTATTTATGAAGAGACTTAACACATGTTAATCAATCCATTACAGGTGGGGTAACCAATACTGCACAATATCAGAACAGACTAATGGTGTATGAACCCAATCAGGTAAGGACTAACTAGCCCTACTAAAAACAGATTTTAAAGATACGTTCAAGTTTTCATATATATGTATTTTCTAACTATATTCATATCATATGATATCTTTCTTTTCTTTCTCTAAATGTGTTTATATATATAAAATAATATATGTAAGGAAAATGAAACTCAATTTTAGTTAATGAAACTAATATGATTTAAATTCTTCCATCTTCCTACAATTTTTTTTCTTCTCTGAAAAATATTTTTTTGGTATTCATGGGTATTATTATTATATACATACTCCCCTCTACTATCTAGAAGACCTTGGCTAACATGTTTAAATGAGCCTTGTTGCCCAACTCATTGGTCAGGAGTATCATTCTGGGAGCAACATTCTGTGCAGTTTTCATCACTTCAGGGCAGATCAGTAGTCGGGTAAACCCTGGAGATAGAAATGCCTGTAGAGTTTGTCTGTGCTGTTTACTCACCAGCAGCCAGGGCTTGGATTATAAACATTCTAATGAGGTCTGGCCTTCCCTCTGTCCACTCCTCATATATTTTAAATGTTCTTTTGTTTCCCCCTGGGCTTAGCGCTACAGATCAGCCCCCTTCCTTCCAGTTTAAACAATAGCACATTTGCCAGATGTCTACTGAATTTTACATTTATCCATTCGTGGATGTGTTTAATCTTTTTCATGATTAAAGGAACATTTCAAAATAGTCTAATTTAGGTTTTTATATTCATCTGGAGAAGTTATCAAGGACATGCAACATCAGCTTGGTTTTGGCGATCCAAGCAGGGATGGGTATACAGAAATTTGTATCTCGCCCCAGCTCAGCTGTCCTTTTAGTATCTTTTGGAGTGTTTTAACTATTCCTTGATGCTGAAAATTAGAGAAGTCATCACTCCTACCCATCCCAATGTGTTTTCTGGGGTCACGAGAGTTTGCAGACCTTGGAAATTGTAAGGGAGGTTGTCCGTGAGTCGGCCATCCCAGAGGGATCATTAATGGCCCTCTCTCGAATTTGGCACAGACACGGTTAAAGTGGAAAGGAAGGGTTAGTGTTTTTCTCAAATGAGGTCTGCTTCGTGTTTGTACACACAATCTCTTTTTAAAAATTCCACTGGCATATTGTTTACGGTGGGTGCTGGCAAACATCACATCTGCTTGCATCTTGCACAGAATCTCAATCACTCCATCACGCAGCCTTGCCGCTTGTTTCTGGGCTAGGCCTTTGTGGAGAGTCGATAATGCCCGCCATCTGCCACAGAGCACACTGCTACCTGCCAACAGGCAGGCGGGGTGACCTCTGCTTCCCCACCACTGATTAGTATTCACACGCCGGCTTATTAGGAGTGACCCCGCCAGGCCCCTCTGTTTCTTTGCCTTTGCAGCGGTTGGCGGCTCACCTGGAAGGCACTGCAGTCGAGGAAGCTAAAGATATAATCAGGGGATGCAGGCAGGCTTTGCAAACCAGATGGCGTCCATAGTCCTGTGGCAGGGGACAGGACTGCGAATGCAAAAATTAATTCCTAATACTGTAATATGGAGTCTGAGAGAAGGCACCTGAAGAAAGCATATTTGGAGCCCACGCCTTGGTAGCCTAATTAAAGGCATTTCTTGGCCAAATACCTGAAGGAAGCCTTGACTTTCTTAATAAGAAAGTTACTTATTTGGCTGGAAGGGTGTTTGATTTGAAAATTAGCTTGAACAGTTGTTCTCTTTGCATGATATCTACACATTGAAAAAGTGGCAGACAAAAATGGTGTGTTTTTCAAATGGCAGAAAACACATTTTCCATCCAGAAATATCTTTGAAAAAAAAGGGGGGGGGAATTAACTGAGCCTATAGAAATGCTTGCTTGAATTAATGTTTGTATAGATGAACTTATTTCCAGTTCTCCAGAGATGACATAATCTGTTTTGAAAGTATATCATTCAAAACTTAGTACTTTTTTGGGTCAAATTCCTATTTTTCTTAGTAAAAGTGATGCTTATTTAATATAGAAGGAAGTTCTTAGGGTCTGACTACCAATCTGGGGCAGTTGTCAAACTCTGTAATTTTGAAGTGTGATTCAAAATTAAAATTTTTTTAGAGATCATTCTACCATTTTTTTGGACCAGAGACCTAGTTAGGATAAGTTGACCTTAGTCCTTTCAGGTATTCCCAGAACCAAATATGAATGACAAATTATATTCAGTACCAAATATGAGTGACAAATTATATTCAGTACAATATTAGAACATTTTCTTTTAAAACAAAATTGGTTTCTCTAAAATTTCCCTGAATTTATCACAAAATAAATTCCCAGCTATATAGGACTTTAAATTCTCCAGCATCAGGGGAGATTTGTTGTCAGATCATTCTTCAACAACTCTCTAATATGCCCCCAAAAAGTTAATTTTAGAGAACAACAAAATACCTTTTCCTTCCATCAGGGCACAAGGAGAAACAAAACATTTCCAGCCACACAATGCTTTTGTACTGAAGTTATTTGCTTAAATGAGTAACCACTGGGTTAAGACAGATAACTACCATATTAACTTGTTTTCTCACAAGACACTAGACATAGCTACAAATGTATGTTATTTCCAAAGCTATTAAAGATCAACGGGGAAACTGTAGAAGCTTTTTTTTCTTAAAGCCTTTAAAATAAGTGATATTTAAATTTTTGGTTCTTTTTATGTTTATTCTTATTGGATTGAGGTCTGTAAGTTTCATGGCCCATTACCAAAGTTCACATTGAACTGTGTGAGTTTAAGAGGTTTGGGCATTGGGACAGGGTCAAACAGAAGGAAAAGGGAAATATCTCAAGTTCAGCTCAAAAAAAAATATTTCTGAGACTCTGCCTTGTGCAAGATACTTCTACTGAGTGATGAGTGTACAAAGATAGAAAATTACATGATATCTATCTTCAAAGAGCTTTATAATCCAGAAGTCGTTAAACTTGGCTCTGCCATTTCCACTATGAAAACATTCATACCCTATCACGGGCAGAGTTTTTCTGTGTTTTCATTTGCAGAATCAGTGGATTAGTCGAAGTCCTATGCCACAGAGAAGAGTGTACCATTCCATGGCTGCTGTCCAGAGGAAGCTGTATGTTCTTGGGGGCAATGACTTGGACTACAATAATGATCGCATTCTTGTGAGACATATAGACTCTTATAACATTGACACAGACCAGTGGACACGATGCAATTTTAACCTGTTAACTGGTAAGTACTTTTGATTTAGTAAATAGAAAAAATCCAAAAAACTTTTTGAGATGAGAGTCTGGCTTTGTTTTGAAATACATTTTCTAAATGATTTTTACCATATTCCTAAATTAACATAAATGGATTTTATTCTAATAACTAGAATAGAGATATTGTTGTTCATTTATTTGTGTGTGTGTGTGTGTGTGTGTGTGTGTGTGTGTGTGTGGTAGAGGTCTACTCCTTTATGTATCAAAGCTTTGGATTATTATGTATTCTTTATGTATAAAGCTAGTTAATGTTTTTCCTATATTACATTTAGAGTTTTTAAAAATAAATGTAATAGTAGAGAACTTCTACTGTAGACCTTCCTTTTACTGATATAGATTAACAATTCACCTATATTTTTATAGTCTTAAAGAGTTGCCTATGGCACTGAGCTAAGTGATGTCCACAATTAGCATGTGCCAGAGGTGGGAAAGCAATCCAGATCCTCTTCGTTTTAAAAATGTCTTTCTACTCAATATTTCATGCTCTCAAGAATAATACCTGCCACTTATTTAGCACTTTTATATTTACTAAGAAGTTTTAAAATACCTTATCTAATATGATTTATAGAATAACTATGTAAAGTATTGCTATTTCCATTTCTACTCCAGTGGGCAAACAATCCCAATTGCTAATGGTGGTGGTTGGGGAGAATATTAGTATTTTATCAATAAAAACACTACAACTCGTAAGGGTGAAATAATATGCCCAAAGTCACACAGCTACTAAGTGCAAGTGTTTCCTGACTTCTAGTACCATACTTTTTCTTTATGTGACATAGTCATTTGGCTTCTCTATGTATCTAAGAAATGCTCATACCAAAGTGATTTCAGAAAAACCTGGAGAGCCTTACACAAACTGGTCCTAAGTGAAGTGAGCAGAACCAAGAGGACATTGTACATAGCAACAGAAGATGATGTAATGATCAACTGTGATGGATTTGGCTTTTTTCACCAATGAAGTGACTCAAAACAATTCCAATAGATAATGGAATGGAAAGAGCCATTTGTATCCAGAGAAAAAAGTATGGAGATGGAATATAGATCAAAGCATAGTATTTTCACCTTTTTGTTGTTATTGTTTCTTTGCTTATTTTTTCTTTTTCATGTTTTTTTTCCCTTTTGATCTGATTTTTCTTGAACAGCATGATATAAGGGTAAAAATGGACCAAAAATTATTAATAGTTAAGTAAGGACTTGAATCTCTCAAAAAGTCAAAATGAATCAGGAGTTGCTGTCCATAATGGACAATCCCTTTTGATCTGATTTTTCTTGAACAGCATGATAAGTATGGAAATATGTTTAGAAGAATTGCACATGTTTAACCTATACCGGATTGCTTGCTGTCTAGGGTAGGAGGGACTAGGGGAAGAAAATTAGAATATAAAATTTTGCAAAAGTGAATGTTGAAAACTATCTTTGCATGTCTTTGGAAAAATAATATACTATTTAAAAAAGAGATACTTATACATTTCTTTGCTGTAACAAATATGTACTTTAAATTTTGCAAATGATGCAGCTATGGGAATGTGGGTCTGAGTTAATGAACACTTCCCCCTTCCCTGCAAAGTAAGTCTTAATGTTCCTGACTCAATTTAAGTTCCACTAAATTTATTTTTTCCACGTCTTCCAAATAACTTTAATAGAATGATCTGGAAAAAGGTTGTTTTTGTTTTTGTTTTCTGTCTATGTTTTTTGCAATTCTGTGTTTAGTGACATGTATAGACAATACTAAATTTGCTCTTAAGAAACATATTTCACTCCTGGATAGAAGGTTTTAAGGGGTTCTATAAATCTACTATCTAAAAAAGCATACTAAAAAATATGTTTCTTATATCATCATGGAGTATACCCACAATAGTTCTATACTTTGACCTCCTGGGAGGCAGTGATCTCTCACTGTTTCTGTTAAATCCACCAGCACAGTGAGAAGCTATATAGAATGTCCTAATCATTCAAAGATATCCTCTATTAAGGCGTGTCATCTTCATGGAGTTTGCAATGTGAAAACTTAGAGGTGGCTGGTCAACATTTTGTAATGAAAAAATAACTGGATTTTGGAATTTTGGATTCAGAAGACTTCTAAAATCAGATCCTTTCTCTTCTGCCACATAGCTGTGTGATCTTGAATTTCATTCCTTTGGATTTCTGTTTCCTCATTTACAGAATGAAGTCTTTGTACTCAGTGATCCCTAAGGTTCTGCATCTTTGTTATGTTCCATGAACTCAGCGTATTAGTCCATTTCCTTTGATTCATTTACAAAATTATAAGTCACGTTCTAAGACTTGACAAATTACATTGTCTTGTGATGCCATTTTAAAATGGTGAGTTGAAAACTAGGTACTCCAGTGGGCAAACAATCCCAATTGCTGACAGTGGTGGTGGGGGACAATATTAGTATTCTCCATTTAGAGCATTATTAGTTGGAAGTAGCGTTTAGATGTTTCAGTTGATCTGTCTTTTTGGATTTTATAAAAAATGATTTCCGAGTCCCATATATAGCTTCTTCCAAGTTAGCACTACAGGACTTGAGACTATCTAGTTTTTGAGATCTATGATTCTGACTGGCTTAGGATATAGTTTATTTATTGCTTCAGTCAATCCTTTGTCAGCCCATCAATAAAATGAGACTATCACATTCTCCGAATGTCCTCTAGGGAAGAATATGTATTCTTGAGTTATTCTGTCTTTTAAAACAAAACAAAAAACAATACCAGCACTAAACTAAGACTTAAATTATTTTGATGTGTCAGCATTTAGGGTTTTCCCCAATTGTTTTCAGATCAACTACTTTCAAAATGTTTAATAACTATTGTCTGAATATATATGTATACACACACATATATTATATATATATATATATATATATCCCACAATATATATGTATGTATGGTAGTATAATCCTTTTATTTTTGTTTAATATGTAATATTCAATATAAACATGTTTGGCAATCCATAGGAATGAATTTTTCAGGAAGACCTCAATCAATCAATAAGTATTTAATTAAGTATCTACTACATATTAGGCACTACACTAGGTGCTGAAGACACAAAAAACAAATCAAAACAAACAAACAAAGGAAGAAATCTCTTCCTTCAAGGAGCTTCTGTCTTTGGGGTTAAGAGGCATACCCTATAAATTTAACCATTTTTTCCATTCATACATTCAGGAAACATTCCATAGAAATATTAATTGTTCACAGTTTTGAGGTGCTTTATGATTTGCATGGTGCTTTCCTCAGTGAAACTATTATTATCATTATTTTATAGATGAGGAAGCTGAAAGATTCTGTCTTGTCCAAGGTCTCAGAGCTAATAAATGGCTGAGCCAGGGCTCAGATTCTCTAATAACAAGCCTACTTCTTTCTCCTTCATGACTTTGATTGGTACCAATTTAGATTAGTTCCATACAATATGCACCCTTAGACACAAGTCCCTGCTTAACCATGAATAATGATTTGCCCCATTTTGACCCTCATATCATCACACAGTTTACCCACAATGGTTCTGCACCCTACATCCTGGGCAATACTGAGCAGTTGCTACCTGTTTCTCTCTGTTTCTGTTAAATCCACCAGTGTAAAGAAATTGCATATCTCAGTGCCAAAAGGGTTAATTAAAACATGCAGGTGGTGTATTTCACTCCCTCCTTCTTCCTTTTTGCTTTAGGTCAAAATGAATCAGGAGTTGCTGTCCATAATGGAAGAATATATTTAGTTGGTGGCTATTCGATTTGGACAAATGAGCCTCTGGCATGTATTCAGGTGGGTAGTTGAGGTTCCTTTTGAAGTCTCTTCAAATGGTTCAGAAAGGTTACTTTTTTGCAGTGCTGTTACTGACTGAGGAAAAGCATTCAAGTGAAGAGAGGGGATAAAAGTGTGTGTGTGTGTGTGTGTGTGTGTGTGTGTGTGTATGTGTGTGTGTGTTCCATTCATTCAGACACTAAACTGAGCTCTGAGTGTATGTTGATAATTTTATTTATTAAAAGATTGTGCCCTTGGGGGGAAAAAAAAAGGAATGAGTCTGGGGATGTATGTGTATATGTACACATGTGCATACATGTATATGTGTATGTAAAACACAGACACATGTATGTGTGGGAATGAGAGGGAGTTCCTCCAATTTTAAAACAAGAAAAAAAGAAAACTTTTATAATAGCTTAAAAATATTCCCTCTTCTTTTCTGAATTTGTCATTTTTCTAAGTGTCAGAACTGAAAATAATAGGATGCTTCTTTTTAAGGCTTGTGCATTTCCATTATTGCTGGCTACAAAGCCTGTTTCACTTGCTGGCCAACAGTTCCCAGAGCTGTTCTGAGCAGCAAGTGGTTTGTCATTGGCCTGCCAGTCCCAAAGCAGTGTTGGCACAGGACAGCGTTCACAGCTCAGGCCCAGCACGGGGCTCAGTGTGCCTTTGGAAATAGTCCTAGATGCCAGTGATTTCCTTAGACAGGACCTGTTTTTTAAATGTTTTTGGCTATAGTTTTATAGTTCTAGTTTATATGTTGTCTGACTCCATGGCACTTTCCCCCCTTTAAATCCAAACGCCTTGCTGAAAGGAGAATTTTGCCAGAGTGAGGGTGACAGGGATGCCCAGCACTTGTTGACTTGACATCAGGGAATGAGGGAAGGGATTCAACTCTCCCAGGCATAAAAGCTGTGCTGGAGTTAACTGCTCTCTGCCATGGTGCAAGAGATCAGCCCAATGGGAAGCTCTCTGATTGGAGCGTTTATATTCTTTCCTGCACAAATTAGCTGTTCTGTTAAGTGCAAGCAATCTGTGTCAGCTGTCTGTGGTTTCCAAGTCTATGAGGAATTGCCATCTGGACATGGTTGGTGAGCTTAGAGGTGCTGCAAAATGAGCTTTCCTGGGAGTTTTTATCCAGCTGATGGGAGACAAGTGCTTGGTTATGTTTAGGTGGTTTTTTAATACAGTTGTAGCATTTTTTTCCTTCCAAGCAGGTTGTAAATCTGCTCTCATCCCATTGTGTCCTTGGTGAACATTGAAGAATCTTTTAAGACTACTTGTATGTCCTTTGCTTGAGGGTGGAAGGGAGGAATGGAGAGAAGGGTGGCCTTTCAAATTTATAAGTATTGGTGAAGTGTTGGAGGAAACAAGACGTCTAAACTGAGTAGACATTTTATAACTAACTGTAATTTTTTAAGTCACTTGACAACTTTCTCCTGACCTAACGTAATTGGTCTGATGTAATATCATCCCCCATCCTTCATCTTTATCCTCCCATAACAGCCAGGGCCCAGATTTCTAGCCTTAGACAGTAAGCCTGTCAAAAACAAGTAATTTGTCCAGCTGCTATACATGTTCAACCTTTCTCTTGACTTCCTATTTTCTACTTCTTGCCGAGAGATTAATGATCAAATCATAGCTTCTGTGAATTAATGTTATTGTGTGTGTATGTGAAAATACACATGTAGTATATATACATATATGCATATACTCAAAAACATATTATCCTATAGCTTCACTTAGACTACTTGTGATTCTGAATCATTGGTTGCAGATGGAAATACTTCCTCCCATAGCCACCACTCATACCTATCTAACTTAACCCCCTCCTCCCTTTATTTTCCCTATTTCACTCTACTTTATCCCTTTAATTACATCCTATTGTTAATAAATTACCCTTCATATCAGAAATTTGGCCTCCTCCTAAAAATTACTTTGGATATATTTTGAATTTAATTTTCTACATACATATAATTTCCTCTAATAGAATGTAATTTTCTTGAAACCACAGATGGTTTGATGCACATCTAATATAATACTTGGAATATAGGAGGTGCTTAAAATGCTAGTTGAGTAGAATTTAATCTAGTTTATGCTTGTGTGTGTAACTTTTTGGTAATGTACTGAAACCTATTTACACCAATCTCTATTACCCTTTGGATGTTTTCATACAAGTTTGAATCCACGGAAAATATGATATTAGCCATATATCATTCCTAGAAGAATATTGGGGCTAAAGAGATGGCATTTTTTAAATAAAAATTTGAGATTTTTGAAAGTGCTGCTCAATTTCCCAAATATTTTCCAGCCAACTTCTTTTTTCCTTTTTTTTAATTATTGTCTGACTTATTGTCCACTTGCAATGTCTGTCCCAACATTTACGAATTCATGGATTCATAATCCACTCCATAGATTTATTTATCCAACTGTGTATAAGACTGGAAAGTGTCATTTTTCACTTGGATTTTGCTGTGTATATAAATAGGCCAAATTTTCTTGAGTAATTATCTTATTTAGCAGGCTCTACAATGTTCAGGTCTTGATATAGTTAGCATAGTGTTATCTAAAAACATGAACATCAGGGAGATAAAAAAAATACTGTATGTGAGGAATATCTTTTTCATTTTGAGCTCTGTACACAGTATCCTTTATGAGATTGGCAAACACCTTTAGCAAGCACACTGCCCTATGTTTAATTCATCTCTTGATTTTAATAACCTGAAAATTGCTGAACAAGGTTATCTTTTGTTATCTATCTTAAGGTATCTTGTATTATTTTGTCATATATAAATGATACCTTGTCTTTAAGGCTATGTTAAAGAGGTCAGAAGTACTGATTAAAATGCATTTTTATAGTTAATATATTTGCTTTATAAGATATTGTATTATCTATATCATGTTTTCATCTAGGATTCCCTGAATATTACCTTTCATTTGTTTTGTTTACATTTGGAATATACATAATGAATATAATGTACACACATTTACATAGACACAGGGTATCCCAGAATCTTAGGGCAGTTTAAAGTGTTTTGGAGGGACACTCTGTAAGTGTTTTCTTCCCCAAAACTATGTTAAGTTCTTTGACAGCAGAGACGACTTCATGTTTGCCTTTGTATCTCTAGTGCCTATTATAGAGTCTGAAACTTAATAGTTCCTATTGATTGATAAATGCCTTCTCATTCATGATGTCACTGGCTCTCTTCATTTTTTGGTCATATCTCCAAAGTGATATATGAGTTAGAAGTTTTTTTTTCCCCTAATAAATGTTCATGATATTTTCCTAATTGTTCAGTATCTTCCTGTTTGTTTGTTTTTTTCAGGTATCTTGAAAACTGACTAATCAATGCCCTCAAAATCAAAATAAAAAAAATTTCTCTCCATCATAGATAACCTTTATGTAGTCTTGCTCTGATCAAGCTGTTCTTACCATTTTTGTTTTCTTTAGTGCTGTTCCAACTTCTGTAGCATATGCTCTGAAATGACTATCCTAGCTCCCACTTTCTTTAAAAGAGATAGAGTAATGATTTATTCACCCTTACATTTCCTTATGTAGCCCACAGGGGACATTAGAAACTAAATATAGTGGCTCCACTGTGATAAAGAAAATGATTTGTTCCAGACCTCCATCCAAATCATTTGTTATTTTAGCTGTTTGTTGTCCTTCAGTTTTTATCCTTATGTGCTCTGAGGATGATCTGACTTGCATTATCTCATTCTGTACACTCTTTAATGATATAATCCCATAATCTTTTTTTCATACTCTTTTTCCATAAGACTTTACATATGGGTTTACATTCTAAACAAGTCTTTCCCTTGGCTGACCTTGCTTGGCAATGAGGTCAAGTGTTTGCTGGTTAAGATAATTTGTACGCACTTTTTTTTTTTTTTTTTTTTTGGCTGTGAGGATTGCCTTACATGGATTAAACTTTTATAGGAAGTCATAGTGTTAATATGTATTCCTTTATCCATTTTCATTTATTTGTTATCAATAGATTATTTAAATAGGTCAGATTATAGCTGTTTAAATGCAAAAGATATCATACTTTTACTCTAACTTGACATTATTTGACACATATAGATGATGATGATGATGATGATGATGATGATTGTGATCTAGTTTAGTTTTTGGATATGCCCAAGGAGAATAAATAAGGTGCTACCAACATTGGAAAGGGTAGCCAGGGAGGCCTTGAAATTAAGATGTCAACAAGATGCCTCTCTACTAGTGAAGAAATTTTTTTTTTGCTTTTATAAAAGAACAAAGTTTAAAAATAAAAAAAAAAAAACTTGTTTATAAAAATCGTAAAAGAAAACCACAGAGTTTAAGTTACAAAGGGATTGTGATATTTTTCTAAATTAATTCATCTTATTCATTCTCCTTGGCTTCCTGGTGAGGGTGGGGATATTAGAATATTTGTTGCTCCCCATTGCCACTTAACAGGTTCTCCCCTTTCCTCTATTACTCAGTAACTTCTCTTCCTTTCAGGTTCATGCTATTCATATCTCCCAGTCCTTCTTTGTAGCTCAGTTCAGAAGAACCCACATATTTTATGTTGCTGAGGAGTACTCAAGCTTTTAACCTTTGAGTCATCCATGATTCTTTACCCTTCATATCCAAGCTGTTACCATGACCTTGCTGGTTTTAGCTTTACAACATCTTTTTAATATGTCCTCTTGATTATTGTAATAGTTGCTTCTATTCTATCCTACATACAGCCATTAAAGTGATTTTCCTAAAATGGAATTCTGATCCTTATTAAACTCCAGTGGCTTATTATTGGCTCCAGAAGCAGATAAAAATGTTTTGGGTTTTTTTGCATTTAAAACACCGCCTACCTTCAGAGACTTCTTACACCTTACTCCCCCAAATCTACTCTTTCATTCAGTGACACTGACCTCCTGGTTGTCCAGTGAACACACTCCCATTTCTGACATTTTCTCCAGCTGATCCTTCATGTCTAAATTTTTCTGCCTTCTAAGTGCCAACTGCTGAATTCCCTTGCTTCCCTTAAGTCCTAACTAAAATTCTAGCTTTTATATGAAACCTTTCTTAACCCCTTTTAATTCTACTGTCTTCTCTCTTTCAATAATTTCCTATTAGCTCTCTAAGTACTTCATTTTGAATGTTTGTTTATGTACGGTCTTCTTCATTAGATTTGTAAGTTCCTCAAGGGCAAGGACTGTCTATGGGCTCAGCATGGTTCCTGGCACATAGTATGCAGTTAATAAATGTTTATTGATTGATTAAATTACTTTCATTTATCCTATCTGTATAAATTTGGAGGTTCTAAAGATATAGCCAAACTGTAAACAGTACTGAGTTTGGTCAGGTCCAGAAAGCAACAGAAAGTGCTCCTTTTACCATCAGAAAGTCATTTCTATGACTTTGGGCCAGTATTTTAGCCTCTTGGTTGTTCATTTGCTCAATTATAAATTGAGAAGGCTGGATTAAGTAACCACTAAGTCTACCTTCCAAACCTAAATTTTTAATCCTATGATTCTCCTTCCCAGGTTACTCCCAAACTTTCCAACATACTAAGCAAATTATCTGGTCCAAGAAAACCACATCTCAACATCGACAAGAAAAGAATATATATACATATATGTATATGTATGTGTATATACATATATATATATATATGTATACACACACACACACATACACTAGTCTGAACTATATGGTTTCTCTATTAATCTTTGACCTGCAACAAGCTGCATTCAGTGTTCTTTGTCTCAAGGGCAGGTGTGAAAGAAAATATACCTGACAAAGTCAACTCTTAAGATTGTGACATGGGCTGTTTTTAATGAAACCACAGGACAAATATTTGAAATAAAAGTTTCTGGTAGATGTAGAAGTACTATTGTTTATTTTTATGTTGGCAGAGCAAATATTTGGCATGGAGCATTGATTCTAATCTACTTTGCCATGTATGAAGAATAACGTACTGGGGAGCAGCTGCTTATGTGTGCATGTGATTAGTTTGCATTTCCAGCTTACCTCTACTATTCTTCATTCAGTATTATTTCCTTTTGGCTAAGGGATACTCTGCCAAATTGGCAGTGCTTACATACAGATGTCTTTTTTTGCCAGCTAATAAGGGAGGTTTTTTTTTTTTTGGGGGGGTGCTAACTTTCCCTTTCTTATGCTCACACATTAAATGCATTACATCTGCTTAACATACACAGTTTCTGTTGGCCCAGAGAGTCAAACAAAGAGTCTTTGGCTGATTACTTTCATTCAACTGGTATCTTCTCTTTTAACTGTGTATTCTGACATATATTTGCCTGAATGGCCTTAAATCCTTCCTCTCCCTTAGAGATGCATTCTGGAGAGATAAATGACACCACCAGCAAGGGTACTGTGCACATAAATTGAAGAGAGTTCTCTCTCCATTTGTAAAGCCTAGCGCCAAGGTATTTATTAATGGTAGTTTCATCTCTAAAGAAAAAAAAATTAACAAAACAAACCAATGCCATCCGAGGTGTGCCAAATCCTGCTATTGCTTCCACATCTGCAGGAGCTCATTTTGCTCCTGATGTGTAAGCGAGGTCTACTTGGCATGAAAAGAACACATTTCTATATCTGATTTTATGAAACCTTAGCTAGGCAAAAATTACTTCTTTTTTTTCTTTACTGAGTAATAACTGTACTTAAATCACTTCCAATTTAATATCTACTCTTTGGCTTCAGAGCAATTTTTTTTTTTTGGCCAGTTGTTTATCTGTAGTTTATTCCACAGTGCAAATACTTCCAAATGCTTCATTCAGTCCTAAGATAGGCTCAGCAATAGACAAAACATATAATCCATAAGATTTTAAAGATAATTCTCTTGATGTGGATTGTACTTGTTTGGGTGTGGCTGAAAATTCCTAGCTTGTAGACCCTGCAAAGATAGTGTACACTTGTCATTTGGTTAATAGCCATATAGATTAGTTTGAGTTATGTGGTCCCAGAGATGATACAATTTCCTGAAATGAAATCAGAACAGTAGTCTGCCACTGTACCTGTCCACCGGTTATGATGCTCAGGTTATGATGCTGAAGGACCTCTTAGCATTTCTTCTCTTCACCTTGTTTACTGTATTCTTGAAGTTTTTTAAGACAGGGAAGCCCAGATAGAGTGACTTTGTGACTTGTACTTTTGATTAGGCTGCAGAACCTCACTATTGTTGAGTAACTTTTGCTCTCAATGTAACCTAAAGATGCCATGACAAATCATTTAGGAGTTAAGTGCTTGCATTCTTTGATGTATAACTAGGTTTTTCAGCTGACAGAAAAAATAACAGAAATTAAAACATTTACATGACTTCCAGAGGGATTCTCTGATGCATGTTTATGTCAGACGAGTTCTTGAAATGTCTCTGCTCCAACCCCAATCATAGTAGGTTTCAATTAATGTACATTCCTATTTTATCTGTAGTTTCATGTTTGTTTTTGTCTCCCCTCCCTCCAAAAGTCTCATTTGTATTTACCTATGGATTTTTCACAGGCAGTTTATGTCATATTGACTACAATTAAGGGAATAGTGGAAAGATATGCTTTGTTTTGTGTTTTCTGAATTAAACTGCAAATTACTTTTTTTGTGAGAGGATAGAAAGAACAGAGCCTTATCTAATATCATTTATTGTAATGCTATCACAGATACAAATATACTATTTCTATAACTAGTATTTATGCATATGTGTGATATTACCACTTTATAATATATATAAATATATTTTTTTCTTTGTACACACACTATGTATTTATATATATATATATATATGTATATATATACACACACACACATATATATATGTGTGTATATATATATATATACACACACACACACACATATATATATAAACACATACATTCAATAGAATGCTACATTTGAAGTCTAGAAAACAGATTCAGATACTTTTTCTGATGCTAATTTTGTCTTCATTGTTAAAATATTTAACCTCTCTGAGCTTCTGGCAATTCTTTAAGACACATTAATCTGAAAAGATAAATTATCTATCAAGCCTGTTCTTTCACACCTGAACCACCATTTATAGTAATGGGAAGTATACTATCTGATTTGATCTTCACCCTTTCCTCCCATCCCCCCACTCCCACCCCATGAGTTAAGCATGGCAAGTGACATGGCATAATTGATCTATATTGGTTGAATTGCTGGACTTAATATTATTATTATTAATAATTGGGTTCAAATACAACATCTGATTCTTTCTTTGTAACTGTAGGTAAGTCACTTAACCTGGGTATAATAGCTATACACTTGCCATAAAGGAGAGAGAATGTCTAACTTGCATAAATACTGCTAAGGCAGTAGCAGATGATGATAAACTAAAAGCTATGGATTACTTGAGTTCTATAAAGTGATAATTTTCTGTGGCCCGTAAATAATATAAATATCCAAACAATCTTTGGTAGAAGTTCTTCACTCCTGCCATAAAGGTTGGTAGTGAAATTCAAATAAGAAAAGTTCATTGAGTGTCTTAAAACATTGAAGCACTTCATAAATATCAGCTCATCATCGTCATTATGATGAAGATGATGATGATGGAAAGAAAAGCACAGGGACATCAAAGACTATTTCATACATTAATA
Organism: Antechinus flavipes; assembly: GCF_016432865.1. Taxonomy (NCBI): domain Eukaryota; kingdom Metazoa; phylum Chordata; class Mammalia; order Dasyuromorphia; family Dasyuridae; genus Antechinus; species Antechinus flavipes. The sequence continues at coordinate 271,632,426 of NC_067401.1, forward strand.
AGGAAAGGGTAGAATTAAGGCGCAGGTAGACTTTTGAATCTGTCCAATTTTCTCTCCACTAATCTATGCTGACTCTCAATATGGGTTTGTGTATTTTATCATGAAAATATGGGGTACAATAGGGTGTTCATAAGCACTGGGTGGTCAAAAATTTGGAGAGTCAGAAATCATATATTCTTATACTCAAGAGAGGAATTGGGTTCCTGTTGTGTTTAAACAAGATTCACTTGCTAGCTGTAAACTTTGGCAAGTAGGATTTGATCTCTGAGTATTCAAGGGCTTTTTTCTTGGCAGGTTTTGGATGTCAGCAGAGAAGGCAAAGAAGAGGTATTCTATGGACCCACACTTCCTTTTGCTTCCAATGGAATAGCAGCATGTTTCCTTCCAGCTCCATATTTCACATGTCCTAACCTCCAGACCCTGCAAGTGCCTCATCACAGGATCGGCAATGTCTGAGCATCCCAGATGTGCTATTTTAACCAAGCCAAGAGCAGGAGGAAAGAAAAGCTGAAGCTTGACTATCCAATTGACTCTGGGCATTGAGAATGGAAAGAGTCAGTGCTCAATGCTTCCTTGTTTTGTTTTATATATCTGTCTTAATTCAGATACATATTAGTAAAAAAAAAAATCACAAAACTCTTGTCAACTTTCTCTCTTTTATCACATGTCAATATATCATATGGTACATGGATTTTTTTTTAATCATGGTATAGCTCATTGACAACCTGTTACATGCTTGTATGTGACCCCATGTGTCTTAAATACATTGTTCATGTGTCTTTCCTGGCTAATGTTGCCCAGGATTATACAATACTATCTTAATTGTGCAAATTTATTTCTTGCTAATGGAATCACTGATTCAACAAAATAATGAATCTTCAGTATTAAAACTTTTCACCATTAAAAAAAAGGCGCACCAAAAAACTATTACTTATCCCAATTCAGTAGAGGCTCTGCATTATAATATGATAAATTTTTAAATGTCATATTTTATTAAAGGTAATCCAAGAATAATAGAATGGAAGAAGGCTAGGGGAAAAAGGCATAAAACTCTTGAATTCTTACCCTATTTTACACATTCTGTGACCTTGGGCAAAAAGTACAACCTCTTTCAAATTTTCAGCTTCCTTATTGTTTAAGCAGTGTAATTATCTCCTTTTTCCATCCCAAAGGGTGTTTTGAAGATGAGACAAGCGCTGGGAAGCGTTTTGACCTCTTAAAGAGAAAAATCTCATGTATTCCTAAGTCACAAGATATTATTATTACTGCTGTTCAGGTTCATGTAATTGGGCACAGGAAATACAGATTATTTTTATGTTAACAATGGCCAGATCCAACTTGGAAAGTGTAAAGTATGTAGGAAAATGTATATAAATCGCCAAATGAATAGCAGATAGTAATTAGGATGAAGAGAGTTTACTTCTTCCAGCCTACTCCAACCTTGTACAAATCCTTGCCTCAAGTAATAACTGTGGAACATCTCTCATTCAGTGAAAGATGACATTTAAGAGCTTAAAAAAATTAGCTTGCACTAGTTATATACCATAAAGTACTTTAACAATTTTGAACCTAGAAAAGATAGTTCTAAGAATTTAAAAGTTTTCCTACTAATGCTTCGGGGATTCTTCTTCACCCTCTCCATCCATATTTTATTATTAGCACCTTTAATAATGAATTGGAAATCTCTTTTCAAACCAGATTTGTGTCTTCTTTAAATAAAAATAAAAAATAAAACAGACACTGCCTGCTACCCCCATAAACCCTACCAACCAATTAAAAAACATATTTGATGTGGAAATCCAATAGGTGGTATAAAGGGAGAGTTTGATCCAACTATGAACCAAATTGCCTTTATTATGATTTTTACTATGACCCATTTGTCTCCCATATATTTTAATTGCCCACTGTTTCAAGACTTCATTTAATAGGACACTGACATTATATTCACATCAGAATTTTTTGCACACTTAAGTGAAAGGAGTTATATGTTTAATGAATCACATCTTCAATAACAATTACTAAGTGCTGTCTGTTTCCTAAAAGCCACTACGTCATTAAAAGAACTTTAAAATAAAAAATCAGCTTTTAGGTATTATATTACATAGTAGTAAAGACATCATATAGTAAGATATCTACTAATTAAAACATTATTTTGTTGTTGGGTAAGTAGGAAAAAGAGAGAAACGTCATATTTTAGAAAAAAGAACAAATTAAGTCAAAAGTACTTATTAAGGACCAGACTTTCAGACAAGCACTGGGCAGATAAAGATAGCCCCTTTTCTCAAGGAGCTCAGTCTAATATGAAAACAAGCTTAAGAGTACAACTTAGTTTTACTGTTGATCTTTAAAGATAAAAACTCCCAAAACATCTCCCTAACAATAAGTGTGATGACCTATATCATCCCTAGTTGGTTACCAAAGAGATTCACTGCTACCTTACTGAAGATGAAATATTTCGGAGGAAATCTGAGCAAGATTCAAAACAACAACAACAAAATAGAAGAGTTGAGAAACAAAAGTGAATTTGGAATTAGCCTTAATTAAACAGCAATTCAAAAAACCATAACATGAGTACAGCTCCCACGAATTCCAGTAAAGTGATATTCCTCTATGTGTAATGCAGCACATAACTTCTTCCTTCCCATCCCAGGCCCAAGTCCTAGCATATTTATTGCAGGGGAAACATGAATATAAATTTGCATTTACTGACATTATTTCAAATGATATAAGAGTATAGGAGGTAGAGAGATAAATTTGTGTAGCAAAAGGAAACCAGCCCAGAATAATGGACAAGTAGATATAATGATAGACAAGAATCCTTAAGTATTACCAAAAAAAAAAATTCAAAACTCTGCTAATCTATGTAATATCAGTTTAAGGATTTATACTTGATTAATGTTAAAAAAAACAACTTAGATATTTATTGAGTTTTCTCTTCTACATGTTTTACCTCTGGCTAAACAAGATTACAAAGCACATTCACATTCTTCCCCTTAAATCTAAAAGGTCTTGAAATTCATAACTTTCCTTTATCCCAAATGACTAATAAAGATTAATCAATTGTAAACAACTTTTGAAAGAGCAAGTTTGGGCTCTGTGACCAAATGATTCCTCTGAAATCAAATTTCTCTGAAGCAGATCAGATATATATTTTCCATTGGTGGGCATTATTAATCTTAACTTTTTTCATCTTTATAGCTTCGATTTTTGCATTCAAAATAAAAAATTATAAAATTTGCAAAATCTGAGGGATTAAATTGTGTAGATAGTAAGCCTACAACTTCTCATGCATTATACATGAACTTTTTCTCATTTCAAATTATTCTGTGGTTTTGCAATTTTTTGCTTAACATTTGATTGAACTGAAGCCAGCACAAGATCAGCATCCAACTTAGTATTTGTGAGGTACAAGAGAGAAAAATCTCTCTCATTGTACCTGGACACATTTTATTTCTGAATATTTTCTTCAAATTTTGACCTCATGAATTAAAGTTCTTTCCTTTGGTCATTTGTCCATTTGTTGATCCCTATCTCTTCTGTTTTTCTTCTTCTTTGTGTTTCCTTCTCAACCACTGCAATAACTAGGCAACTATCAAACTACTTTTGCCTTAAAATTCACTTACACATTATGAAAAGTTGGACTGACGTTACTGTAATTAAGACCTGGTCCAGCTTTCGTTAATTTTAGGTTCTATATTTATCACAGAAAGCTGACTAGGAATCAACTAATAATTGGCATTATATAGACAAAGTTTTCTTTCTCCTACACATGTGTTTCACACACACACACACACACACACACACACATATATATATATATATATGTATATATATATATATATACACACACACACACACATATATACATATATATATATATATATATATATATATATATAATTAGGTTCAAAATAATCATTTCAAGGATCTTCTGCCAAGGCACAGTTCATAAAGACATTAGAAATAGCTGTAGTAATAACAAACCTTTTTATTAAATAGAAACCGTTCCTACTTTTGACCCTTTAATTCAGGATCTGATTTGGTGTGTTACTAGTTAGATTATTAACTCCTCTAGATTTGTCATTCTCCCTAGAATAATTCTGAAAAGAGATGTCCTTTTGGTGGGGGTGACTCCACCAAAAAGGACACTTGTCTTGGACTTGTATTTGTCACTTGTCTTGGGACCACTTGCTCTTGAAACATGGAGTTTGTGGCTATAGGTTTTGGGGAAATCATATTTCCAAAAAAATGAAGTTCTTCCCATTGCAATAATTAACACAAAAGAAAAATTGATAAGTGAAATTAATGGAATTTAGCTAATTGTGATCTGCTAAAATATGAGCAGGAAAGGAAGTGCACAAGCACAGCTCTTCAGAAACAAAGCATTTTTAAACCGTCAATGAGAATTTATTAGGCACCTACAACATGCCAGTTATTGAGTCTGGCTGGGGCTACAAAGAAAGGATTAAAGAACAGGTCAAAATTAGTATACGGGACAGAAAGGAATCCTCTAATATAATTCACTTGCCTATTCTTTCTTGTCCAAATACCCCCAAAGAAACAAAGATGAATCACAGGAAAACAAATATCCAAGGAAGAATTTAGCCAAACAGATTAAATGTTGAGGATCATTCTGTATTAGTAAAGGATTTTTTCAAGGAAGAACAGACTGCCACAACTCTCATCAAATTATTTTTTTAATGGAAGTTTCTTAATTAGATGCTAATTAACATAGACCCTGAACCATAACTAAATCTGGATGTCTAATAAAATTCTGCTATTCATTCATCACACTGATGTTCTTGGCTCATGTTTTATACTATTTATGTTAGCATTAGAACTTAGATGGTTGAAAATTTTAGCTGAATTTATCAATACAAAAAGATAAATCTTATTTTTATATATACATAACATCATAAGACTAGATTCTATAGTCCTTGAATTCTTTCTAACTTATAATTCTATTCAAGAAATTTCATTTCACTAAATAACATGAAGAGAATTTTGTAACATTCATTTCTTACTGGGTAAGATTTAGGGTATAAGATGGTATAGAAAGATTTTTGTATTTCTCATAATTAACTGCTTTTTCATATCCTTTCATATAGAAGCTCATTCATTCTTAGTTTTCTATGTATCCTTATCTAATATAAAGAAACATAAAGAAAGACTCAAAAGGTGACTAATGCTAGAAAATTAAAAGGGAGCCACATAAAGCACTATACTTGGAGTCAAGAAAACCCTAGTTTAAATTGTCCCTGAGAGACTTACAACCTATGGCCCTAACTAAGTCACATTATCTCTTGACCTTTCAGAGTGAATTAATCTCTTTAATATCCTCATCTATAAAATGAGAGAATTGGTTTAACGGTACCTTCCTACTCTAAATCTATAATCCTAAAATTCTTTTGTTTTTCCTTCAGGGATCACATTTACTAAGTAAGATTAGCCTTTGATGGGGAAGTTAAGTGATGCAGTGGATAGAGAGAGATCTAGGCCTGGAGCAGATACTTACATGCTGTGTAACTCTGGGCAAGTCACTTTTATTTTTAACTCCTATATGCCTCAGTTTCCTAATTTGTAAAGTGGGGAATCATTATTGTTATTATAAGGATCAAATAACAATCATAAAGCATTTAGCTTCATAATACTTTATAGCACTTTAATATACTGTTATTTAAAATTAATTTCTATTATTATTATAATTATTTTGTTCCTTTGGATTATTTGGATTTTTTCCAGTTAATTTCACATAGGAATGTTTTTAAAAGGTAATTTCAAATGTATTTGTTTTTCCTAGCTTTTACAAGGAGGGTTGGTTTGTTGATTTCTAATGACGGGATTTGTTCTAACCACCATACCATAAGATTGTTAAGGTGGTAAGTTTATAGATTTGGATTTTTCAGGGACCACATTGAGATTATCTATTCCAACACAGAGAATATATTATGTGGATAAAAACCTGTGCTGAAGTCAACAAGAAATGGGTTCAGATTCTTCTCAGATACTTACTAGTTATAAGCTAAGCCAAACATATAATCTTTGTGTCTCAGGTTTTCTATTTGTAAAATAGAGATATGTATTTTATGTCCTTTTCTAAGGTGGTCTCTTGATTTCTAATGATGGGATTTGTTCTAACCACCATACCATAAGATTGTTAAAGTGGTAAGTTTATAGATTTGGAAGATTTGAAAAAGGAATACACTTGCGAAGACTTTGATTGAACGTTTAGGATCTCAGAATTTGCAAAGGAAGTTTCAAGTCATTTTTAATTTTTAAATACTGAGCAGCTAAATTTATTTGAAATTAACTAGCAGAGTTAAATAAGTGATCAATAGCTTCTGTTGGATTTTCCAAATGGAGTATAGTTCTGATAATTTGCTCTAATGTCAGGGACCACGTTGAGATTATCTATTCCAACACAGAGAGTATATTATGTGGATAAAAACCTGTGCTGAAGCCAACAAGAAATGGGTTCAGATTCTTCTCAGATACTTACTAGTTATAAGCTAAGCCAAACATATAACCTTTGTGTCTCAGGTTTTCTATTTGTAAAATAGAGGTATGTATTTTATGTTCTTTTCTAAGGTGGTCTCCAACTCTAAAGTTATGATCCTATCTCATGGATGAATAAACAGAACCAAGGAAATATGCTAACTTGCCTAGAAGTGGCATAGCTAGTAGTAGCCAAACTACTTTGTATTTCTTCCACCACAATTCTGAGGAAGTAACACTCACTTTATAACTATCTGCTAAGATACACTGAACAGCTTCAATCTTACAGAATCTGGTCCATTGTCTAAAAGAGCAAAGGACTGTCAGCAAATTTATTTGGGTACTATTTACAGTTCTACCATAAAGGCCAAAACAAAAAAAAATCCATTTTTGCTACATGACATTGTCAAGATCCATAAAAATTCAAAATAATTAAATATTAAACATTAGTTGAACTAAGGTTGTAAAATGTATCTTGCATTCAATCCTTTTGTTTTAATTCACCTCTTCTGCATTAAAATCTGTCAAGAAATAATCGCATTTAGATTTCCATGTCTAAGTGTATAGAGATGTGCTTGGTGTGAGGGGAAAAACAAGTATAACGGAAAAGAACATTCGATTTGGAGACAGAATCCCAGAGTTTAAAATCACAAAAGTGCTCTAGGTCTCAGTTTCTTCATCTTATCAAATAAGGGAGTTGGACTAGACAACATCTAAGATGTCAAGATTCTATAGTTGTTCTCCAAGAGCAGATAATTTAGATTGGGGGGAGGGAGGGTGATATGGTGGATCTTGGGGGAAGGGGTGCAATGTGAAACATTTTTGTGATATGCGAGGCAATATATAATTATGTGTCAAAATGAATACTAGAGATACTAAATGACAAAATAATTTGGAGGGCTGGTGGAGAATGCAATTAGTTCTTGAAGTACTTGGATGGTTGGATAGACATATTTGACATGTCACAATGAGATCCCTGTTAGGAGGATGGCAGAAGGAGGGGGGAACAGTAATAGAAAGCCATTCTTGATTATAGGCAGCCTTGAATACTAGTTTGAAAAATTAGAATGTTTTCCTCTACATAATTTTGAAGATTTTCCAAAGAACAACAAATAGAATGGATAGGAAAAAAGTCTGGAAATAGGCTTTTCCAATGAGGAAGTTACTGTAGTCAGTAAATTAGATGACAATGATATGGAGAGGGAAAGGGATAGGCAAAATAGCTTTTCCTAGGAAGGGGTGAAAGCAAGATATTACAGAAGAAGAATTGACAGGACTGACATAGTGATTGGCCAGCTGATTACAGGCAAGGAAGGAGCCAAAGATTTAAGAAAGCTGTGGGACTGCTTTCAGTGGTATTTTTAATAGAAATGGTATTACAGAATGTTTGAGAATTAAGCATTAAAGAAGGTGGAAGCAATGGCTGAAGTCTTCGTTTGAGATTTTTAAGAGTGAAAGGGGCAAATTTTCTCCAAGAATAGATAGGTGATAGTTCCAATGTACTCTGTTCTCATTAAAACTCACATGGAAAAACTGCATTTAGTTTTGAGAACATGTTCAGAGGACATAGAAGATGGTAAAAGACCTTAGGCCCATGTTGTATGGCTAATTGGTGGCCCTTTGCTTATCTTCCTTTATCCTATTATACCTGGTCATCCCAGCTTCCATGGATTTAGTTGCCATCTCTATACAAATGATTATCAAATTTATTTATTGTCCTAACTGATGTGAATTCTAATCTCACATCTCTAACTGCCTCCTGGTAGTCAAATATGTCTAAAGATTCAAATCATTATTTCCTCCAAAGCCCTCTCCTCTTCTCAACTTCTTAATTACTGTAAAAAGTACCATCATCTTCCCAGCCATCCAGTTTTGGAACCCAAGTGTCATCCTTGACTCTTACCCTCCATATCCAGTTATTTGCCACTTATAACATCTCATAGGCACCCTTTTCTCATTACCTCATTAAGTAGGTAGAGCTTAGACTTCCTACCCTGTCTTTTCCCCCTCTAGAGTATTCTCCATTCAGCTGTTAAATTTTTTCTGAACAAATTGCAAGCCTTCCCATGTCCTCTGCCCAGGATCAAATATAGAACCTCTGGTTTCTGAAAGCTTCACAAACTGGTCCCTTCCCACCTTTTTCTTCTTAAACTTGATACCCTCAACATCTCCTAATTCAGTGAAGCTGGTCTCCTTTCTAATATTTACACACAGCCTGTCTCTGGATACTGTTCATTTTCACTCACTGTCCCCTCCAGGGCTAGAACTTGCTCCTTCTCTGCCTTCTTGCTTTCTTCAAGTTTCAGCTGAAGTCCCACCTACCAAAGAAGCCTGTCCCAGTCTTCCTTAATCTTAGTGCTTCTCGATGAGATTGCCTCCAAGTTATCCCCCAAAGTCTGGCACATAGTAGAACTTAATATTTGTTGACTGACTTACTGAGGATTGGTTGAAGATTTAGCCTGGAAAAATAAAGAGATTTGGGGAATACAATATCTGTCATCAAGGGTTGTCATTTGGAAGAAGGATTGGATTTGATGTTTGATACCAGAATCATGAAATGGATTCAAGTTGTAAAGAAATCAATTAGGCTAATTCATGTCTAGAAAAACTTCTCAACAACTAGTCATCCAAAAGTTGAATGGGCTGCCTTGTGAGGTTCTGGGTCCCCACTTATAGGGGGTCTTTGAGAAGAGGATGGGTGATAGCTTATTGAGTATGCTAGTGACAATTCCTAATGGGTTGGACTGGATGGCTGTTTAGGTTTCTGCAAATTCTCAGATTCTCAGATCTTGTACAGATGGGTCACAATGAAGGCTTTTTCAAAATGAAGGATAGAAGTAGCCCAGTCACAACTGAAAAGATAGAACTGATTTACCATAACAGCACTTTTTCTGGCTACAGACATTTCCTATAATATATGTGCATATATGCCTGTGGTTTTAATAGAAGGAAATGCTTTAATATTTCTTTTCTTTTTTTTAAATAACTTTTTAATGATAGAACCCATGCCAGGGTAATTTTTTACAGTATTATCCCTTGCACTCATTTCTGTTCCGATTTTTCCCCTCTCTCCCTTCCCTCCCCCAGATGGCAAGCAGTCCTTTACATGTTGAATAAGTTACAGTATATCCTAGATACAATATATGTGTGCAGAACCAAACAGTTTTCTTGTTGCACAGGGAGAATTGGATTCAGAAGGTATCAATAACCTGGGAAGAAAAACAAAAATGCAAGCAGTTTATATTCATTTCCCAGTGTTCTTTCTTTGGGTGTAGCTGCTTCTGTCCATCCTTGATCACTTGAAACTGAATTAGCTCTCTTTATCGAAGCGATCCACTTCCATCAGAATATATCCTCAAACAGTATCGCTGTTGAGGTATATAATGATCTCCTGGTTCTGCTCATTTCACTTAGCATCAATTCATGTAAGTCTCGCCAGTCCTCTCTGTATTCATCCTGATGGTCATTCCTTACAGAACAATATTCCATAACGTTCATATACCATAATTTATTCAACCATTCTCCAATTGATGGGCATCCATTCATTTTCCAGCTTCTAACTACTACAAACAGAGCTGCCACAAACATTTTAATGCCTTAATATTTCATCATAGTGTGACTGTAAGCTTTTGTTATCAAAACACAAGTTCTTGTACAGTTCACCTACAAAATGGGAAGTCTTTTTGGATATGAATCTAATTAGATATTCTGTGTGGCCCATTTGAAGAGTGGTCTAACTATATGTGGAGAGATTATTGGCAGAAAGTTAGCCACCTGGTCATACATTTGTGTTGCTACAGCTACTCAAGATCTATATAGTCCAAGGCAGAGAGGGGCTGTGATTTCAGTGAGAGAGGACAGATTTATCTCATAGAGCAAGATCCTCAAACCAAGGTTGGTATACTTGTAAATCTTTTAAAATACAAACCTCTTCGCCTTTCCTAATATGGTTCAACTGTGAATGTAGAAGAGGGGGTGGGGGGGAAGGGAAGGGAAAAGACAACTCCGTTTTAGAGAATATAGGAAAAAATGAGATTGTCAAAAACAGACTTTAAAGACAACCCATAACCCAAACCAAAATTTAAATGCTCAGAATTGGCAGCACAAAGGGAAAGCTCTCTCCTGACAGTCTGAATGCCCCAAAAAATTGTGCCAAAGAATAACAAAAATAAAAATATTAACATAAGAAAAAAAACCCATAACAAACTTCAGGTAACTATTTTGGATTGCAAAATGAGGATAAATTTAATGTTCAAACAAAATCTGATAAAATAACCATTTGGAAACTGAAAAAAAAAATACAAATCTCTTCAGGTGACCAGAAATTCTCAAGTGCAGAAAGCAGAGAATAAACTCAGTTCAATAAATCACTTTTATAATGGGGAAAAAAATGCATGCTCTCACCTACTAAGTAGCACAAAAATGTTTAATTACATTAGCTGAAGTAATGACAACAACTTAGCACAATATGGATGCTTCTTTGGACTTGATGAACCATAAAGGGAATGTGAGGGAGTGTGTGTGTGTGTGCGTGTGTATGTGTACACATACATGTGTATAAGAATTCAGGATACTCCTAGCTTGCTGCTCTGGATAAACTTTATTGTTAAGGGTTCTTCTTAATCATGAAATATTTCAAACAATACTACCTTCTTAATTTTCTAAAATACTAGATTCCTCCCCTACCCCCAAATGGGGATAACGGGAGAAAAGCCCATAGGTTGATTTGTCTTTTAATAAATATAGAATTTTTTGTCCAAGAATCTCAAATTGTAACTCAAATTCAGATCTAAGTATTTGGTAGAGTACTAGATCCATGATAAAACTATATTCTTGGGGGATAAACAGAATAAGTTATTATGGAATTACCAAATAAGACCTATAACAAAAAAAAAGAAAATCAAAACAAAACAAATGGGATCATTCAATTTAGAACAATTGATAAAATGATATGTATTGTAATTGATAGAATGCAGGACATGGAGGCAAGAAGAGCTGAATTCAAATTCTCCCCCAGACATTTGCTAGCTGTGTGATAATGACCAAGTCATTTACTCTCTCTCAACTTTGGTTTCTGTATCAATTCAATGTGGATACTAACAATACCTATTTCACCAGACCACTTAAATATTAAATGAGGTACACAATATACTATGTAAATGTTAGCTATTAATCTTGTTATTAATATGCAATGTATGTTATCTTTTCTCTACTGAGGACCAAATAAAAATGATAGGCCTCATGTTATAATCAGAAGTAATAGTTACATGACTAGGTTTTGCTAAATCAACCTATAGCACCCTCACAGAAAAGGATTTATGTTTTGAGAGCAACACCGCTTAATATCTCTCAGGGAAAAACATAAATCACCCCTTAGCCTGGTATTTGATTTGCTATCACATTAATTCTCTTATATCCAATTGAAAGGCAAACAAGTAACATTCTGATCCTACTTCCTGCATTCCTATAACTATAGAAATTACTTCATTAATTATCTCTGAGCCCCCACCTGGGTATATGAACATTGGAAAAACCTATTTTTTCATGAATATTCTCTCTTCTCTCAAACCTTGGTCTCATAGACATAAATATCAATTACTAGCTATATAATTTATTAACAGTAATTCATAACATAAAAACATAAATTTAGGTAATGAATCTAAGAAAGATTCTAAACCACAAATAACTAATGGCTGCAACTGTTAACTCCTTGATCTGATGATTCAGTTTTCTCAGGATAGCAGTTTAAATCTCCCAGGAATTTTTTCAGAACATCTCCTCATGGAATAAGAGTTAAACTCAATTCTCTCAAAATCTCACTCATGGATTCTTCAAAAAGTTGACAGTTAATTCATTCAGTTGCATCTCTCAGAAGACAATACTTATTGCCTGAGTCTCCTCAAGGAAAAAAAAAATTCTCCTAATCCTGTCAGTTCTCATATAGTCTTTCATTCATGACAGTTAACTTATTCTTCTCTTCTGTCCCAACCACAACTCTATTCCATTTCTTAAATAAAGTAACATAACAATAACCAAAGTCTTCGTGCAGGGTGTAGTAACAAGGAAAAGGACAAATGGTGGAATGAGAGAGACTGATAATATTGTGAAAATACAGTAAAACTAATTGTTGAGGAAATACATTCTGAAGACTTGTATGAATGGGCCTTTTTAAATGTGAACCTGAATAAAGACCTATAAACAAATTTTCTCAAATCTTTTCCTTAGATGTGCTAATCTCTAAATAGCTAAATGTTCTCAAACATGCTATAGGTCAATACTAATTATTCAGGTCTTGAGTACCCAGATTATGGATTAATCCTGGTCTTAGTTTCTCCAACTCCTTCAGAGCTGTTACCTGGCTTCTGGTCACATTGACCATTTAATCAATGTGTGTTGATTGATTGACTGTGGCCAATAACGAGACTGGTTATGGAATTTAGAAGGATGAGGGTGGAAATGAAAGGCAAAAAGGTTTTATCCTAACAAATAAGATTATTCATTTAATTGTATGCAGTTATCTTCTTTTACTAAATGTACTTGACAATTTTGATGGGAGAAAAAAAAGACCTCTACTGTTGGAGCTAAAAGACTGAGCAAGGTAGCTGGAATTTTTCAGTGCTTAACATAGTTAAACACAAGATACAAAAGAACTCCCAGAAAAATCATTTACAGTCTTTAAATTAATTTTATAGGAAATGTTACATGGATTATGAAGAGTTATCACCTACCTCAATGTCTAGCATGTAGCAAGCATCTAATAAATGCTTGCTGCTTGATTGTCTTCCATGTAGCATATGTAACTAATTTCATGAGAAGTACCCAATAATCTCTATTAGAAAATGGCTATCTTACATTAACATTACTTAAAAACTCTTCAAAGCACTTACTGAAAGCTTTATCTAATGAACCTATTTCCACTTCTTCAGTGATGTGGTTTATGGAAATGTAGTTATATAAAGAAAGTCCTAGAAAACAGATTTTTATTTTTAACACATAATTAGATTATCCAGTTCACAAAACTAGGAGTTTAAAAAGTGCAAATTGTATATTATGGCTTTAAGTAGCAACAATATGTTGAGGTTCTCAAAGACAAGTGCAAATCACATAAAATACACTAAGTGTTTTCATTTTCCAGTTTCAGCTTCTCTTCTTGACCTGGTTGTCCTAGGATGGATAAAAGTTGACAATAGGCTTCCCTGTTAAAAAACAAAAATGAACAAGATATATTGTTACCTTCCATTCTATTTAGAGTACCTATGAATTGAGATCCTGTGAAATATAAAATGTAAGCACCTGGTGCAGAAAAAGCAATGAGTCCTTTCAAATCCATCTTTATTGTTTTGTTTTAATTAAGGCCAGTGGAACTATTGAAGGCTTATTGGTGTGGTTTAGAGTGGCCCTTAATGATATCTAAGTTACAAAGTAGCCTGTAAAATTTCATTAATCTACTTAAATAATAGGCAATTAAGAGCCAAGGGATTTAAATAGGAAATGACATTCATTGTTTAATTCTTATTAAGTAGATAATAAAGATAAGAAAATCAAATGGCAAATTTTTGATATAACAAGCATTAACAGTAAAGGGAATATAAACAGGAGGATTTTATAATAGTCTTTCTAAATTCTCCATGTTCTTCTCTACCACCTTAGATAAGAAAACTTCATTAGTTTGTAAAAATTTTAAAAAGATCATTCCAGGAGTAATATTTATTTCAAATGTTCCAGTGAATAAATAGTTATTACTGCTGTCATATTACAGGGCAATTTCTCCTCAGAAAAGAAGCTTTTATATCAGCAATGTTTTCTTTCACCTCTAACTTTTCTTTACTTAAAACAATTTAAACAAAAACTGAGTAACCACTTAGAGCTTTTTCATTCATCTTATAAAATTCCTTTATAAAGTTTGGGTTACAAATTAGTACATAAAATTAGAATCATGGAATCACAGACTTAGGATTGGAAGGGGACTTAAAAGTCACCTAATCCAAACTCCTTACTTAACAGATGTAAAAGATAAAGAAACCGAAACCTAATGATTTCAGTTAGAATGACTTGTTTAGTGAACACAATTGTAGTTTTCTTGGCAACTATACTAGCTGGAATGCGTGGCCATTTTCTTTGCCAGTTCGTTTTATCGACGTGAGACTCAGACAAAAAGAGTTAAATAACTTGCCTGGGTCAAATAGCTAGTAAGTATCTGAGACTGGACTTAAAGTCAGGTCTTCCTGACTACCAGGATCATAAAAAAACCGAGACCTAATGATTTCAGTTAGAATGACTTGCCTAAAGGTATACAGAGAGCCAAGTAGCAAGCATTTAATGGCAAACTTTTCCACTGTGCCATGATCACATTATGTTGCTTCCTCCACTCTACCTTTTCTCTAAGATAAATGAGTCACTGACCCTCTAGACCTCGTATCAAATGCCTTGGTTATTTATGAAGCTCAAATCTACCTTCAAAAGACACTGATTTGTCATTGATGTGGATAAATACTATGAAAGAATATAATAGTCCAGGCTCTAAAGGTAATTCCAAAAAAGGGTTTCCAAAAATGTTCTAAGTAACAGTATCATATAATGAATGTGTAGTTTCCAATGTACTTTGAAACAGATGACACTCATTTGGAAGTATAATTTTTTTGTAGTTATGTCAAAAAAATAAATTTCACTGCTTTAAACATGCTTATATTGATAAAGCTTTCATAACTCAAAAGATTCTACTCAATACAATTTATAAACACTATTGTATAAATTTATGCTCCAGTAACTTGTTTCCTTCAAAATGAACAAGTCTTTTATTATCATTGTCCCAAAAACCAAAATAAAATTATAAAACATACCTTTGTGCAATATTTCTGCCAAGGCCTTGTTTAAGCTCACAGTCCTTCAGGCACTGAGTGAGTGTAGGAATCAAATTGGTAACAATTTGTTGATCTAATTCTGCCACAATTGCTAAGATGTTATAGACTTGTTGCTCGTATATCATACTATTGTCTTGGACAAACTGTCTAAAGAAAAAACAAAATACTTAGGATTATCTCTGGTACTATTCCTCAATCCAGTTTCTGCTTGCTAGGGCACTGTAAACTGAACACATTAGGAAGATCACTTCTAGATAGAGATTCTAGAAATTTTACTAAAAATATACTTCTTAAGAAGTACAAATTATTTTTATCCTCTGTTATTAAAGAGTATTTGTATGCATGGGAGCAGCAAAAGAAAAAAAAATGCCTTATTTTGTACAGGTGGGAATAAAGAGGGGAAATTTTTTTTTCCCACTGACCCCTAAAAATTCCCATTGTTTCCTATTCCCTCTCTCCCAAATGGAATGGAGAAAAATCAGCTTTGAATCCTAAATACATGTTGAAGGCTATGTATAAAGGATGAACCTATTCTTGAATTCATTTTGATTCGTTACAAACATATGAGTTCAGAGAGTAGAGTGAGAAAAAAAATTGAACTTGGGATCAAAAAATCAGCGTTTGAAAATTCTGATAGCTATTAGCTGCCTAAGTTTCATCACCTGTAAATAGGAAATGATATGTGTACTGGCTAGTTTATAGAGTTGTTGAGAAGAGAGCACTTTGTAAATTAAAAAGAACCATATAAACATAATAGTAGTAAAACTGAATCCCAGAGAACTATAATCACCAATCTTAGTCCTGGAAATTAGATGAAAAGAATGCATCTTCCTATTTTAGGAGAAGAGGTAGGAGACTGTATATGTGGAATGTTGCACACGCTGTCAAACACAGCTGATAAAGTTGCTTTTTTCTTCATTGTCCTAGTTACCAGAGAATGCTCAGTAAGTACAGAAGGAGGAGGAGGAGGAGGAGAAGGAAAGGAATATATTTATATGTACATATATATGTATTTGGAAATGCTAACAATGCAAAAACAAAAAACATCAAACTTTTTAAAAACCGTGAATCATTTTACCTATATCCAACATGCTCCCATTAACTAAATTATGTACAGTAAAGAGAGTTCCAGAGAATTCCAATTTTTGATCCTGAGGGTCCTATTTACAAGGCTCCTAAAGTCTGTGCACCTGTCATCGTGATTACTGCACTCTCCCCACCCCCAGTTCTCTCCTAACCCATGTCAGCATCTCTTCTCTACAAAATCCACAGGTAATCTAAAGTCAGTTCAGGTATGTTTTCCCAGACGACTTTAAAACAAAAATACAGGGTAATAAAACTGCCAAGAAGACAACAATTGAAATACTATAAACAAATAGTAACACATTATGTTTGGGATAATTAGTTATTTAAAAAACATGTTGGCTGTCAAATGGCTTGCAATAGTTTCCTTGCCAGTTGGCATATTTTCCAGTTACCTAAACACAGAAGTCAGCTGGGTGGCAGGCTCTCCTCCTGACCTCGCTTGGCAGGCTTTTACAATGTAGTCCAGGTTCTCAGTGGCTAGCCTTTTAACTAGGAGGAAAAATTATAGCATTACACAGTATGTCTGAATTGACCATCTGGATACCAGTTTTTGTGAAGACTTTATTCTCTTGATTTAGAAAAATAAATAGGCTGTTTTCTTAAAAGTATATAGTCCTTCTTTTGGTTTTCTTGGGCTGAGGATCAAGTAAGTAAAAGCTGATAGTTGGTGTTTTTTTTTAAATGATTACATGCATAATCCAACTTGTACCCAACACCCTCACTGCCTTCCCTAATATGCAGGTAATAAACGAGATAAAAGGAACATTCTTCTGTTACTGGTCCACCCCAAATTGTCAATGGCCTCAGGCATGTGGGCACAAAGCTATTTGCAAGGTGTCTCAGCTTCTCTTCCCCCACAAGGACTCATTTATGGAACTGCTGTCTCCCCAACCCATCCTCCCTCGGAACATATGGCAGTGAAATCAAAAGCAACATTTGTATTCAAATATACTAAAGATTGACTGAAAATAGGTTGTTTTGGAACAGTCTGTGAATCGAATAGTGCATTTTGAAGTTTATTCTGTTAAATGTGCCAGCCCAAAGATTTCAGGTTAAAAACCCTACTTTCTGAAAAACTGTATAAAAGCTAATAATATAGAAAACATAACTTTAACTATAATGAAGATGCTATATTAAAAAACCCTATATAATATACAACTTCTGGTGACAGCATGAAAAGGCTATTAGAAATCTGAAATGTAAACTTGATAACTCAACTAGTGAGATAATAAGCACACTTTTTGGGGTATTAGCTCACTAATATTTTTATGACAGATAATGAAAAGCCAAGAGCATCAAAAAGGGAGATTTTAATTAAAAGGAGAATAAATTACATCTTGCTCCAGATAATTTAAGGGTGAAGGAAGGGAAGAGGGCAGGAGCAACTAAGGAATGCTGCACTGCTTTCTCAATAATTCAAACTAATATTAAAAATTAGATGAAACAATCATTCCATAAGCATTTATGTGCAAGACACTGTGATAGGTATAGGAAATACAGACTCCAAACAACAATCAAAAATATTGTTTATCCTTAAGGATTTATTCTACTGGAGAAAATAAAAGATGTAATTTTTTAAAAATTAGAGATGGACATTACACAGAGACAGAGACAGACAGCATGAGTCTGAGCTGGCTGCAAAGTATAACCTATGAACTCCTTAAAAGAATAAGAGTAAAGGATGTTATGAAGGAATAATGTTAGAGAAAGAAAAGATGAACTATTTATGTGGTAAGAGGAAAGGGGAAGACAGATAGATGACCAAAGTTGCTTTACTGATGCCCTCATATAAATATAAATATATATAATATATTTTATACTGATGCCCTCATATAAATATAAATATATATAAAATAAATATATATACATATATATATAAAGTGAGGAAGCACAGGGGCTGGATTCTCTTTGTAAACATGTAAGGACATGGATCAAAGTAGTACAGGATGGGCAGGGATTAACAGATTTTTGGTCTGAATATAATGATTCAAAATCCATTAAATTAAGACAAAGAGATCACAGATTGATTTGAGTATATAAACTGAGTAAATACAAAGTTTAAAGATGGATAAAACCTGTTTCAGAAGCTTTTCCTACAAAGTTACTGTTGCTATCTTTTTAAGAGTCAGGGAAACTTGTAAAGTAAGTTACTTTTCTCTATATTTCATTCATTATTTCTTTTTAAAAATTTTCTTTTTCAGTTTTGAACTTTTTCCCTTCTTTTCCTCCACCTATTGAAAATGCAAGGGCTAAAACAAATTATGAGTATATATAGTCATGCAAAATAAATTCTCATTTTATTCATGCCTTCTTCCCCCCAAAAAAAAGAAAGAAAAGAAAATATATTTCATTTTGATCCCAGAATCAATAAGTGAAGATGAATAGTACATGAGTCCTTTGGAATTGGGGTAGGTCGTGGTGCTGATCAATAACTAATGTCTTTCAAAGTTATATGTCATTATATAAAATATTCTCCTGGTTCCCTTCACTTTGCATCAGTTCATATAAATCTTCCCAGTGTTTTCTGAAACTATACATTTCATCATTTCTTACAATACAATAGTATTTCATCCCATTTATGTACCATAACATATTCAGCCATTCCCCAAATGATGGACATCCCTTTAATTTCCAATTCTTTCCTATCACAAAAAGCGGCTATAAATAGGTTGTACAGATGGGTCCTCTTTGTTTTTCTTTGATTTCCTTGGGGCATAGACACACAGCAATATTGCTATATCAAAGGATATACACAGTTTTATAGCTTTTTGGGCATAGTTCCAAATTGTTCTCCAGAATGGTTTGATTGATTTATAATCCTACCAACAATACATTAGTGTACCTGTTTTCCTAAGCCCTTCCAGCATTCATAATGTGTCTTTTTTTGCTATCTTAGCCAATCTGATGGGTGTGAGGTGGTACCTCAGAGTCGTTTTAATTTGTATTTCTGTTATATTGTTGATTTTGAGAATTTTTTTCAAATGACTATTAATATCTTGGATTTCTCGAAAGTAAGGGTTTGGTCATTCTATGAGAGTTGTGTCATGGCAATTTTTAAGAAAGTGAGAGAACAGTCAATGGAGATAATTTAAAAGAAATTGTGGAGGAGACAGAGTAAGAGGATGAGGAAAAACTTCTTTTTTGTGAGAATGATCTTAAAGATTAAAAGTAAGAATTAAAAAAAAAAACTTAAGATGCTAGAGAAGAGAGAAAAAAGATGAAGGGACCCTCTTTGTTGATGGAACTGTTTTAATCTTTAGTTTGTAAATGATGAAGAGAATTTGTGATAAGAAACTTTACTTCGTCCTTTGGATGGTGGAATGGATGGTGGAACCGTGTATCAAAGAATAAAGAGAAATAATGTAATGATGCCTAGGGGTTACCTATAGTCTTTCTAATAGTTAAAATATTATAAATGTGTTTTTTTTTAGTAACTATTGATCACATTATTAATAAATTGAATATTCACTAACTTTAATACTGAGTTATTCCTAGGATATCAGAAGTTTTGATATAGAAATTAAAAACTCCTTATAAGGAAAAAGACTGCTATAATTTATTAAATAATTGTTGATAAATTGAGATGGGGGCTCTAATCTAATTGAGGAAAATATTTTAATTTGCTAACAAAATATCCAAAGTAATCTCCCAAAGAGTTATCCTAGAACTGAGAATTGGAATGAATATGGCTACGGATCAAGTAGCAGGGTGATGGTTGATCTACAAGTAAGTATAGTCCATCACAGACACAGGATGATTTTATTACAAGAAGCGTACAGGTATCAGTAAATACAAAATGTTATCAAGAGGGAGATACCGTTAACAACTGGGAAATCAGGAAAATCTTTAGGTATGTGGTGGTATCTGAAAGAAGGTAGGGAGTTTGTTAGGTAAGGATGAAGGAGAAGTGTATTCTTTCTTTCTTTCTTTCTTTTTTTTTTTTTTAAAGTAACCATTCCCATTTATTTTACTGCTAGCCACCCACTCCTACCCTGATTGAGAAAGCCTATAAATCTTACCTGTCCTAAGTATAACTCCTGGGCTCTCCTCCTATTAAAGCAAAGGCACTATCCTACTAAACTTTTTTTTTTTTTTTTAAATAGCCTTTTATTTACAAGTTATATGTATGGGTAATTTTAAAGCATCGACAATTGCCAAACTTTTTGTTCCAATTTTTCCCCTCCTTCCCCCACTCCCTCCCCTAGGTGGCAAGATGACCAGTAGATGTTAAATATATTAAAGTATAAATTAAATACACAATAAATATACATGATCAAACTGTTATTTTGCTGTACAAAAAGAATCGGATTCTGAAATATTATACAATTAGCCTGTGAAGGAAATCCAAAATGCTGGCAGGCAAAAATATAGGGATTGGGAATTCAATGTAATGGTTCTTAGTCATCTCCCAGAGATAGGAGAAGTATATTCTAAATCTGAAAACTGTTGCAAAACCATGAAGAAGGGTGTTAGAACAATATCTACAGAGAATTATGAAAAATGCTGAATATTCTGGGTTTGGCCAACAGATGATGAACTATTTATAATTGTGCATTTTATGAAAATAATCTACTACTAAAGCATTGAGATAACATCAATAAGCTGGTAACTAAGTGATGAAGTTTTCATCCATAGCAATTCATGGAACAAAGAAAAAGACCTATTTTAAACTCCTTTTGTTTGTTCAGTGATAATGGCAAAAAGGCAGAAAAGGTTGTAAAGTGCACTAAGAAATCATAGTTTTTTGATTATCTATAATTATGAATGTAACTGTTGATACTCTAAATATGAGATGTTTGTCCAATGACAGAGTCAACATAGTTGAGGAACTGAATCACAAGTATACTGATATTCTTATTCTCAATTAATACAGAAGATAAAAGTTTTTCATAGTTATATATGAAAGGATGACTAATGGGTTTGGAATAGCCAGTATTAATTTTATCATGTGTCCAAAGTCAATTTTTTTTCCCGGAACCATAAAGTGTACATAAACACAAACACAAACACACACACACACACACACACACACACACACACACACACACAAGAATTGCAGCTTATGTGGCAATACCTAGAAGATGAAGTGGTATAGATATTTTGAAATAACTCAATAAGCCCCAACTAATTAAATTAAATATATGCTTTAATACTCAGTAACTTCCAAGGATATAGGCATAATGGAAGATAAGAGAAGGCATTAGAAAATATGGCTTAAGAATAAGCAATAAAAGAGGTTATAGGTTAGACACAAACCTCATGTCTACATGTCATAAATGATTTCTTCGTAGGTCAAACATTGAATAATATCATAAAAAATAGAATAGAAATTATTTATTTTAACAGGTAGAAAACAACAGGTAGAATTGTGTGTGGAACTAATTTATGGATGAATTATCTATATATTTTCAAAATATGAATTGGTTAGAGCAAATATCAGAATGAACACCAAATAAGAAGAATAAAAATAAGAAGATATAGCATAGTATGAGAAATATGGATGGGGAAATAATGGAGAAATTTCACTGCTATTGCTAAATTTGATTTATATTTTATAAAGATATATATATACACACACACATACACATATGTAGCTTTATAAATGAATATGTACATATACATACACATATACATTAATACAACTTTTAAATTGTTCACACCTCGTTTTATATATTTTTATATAACCCTTTCTTGTTCTTTTGAGTATACTGAAGTGTTTACATTTGTTGATGAATGTGAAGTTTGTGATAACATTTAAAAAATGGTCCAAATTAAAGAGAATTCCCTATACAAAGTGAGTTCCTTCAGGCACTCCTGTTTGCATATGATATCGTGATGACTGCACCAAAGGCTGAAACTTTGCAGATCCCCCAAATGAGAACCCAAATCATTTAAAAGACAAAAAGCCAACTGGATGAAGAATGCCTATTTGATATGCAGTTGAATGGATAACCCACACAACTGATTGATTTATAGGTATATCCATCTTAAAGAGACACTATAGATATACTCCAAGTTGAATCTGTAACTGAGAGGAAGAACAAACAATATTGATAGCATTTGAGAAATTACATAGTAATTTCAATAACAAAAAACTTTTTGAAAAAAACATCTTAGTAGTACCATTAAACTTTTGGTGACGATCTTTGGATGTAAATCATAGAATACCACAACTTCTAAGGAATAAAAATTGCATATATTTCAAAGGACAGTGCGATGAGCAGCATAAAAAAATATTATCAAAGAGATGTATGACTGGAAAAGCAGATGAGTCAGTCACATATCACAAGGGAGAGATAAACAATGGATAGGTCAAATGCTACATTGGCAGCAACACATCCAAAGACAGGGCAAAGCCTCTATTATTTTGGATGCATGCTCTCCTTATAGAGAATTTACAGAAGAATATAGCCTGAGAAGATTGGATAACTTCCCATTGGGACTGCTATAATCCTTTGTTGATGAGGTCACAGTTCCATTGAAAGCATAAGGGTCTGTAATATGCATCAATAAAAAAAATATTCACAAAAGTGAAATTATGGATCCTAGAATTATACACTAAAACTTTATCACCCTGTTGAGGGGCAGCAAGGTGTAGTGAATAAAACACTGGAGGTGGGAGTTAGGAAGACAGGTTTGAATCCTGCCTCAGACACTTACTAGCTTCTGACCCTAAATAAATCATTTAAATTTGCAAAGATTCAGATTCTTCATCTTTAAACTAGGGCAATCATAACATCTACTTCACAGGTTGTTGTAAGGATGTAATAAAATAATGCATGTGAAAAGCTCTGCAAACCTCAAAAAACTGTGTAAGTATATGTGTGTGTGTGTGTGTATATATATATGTATATGTGTGTGTGTGTATGTATGTAATAAACTTTCTATTGCATTAAAAGGAAAATAAAATATGAACTCTGACTCTTATTTCTACTTTGTTCCTATATCAGACAAACATATTGAAAACATATTGAAGTACTATCTGAAACAATAATTTTGAATTTCTAAGTGCTTCTGATTTGCCAACCATAAATGTATTTTAAAAGAACCAAAGCTCTTTAGAAGTTATATTGTATTTTATTTTGTAAATATGTGGGATATGATGAAGAAGCCTGAATGGAGGGATTCATTTCACCTGCAAAGCCAAGTGATATTTTTGTGATATCTAAAGTGGGATAATGTGTTATGGAAAAAATATCTAATTTCTTAAAGGGCACATAAAGATTTATGAGGCAAGAAAAGCAGAAGGAAAAGAGCATATTAGATCGCCACCTACAAAGTCATAGGTTTACTAACATCATGGTATACAAAACTGCCAAAACACAACCCAGACAAATAATATTTATGCTTGGGAAAAAATAATTATCTTTACCAAGACTTCTAAAATCTACATGTAATGTATTAAAATTTTATTTAATTAATATAAAATCATTCTTCTTCCCATTAATCCTTGGGGAGAAATCAAGTATTTTCTATAATCTTCCAAATGGCCCATTTCACATTAGTCCTCAAGGAGAAACAATTTTCTCTCTAAGCAGGAACACAATTCAGTGCTTAATGCTGTTCCTTCAGCTGGCAAAAGGAATCAATGCAGAGACCTCTAGAGAATCCTATATGCCATCAATGTTGATGATATGATCCATTTATTTGCAAGAAGTGAACAGCAAAGTTCAATCCCTCAACCCTGATCCCATTCATGGGAGAGCACTTTACAATCTTTGAAACAATATGCTGATCATAATCTTGTACTTTTAACTGTCTTAAAGTCTTAAAATATACAGTAGAAATCACTTTGCCATATGTATAACTCTGGGCAGGTTACTTTCCTTCTCTATATATCTCACTTTCATTTGATGGCTCATGTTTGTGATCACTGCTATTGTGGAGGGCCAAGGCTGGTAGACTACTTAAACTCAGGAGCTTTTCTTTTTCTTTTCTTTCCATTTATTTATTTTTCATTGCTTTGATATTTTTTAAAATTTTTATTAAAGCTTTTTATTTTTTAAAACGTATGCATGGATAATTCTTCAACATTAACCCTTGCAAAACCTTGTGTTCCAATTTCCCCCCCTTTTCCCCCATCCCTTTCCCTAGATGGCAAGTAGTCCAATATATATTAAACATGATAGAAATATGTTAAATTCAATATATGCATACATATTTATACACTTATCTTGCTGCACAAGAAAAATAAAATCAAACTGGAAAAAAATGAGAAAAATAAAATGCAAGCAAACAACAATAAAAGGAGTGAAAATGCTATGTTATGATCTACATTCAATTCCCACAGTGCTATCTTTAGGTATATACGGCTCCCTTCCTCACAAGATCATTAGAACTGGTCTGAATCATCTCATTGTTGAAGTGAGCCATATCTATCAGAATTGATCATCATATAATCTTTCTATTGCCCTGTACAATGATCTCCTGGTTCTGCTTATTTCACAGCATCAATTCCTGTAAGTCTCTCCAAACTTCTCTGAAATGAATGATCGTTTCTTTTAGAACAATAACACTCCACAACATTCATATACCATAACTTATTCAGCCATTCTCCAATTGATGAGCATCCACTCAGTTTCCAGTTTCTTGCCACTACAAAAAAAGCTGCCACAAACATTTTTGCACATGTGGGTCCCTTTCCCTTCTTCTTCTTCTTCTTTTTTTTAAAATTTTTAATAGCTTTTTATTTACAAGTTATATGCATGGGTAATTTTACAGCATTGACAATTGCCAAACCTTTTGTTCCAATTCCCCCCCTCCTTCATCCCACCCCTTTCCCTAGATGGCAGGATGACTAATACATGTTAAATATATTAAAGTATAAATTAAATACAAAATAAGTATATTTTGTCCAAACCGTTATTTTGATCGGACTCTGAAATATTGTATAGTTAGCCTGTAAAGGAAATCAAAAATGCAGGCAGGCAAAAATATAGGGATTCCTTTTCCCTTCTTTAAGATCTTTTTAAGATACACACACACACACACACACACACACACACACACACACACACACACAGTTTGATAACTTTTTAAGCATAGTTCCAAATTGCTTTCCAAAATGGCTGGATCAGTTCACAATTCTACAATGTATTAGTGTCCCAGTTTTCCTACATCCCCTCCAACATTTCGTCATTATCTTTTCCTGTCATTTTAGCCAATTTGAAAGGTGTGTAGTGGTAACTCAGAGTTGTCTTAATTTGCATTTCTCTGATCAATAATGATTTAGAGCACCTTTTCATATGATTAGATATGGTTTCAATTTCTTCATCTGAAAACTGTCTGTCCATATCCTTTTGACTATTTATCAATTGGAGAATGGCTTGAATTCTTAGAAATTTTAGTCAATTCTCTATGTATTTTAGAAATGAGGCCTTTATCAGAACCTCTGAATGTAAAAATGTTTTCCCAGTTTATCGCTTCCCTTCAAATCTTATCTGCATTTGTTTTTGCTCGTACAAAATTTTTTTTTACCTTTATATATCAAAAATTATCTATTTTGTGACCAATAATGATCTCCGGTTCTTCTTTGGTCATAAATTCCTTCCTCTTCCACAGATCTGAGAAGTAATCTATCCTATGTTCTTCTAATTTGTTTATAATATCACTCTATGTTTAGGTCAAGAACCCATCTTGACCTTTTCTTGGTATATAGTGTTAGGTATGGATAAATGCCTACTTTCTGCTATACTAGTTTCCAATTTTCCCAGCTGTTTCTGTTTTATAGTGGAACTCAGGAGTTTTGACCTACAATAGGGGCTAAAGAAGATAGAGCAGCCTATATTAAACAGGGATCAATATAGTGGGCTCTGGGGAGTAAGGAGAAGATCAGGCTAAGAAAGGGGGACCCAGCCCAAGTGGAAAATGAAACAGACAACAGTATCCAAACCAATCAATAGTATTATTGGCCTGTGAGTGGCTGCTGAACGCCCAGCCTGACTAGGATAGAATACCAGACCTCAAAAATAAAATAAAATAAAATGACCTTTGTCATTTTGTCACCTTTTACCCCAAATATCATGAGCAAAAGAGGCAATATATGTAAAAGAGATAAACTTTTTAAACACTGCATAAACATTGTCATTATTCTTCACTGATAAATATATTAAATATATTAGTAAACTCACCCTGCAGTTCACTGACCAAGAGCAAACATTTCAACACACTCGGTAAAAGCTGTTCCATATCACCAATGTCCATCTTGGTTTTTGTGAAAAGTTCAAGAATGAAAGCCAGAATGGATGCTAAGCGAGGAGGTGGTGAAGATCCTTTAAATTGAATATAGGATTTCCTAAAATAAGAAATGTGTCCATATTTTTTTTTGGTTAAGGCAGAACTAAATAACATACCATTTCAGGATGATATCAAAATGAATAATAAACATTTTTAAATGTTAAATTTACCTCCCTTTTGAAGATCTATGAGTATATTCTACTGTATCTCCATTCCATTACACACAAGAAATAGAGATGGAATGGATTTTAAGAGGTCAATTAGTCTGCTCCCTCGTTTTGCAGATCTAGGAAACTGAGGCCTAAAAAAGGCAAGTCAAGGTCACATAACTACTAAGGGAAGGGTCTGACATGACCTATGTACAACAGTAGGGCAAAGGAATGCTATATAGGAAAACTATGAGTGGAACAGGAGGTAGGTTCGAATGAGATAATATCCATAAGACTTTTAGCAGAATGCCTTGGACATAGGTACTTAATAATTACTTATTCCTTCTTCTTTTTCTCCTTATTATGGTGAGATCTAGAGATGACAAACAGATACTTCAAGGAAGGCACCAATAGAGGAAATACTCATATAAATGAGAACACAGATCCAGTGATGTATTGAAGAACTAAATATCTCTCTGGTGTTCTGTAAAGTATTTGGGCTTAATAAACGTTATGAAAACTCTATGACCGTACCCAAACTATCTTATTAAATTTACAGTGCCTTTTGTTTTTCTATCACCACTATTACTAGAAATATTACCATGCCTAATATACAACATAGCCTAAAAATGAATGTTCCTTTATAAGGAAAAAACCAAAAATCCCAAACATTTAGAAGGAAGAAAAAAATCAAACTCTTACAGTGATCATATCTGACAATGGATACTATAATGTGACCTAGAAATTTCCTATCTCTCTATAGAAAGGAGAAATACGTTTCAGTTTCTTTTCTTCTGGACCATTATAGATTTAATGTCAGATGTCAAATGGGCTTAATAATAATTGAAAAGTCAAACCTACACAGTTATGCATTCTATAATAGCCCAATCTGGTGGTTTAAGAGTAAATAAAACCATACGCTTTGCTCAAAAGGCTTTATCTGTTAACTGATTATTTTTTCATAGCACAACAAGCCTTATTCTTTTGCTTCTGCTGTAATATATATAGCGTATTCTCCAAAGAAAAATAGAATCATTTCCTTCTTATGATTCTCTTTGGAGGGAAGAAAATAGGGGTGTGGAGGCAGGGAAGAGATAAGCACAGATTCTCCCACCCTCATATAAACAAAGAAATTCCTTATATAAGTTAACATTCTTCTCTCACACTGTACCCTCTCCTTCAACTGGCAGGTTAAGGAACATGCCTGAATAAAAAATTCTTATAACTCCTGAATTTGAACTCTCCTTCAGAATAGTGCCGATTTTAATCTTTAATTTAGATTTCCTGAACAACACAAAAGAGAAAACAATTAAATCTATCATTTATAGCTAATTTAACTATAAGTCTTCAAATATTTGTGAATCAATTGCAAACTTGCTATTATTTGATATTCAGAGATACACCAAAGATGTTTGATAAGGGAATCTTCTACTTAGATATAATGACAATACTCAAAAAGGCGGCCCCTAAATTTCTATATTTTTCTATTTCTATATAATGGTAATCACTTCATTCTCATAGTCCAAATATAAAAGAAACTTTTAAATTTTCTCTACTCATACAGACACTATGCTAATTCAGGCCCTCATCACCACTTACCTGGACTACCATACTAGTCTCCTATTTAGTACTCCCACCTCATTTATTTCCATATTCCAATCTGTTATTCACTATGCTGCCTAAATAGATTTTCTTTGAGAACATATTTGCCCATGTCATCTCCTCTACTCAATAAATTGGTAGCTATCTATTATCTCTAGGATCAAATATACACTCTAACATTTAAATCTCAAAAAAATCTGGTGCCTTTTGACCTTTCTATTCTCTGCTCATATTGCTTCCTCCATGTATCCTATAATCTAGTCATACTGGCCTGTTTGCTGGTTAGCACACCTACCATTCCATTAGCTATTTCAAAGCTTTGATTCTGGTTTTTGTCCCACATGTCTGGAATATAACTCTTTCCTCTTCTGGGCCTCTTAGAATCCCTGATTTTCTTCTATACTCAGCTCAAGCATCACCTTCTACATGGAAGTCTTTTTTCATCACTCTAGTTTCTTATACTCTATCCCCACACTAGCTCATTTTATATATGCATATATGTGTGTGTATGTATATCTATAATATATATACTTACACATGTACAATTGTATCATCCTTAAAATGAAAGGGAATGGAGTAGGTAATCGCTAAGATCCCTCCAAATCTAGGATGCTTTGAGTGTCAGGTCACTGTGGAGACAAACTGTCCTGTGACAAGGAATAGTAATTTCTTTTTTGTTGAAAGCTAGAGCATGAAAGTCATACCTTTCCTTGAATTTTAAAGGAAAAAAAATGCAGGAAATAGAGAAAAACGAAGCTTGGTATAGCAAGACTGAGCTAATGAGTTTATGTTCTGACCTACAAACAATAGGGAACTCAAAAGATTTTTTGAGTCAAGTATCACATTTTGAAAGTGGTGTTTAAGGAAGATAAATGTGGCAATGGTACATAAAAATGAGCAGAAAGAGCAGGGGCTGGGGACAGAAACTTATTACTGCAGTGGTCTAAATATGAGTTGACAACAAAAGGGGGAATGGAAAGGCAGGGATGAATTCAAAATATAAAGGAAGAATCAATAAAACCAATTAGATATGAAAGACAAGGAATGTAGGGTCAAAAATGACTCAAGTTTCAAGCCTAGAGTTATAGGAAAATGAATCCAAGTACAGGAAAAATAGAAAAAAAAAACGGAAGCAAAAGTAGAAAGGGCAACTTTTTGGGGATCTATGGGAAGAAGAGGGTGAGTGTCATGTTGGAGAAGAAATCCTTAGTCTCAGACAAGACCAGTTTCAGGTATCCGCTTGATATATATGGGCTATTGCAAATGTTTAGCAGACAGCTGGATATGGAGAGCAGACAGTTCTCTCAAGAGAGAAGTTAGAGCTGGAGATGTAAGACAAAGACTTTATAGGTGATGGTGAAGAAATGAACTCTATTATCCAAGGATGATTTGAACTGTAGTACATCCAAATCTGTGGAATGATTAGGGCTTCTATACTATAAAAAGTGGAAGTTACTCATTTTACCTATCCTATCCTTGGTACCTCTTTTGTAAGGTGAGAGAATTGTACCAGAGGACCCAAAATACATTTTTTCTTGTAAATTCTAGAGTACTATGATTCTTTTGCAGGGTTTAAGGATATTCTTTATCAGAGGGTTCAATAAACAGTGAACAGAAAGAAAATAAATTTCATGAATACAAACTAAGGGAATAGGGGTGGGAGGGAATTGTGTATATAATATTTTATTCCTGACTCTAATGCTTAAGTATACAAACTACGGTTTAGCAAAATCTTTGGTCCCAAATAAAGTCATAAAAAAAGCCCAAAGAATTGTGTGTTAATTTATAATCTAGTTCCTGGAAAGAAATGAGTTACTGGATACAGAAAAGATTGAAATGGTCCTCAAACTGCTGCTCTTTTCATGATCACCTTTCGCCTTTTAGCTTACCTTGATGTGATTTCCTCTCTCCTCAAATTCTTCAAATCTATTTATTATGAAAGATCTATCGAAAGCACCAAAAACAAGGTGAAACATTAGCTGAATAGAGGATGTAACTGTATTTGTTAAAAAGCTAACACAGGATGCCATTTTGGTGTAAGAGTTATTTTTGTTTTTTAAAGATGGATCTTGTTCTCCTAGAAGTCAGTATCTAAAACCTTAAGGCAGGTATAGAGAAAGCAAGGATAGCTTTCCATAAGAAACACACAAATGCCAGGAAAAAGACTATGGAAAATGGAATTTGGTTATTTTTCATTAGAAATATAAGAATTTAAAAAATGAAAGTTTTTCAAATTAGAAAGGTTTAAAACAATGTATACTAGTATATATAAGTAAAAATGTTAAGAAAATTGGGAGTTGTAACTGATTTTTTGCAGAATCACTTAAACTGTCCAGAAACACTTAAAACAGATAATAGATTGTCTAAATTTTAGTTTGTTTCCCTTTTTTAAACATTAATTTCCTAATGTAGTAAGTACCCCTCTACTTCCAAAATGAACCCTTTCTTATAACAACAACAACAATAAAAATAAACCATGTTATTAAAAAAGGTCTATAAAGCTATCTTATATGATAGCATTTATATGGAGCACTGTAACCCCATCCTCACAGTTGCCTACCTTTTCCTTTTCTCTAGGATGAAAACTGGTCATTGCAACTAATCTTTTTTTTTTTTTTTGTACTTTTTTCATTTATATTATTATAGTCATAGTCTCTTGATATTATTTATTTTATTTTGCATCAATTCTTAATATTCTTTCATATTGCTTTGAATTTTTAACATTAATTTGAAAAAACAAAATATTTCATTGCGTTTACATACTATAATTTATCACTTTGTTTCTAGGTTTTTTAGTACTATAAGAACTGCTTCTCTGAATATTGCATTATTATTTATTCTAAGGTATGAATGTTTAAAGCTATGGCTTTTAAAGCTCTTTATTATACCTAATAGTAGGGTATGGTTAGTAATTTTTTGAGTTTTAAGACCAACTGTTAAATACATTTATTTTTAATTTTTTTTTAATTCAATAGCATTTTAATCACTAAAAAAAAAAAACACAAAAGGAAAATTTGGCTTGAAATGATCACCTTTTCCCTTGTATTTACTGTTACCTTATTACTTGCACGATAATTTTCTGAAGACATGCAATCTTGGATGTTGTGGATGATCTGCTCAATGCCAAGAGAACAGGATGTTGTTCAAGGACTTGAAGAGATGGGGAAGCTGGCAGAAAACGCCCAATATATTGCTCAACAATGTTCCCTAGTAGTTGGTTCAAATAGGCATTCTGAGTTTGGGAATGACAACAAATAATACACATTCCCTGAGTGAGAAACAAAAAGAAAGAAGAAATAAATAAAAGAGGGAACTATAAAGAATATGCCAGACAAAAAGAACAAACACAGGCACTTCTACTCATTTTCATTTGTTAGAATTTTTAAGTTGACAAACATATTCCATCATTAATCTATAATACAGAGTATATATGATTTACTAGTAAAATCAAGAACTGAATTTATATGGTCCTTGGAATGATTCCAGAGTATGAAGCTGATAGATACTTGAGAGCAAAATAAAGACCTCTATTCTGTATTTCTGTAATATTTTTATATAAGAAAAATAATAAATAGTATTTCATGGCTGCACAGACTCTTTACTTTCTCCTTCATCTCAATACTCAAATTGCACGTGTTCCTCAGTGACTGAAGAAGAATTCAGGAAAAAAGTCTATAAAACTGCTTCAAAACATGCTTTAAATTCTTTCAGATAGTCATCACCTCCCTTCCACCCCACCCCCCCCAAAAAAAAGAATATGAGAGAATGAATTCATGATATAAAATTTTTATATTAAGGAATGTGTTTTTGTTAATATTAAGGTACAAAATAATATTGTTTCATTTTTGTCTTTGTATTCGCAGTAACTAAGCAGAGTGCCTGGCACAGAGCAGGTACCTAATAAATGTTTTGTGAGTGATAGAGTGACCATGTATAACAATTTGTCCACTGTTCTAGTAAGAACATTTTAAGAAGTAAACAACAGGGATATAGTTTTTAGGCTCAAATGATTTCAGATCTAGTTCATGTGGTTTTTTACTACATGCAAAAGGAAGCCATTTACTCTCATCCTAATGTAAGTTCCATACCACCATCTGAATAACAAAAATGTGCCCAAATCAGCACAAGGTCCAAAATCTTTCACTCCATCATCAGCTAAATATTGGGACTTTAAGGGACAGACCCAGTCTGTCAGACTATAGGTGACCTTAGATAAATACATTTTGGGGTGTTTCTGAGGATTTCTAGAGTAAATTCTAAATTGATAAAACCTTTAGAGCTGACTCAGTAGAAGATGGAAATTCTGGGAATCTGCTTATGCTTCTACTAGAAAGTGCATATTAAGTTCCAAACAATATGCCGTAAAAGTAAAAATATTTTAGCATATGTATAACATATTTTTAAAAGAGTATGTATGTATATACGCACATATATTTAGTTAGTATACACTCACATACATAATATATATGTGTATTTATATTATATATATATATTCCATTTTACCAAAGGAATGAGGAAATAACATCATTTGAGAATTTCATTATATTTTACATCAATAAATTATGGTTTTCCTCAAGCAAAATATCTGTCAGTCATGCTACCATAGCACGAGTATTTTTTAAAGTCAATATTACACTTTGAAGAATAACAAGACAAAAATCATAAAAGATTTTATATATATATATATATATATACACACACACACACACACACACACATACATACACACACACACACACACACACACATACACATGAAATGAAAGTTGGACCAGAAACTAAAGGTAGCTATGCATAAAAAATCAAGTTGAAAAATGGGCCAACTTGGCTCTTTTCAATGATGAGGTGATTCAAGGCAATTTCAATAGATTTGTGATGGAAACAGCTATCTGCATCCAGAGAGAAAACTATGGAGACTGAATCAAAGCACAGCATTTTCACTTTTGTTGTTGTTATTTGCTTGTTTTTTTTTTCCCTTTTTTCCCACCTTTTGATTTTTCTTGAGCAACATGATGAATATGGAAATATATTTAGATGAATTGCATATGTTTAACCTATATTGGATTGCTTGCTGTCTAGGGGAGGAGGTGTGGGAGAAGGAAAAATACGGAACACAGGGCTTTAAAAAGTAAATGTTGAAAACTATCTTTTCTTGTATTTGGAAAAATAAAAAGCTATCAAAAACCAAGAGAAAAATGATCAAAAGTTGTCTGTCACGGACCATTTTAGCTATGAAAGACAAATACTGACAATGTTAAAGTAGTGTTTCCTATAGAAACAACAATATTGACTGTTGAATGGATTCTAAGTTTGACACAAATGTTTTTCTGTTTAATCAATTTTCTAGGAACGATTTTATCAATGTGTGTTCTTCATAAAGATGAAGTGCAATCATTCTTAACTACCATCTTGTGTCAAAAAAAATTATTATCCTTTTGCAATTTTTTAGTCATGATCCTCTGTGTATTTATGAAGGCTTGTTTTCATATAACATACATAGTGTCCCAATCCCTGAGCCTATGGCTGAAGCCTTTTCAGTTTGATTAGATCTACCAAAGATCACCTATTGTTGGCAATCTATCTTCACAATAGATGGCTTTTGGGCTTCTTTTTCTATTTTTTTTTTTTCCTGGCTTCTGGATTTCTTAAATTCAATAAGTCCAAAGTAGAATTCATTATCCTTCCTCTGAAATGCTCCTCTCTCCCACCTCCCACATTTCTTGAACTTTCCTACTACTGTTGAAGATAGCACCATCATTCTACTCACCCAGGTTAGCAACCTCATTGTCATATTCAACTCCTTCTCACATATCCAAACAATTGCCCAATTCTGAGAATTTTTTATCTACAGTATCTCTCAGTTCTCTTCCCATCACTCTAATTAGGGGGTCACCACTCTAATAGGACTTCATCACATTTCATGTAGACTACCATAATAGCCTTCTCTTGATGTCTCTAATTTAAATCTTTCCTCTTTACAAAATATACCATTTATGTGATTTTTCTAAAGTTCAGATCTGATTGAATATGAAATTTGTCTGGCATTTAAAATTCTCTACAACCTGGAAACTTCCTATCCTTCCAGTTTTCTTATACATTACATTACATACGTCACACATTCCAGCCACATTGATCTACATGCTGTTCCTCAAGTCAATGTTTTATCTCCTACTTTAGCGACTTTGGATTGGATTTTTTTCATGTCTGGAATTCTCTTACTTCTCACCTCTGCCTCTTAAAATCCTTAGCTTTTCTTTAATTCTGAATCCCCATCTACTGGCTATTCCCACTGCTGTTTACCAACATATCCACATTCCTTACACTCAAAAAATCTTCACTTGATCCATCCATTCCCGATAGCTATGGTCCCATAATTTCCTACCCTTTTGTGACTAACTTCCCCCCTACTTCCTCTCCCCTTACTTTTTTCTTAACTCAATAAAATATGGCTTCTGATCTCATAATTCAACCTGAATTGGTCTCTCCAAGGTCATTAATGATCTCTTAATTACAAAATCTAATGGTCTTTTTTCAATCATATTCTTACTTGACTTTTTGGCATTTTTGAGTCGTCAATCGCCCTCTGCTTCTCTGTGATATTATCTTTTTTTCTAGGTTTTTGTGACTATCCTCTTTTGATTCTACTTGTCAGACCATTCCTGTCTCTTTTGGCAAAATCTTCATTTTTATCATACCCAGTAATGGTTGAGGTACTCCACAACTCTGTCCTCAGCCTTCTCTTCTCCCCCTGTGCTATTTTACTTGGCAATCTCATCAGTTACTTTGGATTAAATTATTATCTCTTTTGCAGATGAGTCTCAGAACTAGCTTTCCAGCAATAAACTCTCTTAAAGACTGATGTCATATCTCCAACAGCCTTTTTTACTCAAACTGGATGTTAGGATACATCTTAAAGTCAACTTGTCCAAAACTGAACTCATTAGTTCTCCCTCCAATTCCTCCCCTTTTCCTAACCAATGCTGTTGATAGGTATCCACCATCCTCTCAGTTACTCAGACTCAGAAGGTAGGTCTCCTAATCTATTTCTCACTCTCTCCCATCTAGAATATACAATCAGTGCTCAAATCCTATTGCTTTTACCTTTATAATGCTTCTCACATACACCCTTCTCTTTTCTGACACTGCCAGCACCCTGATGCAGATTCATCACTTCAGGGCTGGACAGCTGCAATAGTCTAATGGTTGTTCTCCTTGCCACAAGACTTCCTCCACTTTTAGTTCAATTTACATTTGGCTGTTGATTTGAACTTCCTAAATAAAGGTCAGATCATACTATATTGGAAGGGCATCTCCCTCTAATTCCAAAAATTCCAATGTTTCTCCCTCACCTCTAGGATCAAAAAGAACATTCTCTATTCAGTATTCAAAACCTTTCATAACTGAGCTCCTTATTCTTCTTCCTGTATTCTATGAACCAGTGACACTCTTTTCCATTGTTATTCATAAAAAACATTCATCTCGATTCTGAAATTGTTCCCTGTGTTTGGGATGCTCTCCCTCTCCTAGTTTTCATGATTTCCTTCAAGTCTCAACTACAATCCCACTTTTTGCAAGAAGTTATTTTCAGTCCTCCGTCTTATTGTCTTCCCTCTGAAATTATTTCCAAATTATCCTGTACATATCTTATCCGTATATAATACAGAATCACTGATTGTTAATGATGAATCATTTTCTCAAATAGACGAATCAAGTTCTATTGTCCAAAATGAAAACAATAAAAACACTTATCTTTTTAATCTCCCATAATATTGAGAGTTCCTTGAAATAGGGAGTTTTTTTTTTTTTTTTTTTTTGCTTTTTTCTGTGTCCCCAGTTCTTAGCACAACACTTGGTATATAATGGGCACTTAATAATGCCTATTTGACAAAGATTTAGCTCAAAGCCCACTTTCTGTAGAGGGTTTCTCCCAGTGCCTCTAGCTATCAGTGTTCCCTCCTCTATATTATCAAGTATTTACTATTTCTTTATCTTACATATATCTGTTTATATACATTTTTTTCTCCCTCAATTAAATGTAAGTTCCTTGAAAGCAGAGACTGTTTTCACTTTTTCATGTATCCCTGGAACTTGTAACAGTGCTTGGCACATAGCAAGTCCTTAATGAAAGATTGCTTATTGATTGATCATATCATTCTTCACTCTACTTATTAACTCCAGTGGCTCCCTATTACTTCTAAGATCAATATAAACATCTGTGTCATTTAAATCCACTCACAATATAGCCCTTCTTACATATTATTCTCCTTCATACATTCTACGATTATCATACTGGCCCTATTGTTCTACATAGCCCCATCTCCAATCACACCTCTACCTTATTTGTCCCCTTTGTTTGCATTCCTTTCTCATTTTTATATTTTGAAATCTCTAGTTTCTGTCCAAAAAGGGCTTAAGTTTCATCTCTTATGAGATACTTTTTTTGACTCTCTCTTCCCTGGGAGTACTCCTTTGCCAAACCACCTGATATCCATTCAATTTGCATATATTTTGCATATCTTTATCTCTCCCTGTTTTGAATTCAGGCTCTTTGACTGCATTTTGGTCTTTAGAACCTAATGTCTATCATATAGCAAGCACTTTATAAAACAAACAAAAAAATGGTATTAAAATAAAATATAAGAACTGGATATGTTTCTTCAGTGGTATAATGAATGATTGTCAATGAGGGAACGTCTTCAACCAATCTAGTCAAAAACTTCCTTGAAAATTATAGAGCTACCTAGTGCACAGATAGATTAATTTCCCTGCTCAGTTATTCAGTCCAAAAGTGGGAGAGGTGATACTTAAATCCAAGACATCTTGGATCTGAGGTCAGCTCTCTATCCACTTTACCACATTACCTCTCATTCTTAAAATATTACTAATTTTTAAATTTTTTTTGAATTATCAATTTTATTTTTTCCTGGATCTCGTTTTAGAATCACAGATTGTTAATGATGAATAATTTTCTCAAATAAACGAATCAAGTTCCATTGTCCAAAATGAAAGCAATAAAAACACTTATCTTTTTATTACATTTTATAGACCTTAAAAAAGGTGGCAAATTTAAAATCGTATTTAATAATTAATAATTGCTAACATTCATATAAAAACTATCATGTGCCAGGCATTGCATTAAGTCCTTTACAATTGTTATCTCATTTGATCCTTATAACAATTCTGAGAAGTAGATGCTATTATTTTGCCCATCTCACAGATGTAGAAAGTGAGGCAAGCAGAAAGGTTAAGTGACTTGCCAGGTTTACTCTGCCAGGAATTTTTGGGCCTAATCTGAATTCAGGTTTTACTGACTTAGCACCATCAAGCTATCCCCATATTGATCCTGCTGGTGAATTTCAAGATTAAAAAAAAAAAAACAGAACACCAAAAATCTCAACTTCTTCTTCTCTTTAGTAATAATTCTATAGGAGGAAGTAGTATCATATTACTACCCTGTGTGACAAGTTCTCCTATAATCTTATTCAAGGTTCCTTTGAAATTTTGAGATAACACTTCCAAAACAATGTCAATTTTTGTGGTCAATAAAACTACAAAACAAAAACAAAAACAAAAACAAAAACAAAAACAAAAAACAAACAAACAAAAAAAAAAAAACAACTTTCCTTAAGCTCAATGTATGTGAGATAGCAAAATAAACTTTTGTCATCTTTCTTTAATATAAAATGTTTCAAAATGAAATGTAAAGTTTATTTACTTATGGGCAACTAAAGGTTTTAAAATTACATTAATTTACCTGAAGATAGAGCGGAAGACTCTTCCGAATAGCAGTTAGCATAGCTGTGGGCAGGTCTTTCTCTTGTTGCAGCACAGCATGTGGAAGAAGCAAGCAGTCTATGATACGGAACAAGAGCTTCTGTGCTTTAGAAGTGGCAAGAATCAGCGCCCATGACTTTACTAGGACTCCTATAGAAGAAGCATTGGGGAAAAAATAGAAAAGGAAATTAGGAAATATGAATAATACTTTAAACATTTTCTAATTAAGCTGTGCAAGATCCAATTACAGAATGTGTAGGGAAAACAAAAAGCAATGAACAAGTTAAGCTTGGTTCCAGGATCAGTTATTTAACTTTCTAGTTATATGTCCTTGGAGATGTTATTGGAACTTTAAGCACATTGAGGGTTTATGCCTTGAAAATGAGGATTTCATTTCAGCAGAGGGACAGGAACCTACTGGGCAGAATAGGGTATCATGCACTGTAAGATGGAGTGATGGTTTAATTACCTTTTTTGTTGTAAGAGTGGGTTCAATTTCATGAAGGAAGATGAAGGGGAAAAGGTGACATTTCTGTATTTACAGATGTATAATAAAATCAAGAAGCACCAATAAAACCAATTTAATAATAATAGCAATAAAATCAACTGTAAAATCAACAAATGAAATGTGGAAAATCGGCTTACATGACCCCAGAATTCTCTTTCAGCTCTAAAATTTTGATTCTGTCATTTTCCCATTTACCAGTCATGCATATAAAGTCAGCTGTTTAGCTTTAGATTTTGTTTATAAATGACTTAGATTTCCTTACTGCAGCGGAAAGAGCACTAAGTTTGCAGTACGAGGATCTGCATTCTAATCCTACCTTTGTCACTTATTAGCTATGATGAAGGTGTTGGACAGGCTGGCTGAGAAGTTCTGGCCTAAATCAGAGATCCCAAGGAAAATATTGGATTTTTTTTTTTTTTTTTTTTTACAGAAAACTAGGCATTTTTTTTTAGAAAACTATTTATCAAGAGTCCAAGCTTTAAAGATACTTCATAGTATGCGGTACTTTTCCCACTAAATATTCTAAAAAGATTGAGTTACAAATTCCCTGAAAAAAACCTTATAACATATTATAGGAAAGGCTGGATCAGACGAAAAAGTTAAAACATATTAAACAAGGGCAAATCATAATCTTAGAAAATAGACAAAAAGAAAAGGCTAGATCCAAAACACAGGGAAAGATGCAGATACCTTATTCTTCGTATTTACCTGTTTATTTATATGTATATACATATATAACAAATACATATATTCTCATGTTCTAAAACTGAAAAAAGAAGGCAACAAAATAAGCCTGCAGAAGAAGTTATTGATGTATAAGAGTCAACCCATAATCACCCCTATGAACCACAAACAACATTAATCTTCTGGTGTAAAAGAAAATACAATGATCAATCATAAAGAAACTCAATGTTCACTTAGCAATATTTTAAATAATGCTGCCTCACTCCCCATTTTTTCTACCTATTGGAAAAAAGCATTTATAAGACCTCATATTAATATACTCTTAAAAGGGTATTGCCATTATATCTGACATTCACAATGACTCATTCTTCTCTCATTTGTCATAGCTAGATCATTTGGGATGGATAGGTACCTACTAACATGCATACATATTTCGTCCACATTGGAAATTTCATCACCTGTAGGTTAAAGTACTTTATTTGAAACCATCTGTTTTACAGGTTCATAGGACACAGAGAAGATACATCAATTTTACTGCCACTTTTTAATGTTCACTGAAAGGCAAACATTTCTTTGAAACAGTAAAGAGGTAAAATTTCCAGGAAATCTGAAGTCAATGGAGATTTAAAAGAAAAAAAAAAAGAAATTGGAGCAAGAAGATTATTATAAATATAAACACCAGCAACTGCTTTTCTTGTCTTTTAAGCACTTCATAGGTAGGAAGTTACACTGATAATTTGAGAGCATAAACATACATTGGCTTTAACTTATTTACTCATATAATCATAGCTTAGTTAGTATATTTAATATTTATTAAGTACATAGTATACGTATGTTGGCACCTGGAATACAAAGACAATAATACAATTTTTGTCTTCAAAGTCTTAAATTCTATTGGTATTATAAATCCAGATTAGGCAACACATGAAGAAGCAAAAGGTAAAACTGAGAGGATAAGAAAGGATTTCATGGAGGACATAGTCCCTGAACTGAATTTGGAGAAAGCTAAAGAGACCAAGAAGTAAAACTGAGAAAGATTTTACTTCCAGACATGAAGGGCTAGCCAGTAGCAATGCAGGAAAAAGGAGACAGAACTATGAGTCCCATAGCTAACAGTCCAATTTTAGACACAAAACTGGAATTATACAACTCTAGTCATGAAACTAAAGTTTTACAATTTAACTGTGTAAAAACATAATTAAAGAAAAAAAAAGAAAGTATGAAGAGTTAGATAAGAGCCATATTGTTGAGGGTT
Organism: Antechinus flavipes; assembly: GCF_016432865.1. Taxonomy (NCBI): domain Eukaryota; kingdom Metazoa; phylum Chordata; class Mammalia; order Dasyuromorphia; family Dasyuridae; genus Antechinus; species Antechinus flavipes. The sequence goes on from NC_067401.1 coordinate 271,673,075, forward strand.
TTTAAATTCTGGACTAAGAAATTTCTATTTTGAAAAAAAAAATACAACAACTCAAAAGATCATATATCATTATGTGATTTGTGCCGGTAATTGTTTAGCAACTGTTTCAACACACTTAATCTGTATAATTAACTATTTCTCCATTACTTTATTAAGATTAGACCTTAAAGAAAACCCTGATTTTTATAGTTTGAAATGACAATGAATTATACTACTGAAGGGAGTAACCACCTATATGAGATGATAAATCCACTGAAAAACTGGAGTATTTTAAATGCATATAAAAATAATAACAATAAACAAGGATTTTTTTTTTTTTCTAGATCCTTTGTAGATCTCCAGAGGTAACTGGCTAGGAGGAAATTATTTCAAGCTTCAAAACCACTGAACTTTATGCTTTTCTACCCAGAATCCCTTGAATTAGTATGGGTAATAAACCTATTTCCTAACTTTTTAATGTAATAAATATGAATGGGATTGCTGAGCTAATGTCTACCATTGACAGAATTTTGAAAAATAGTCAGAGCTATACATTGACAAATGCACTGATCCTGAATTCAAAGAAAAGTAGATGAACATACTGTTTTCTTTGTGTTTATTATTTGTATTTATTAGTAAGAGTAGGAGTAGCAGAAGAAATAACAGCTAGGATTTATATTGTGATCATTATATGCAGATGGGTGGCTCAGTGGATAGACCACAGGATGTGGAATCTGGAAAACTTCATTCAGATCTAGCCTCAGACATTCACTTAGCTATATGGCATACACTGGAGAAGGAAATGGCAATGACTCCAGTTTCTTTGCCAAGAAAATCCCAGGTAGGTCATGAAGAGTCAGACACAACTAAACAACCACTATCACCACCATGATGTGCCATTTTATAAATATTATCACATTTTATCCTTATAACAACTTTGGTAGATCATTATTATCACCATTTTACAGATGAGGAAATTGAAGTGGGCAATGGTTAAGTGACTTGCCCAAAATCACACAGCCAGTGATGGTGCTGGTGAAAGCAAACTATAAAATACCCAAAAGAAAAAAAAAAAGACTCTTCTTCATCTTCTCCTTCTTCTTCTTCTTCTTTTTTTTTTAATGAAAATAACAGTGTAATGTGACATATTTAACATGTATAGGACTGATTGCCATCTGGGGGAGGGGGTGGAGGGAGGAAAGGGAAAAATCGGAACAGAAGTGAGTGCAAGGGATAATGTAAAAAATTACCCTGGCATGGGTTGTCAATAAAAAGTTATTTAAAAAAAAAAAAAAAAAGAACAGTATAGGACAGTATAGAGTACTGGCCCTGGAGTCAGGAGGAAAATGACTCCTTATAGGCAGAAATTTTGCTTTGGCCCCTGAGAATGTTAGTAAGCTGCTTTCTTGCAGACTAGAGAATTTTTATTGAAATCTTCCTATTGCATAGTTTTTAGAAACCATCTTAAGGAAGTAAAAAGACTGGTAGCAAGGATTGAGATCTTATCTTAAAGATTTTATTTGTCATATTGCTAAAATAAATCAAAAGCCAAAAACTTCAATTTTTTGGAACAAGAAGTCTTAAGAGGGGAAAAAAAATCTTCCTCTCAAAAAGTCTGGATCTTCATTCTCTACTGAATATTTATTTTGACAGTTCCTGATGATATATTTTATATGTATATTTTATAAATGTATATTTTATAAAAATAAAAATCATATAAAAATTCATCTTTGCATACACTAGGATCTCACAATTCACATAAAATAATCCAGAAAACAAAGCAGCATAATAGTTGATAGTGTGCTAATTTCTAATGTTTACTTTATAGAATAGACAACCAAATAAAAACATTTTCTAATCAACAATAACTACCCAAACATGCACTTAATAAATCCTAAAACATCAGCTTTTCATTCAAAAATAAAAATACTTCAATTTTCACCACTTTCTACACCATCTTGTTAAGATATGTGAGTGCAAACATAGATATTCACATTTCTCTTCCTCTCTTAATAACAAAGACTAAATTTTCAGATAGACACTGATAAAATAACACTTGTACCACTGTTAGACATTAGGAATAAAATTATAAAGAATCAAAAAACGTGCACTCTCTCTGACTCTATCTTTCTATGTATATAAGTATATACATATATGTATGTATCCATATGTCTAAATATATATTTATAGATAACACGTGTTTTGTAAGATGCTATTTACCTCTCATCACTGTGTTTTTTTGACATTTGCAACTTTAAATAAATTTATATTTTAAAAATCGATCAAGAACATTAAAATTTTACTGTCTGGGTACAGGAAATACACATACATACACACACACACACACACACACAGAGATAATTATTTATAATAGGAGTTTAAATATTAAATAAACAGAAAAAAAGATGGATAGTCTAGGATCCTGTTCCCAAAACCCCATTCCCTCCCGTACCCTCAAATTTGTTCACTAGTTCCAATATAATGTCAAAATATCTAGAAAAAGTCCTCCAGGGTGCTTGGTGGAATCTTTATCGCTTAAATCACAAAAGCATTTGTTAAGCACCTACTATGAAATAGAAACAAAAGATCCAGAGATAAAAATAAGAGTCTTTGCCCTCAATGAATTTATCAGTATAAAACATGTATATAAATAAGTACACACAAAACAAAAATAAAGTTGTTTTTTCTTTTACAGGGAAGAATACTAGCAAGTATGGGAAGACATGGACAGGGGTTAAACAGACCAAAAATGTTATGACTGAAAGGGATTCTTATGATGGTATGTTCACAGATCATTGAAGTGTCACTATTAAGGAATTATTTTTATTACTGCTCTAATGTTAGCATAGATAATTGTGAGGTGAAAGACAGATTTATTCCTTCATTCTTTGCTTCTATTTTAAGGGGCCAACCTACAAAACCAAATTTTGAGTTACTAACAAGAAAATGTTAAATACCTTTGGTCAATACATACCCATTATTTTGTAAGTCAGCTGTAGACCTGCATTGGAACTTTTTTTCCCCAAGTAAGGCTTAACATATTTCAATATCTCACCAAGGTATTCTAACGCTTTTGTGACCATGGCAGACTTCTCAGGAAGTGTTTGTAAACTACTGTATGTGATACCAACAGCCTGCAAAAACCAAAAACCAAAAATTAAAAACAAAAAAACAAACCCAACAACCACAAAACAACCAGGAAAAACAAATACGTCTGATGCTTCTTCTAAGCTTTAGCTGACATGTACCTCTAACTTTCCATTTAAAACTCAATGCAATTAAAATATAAATCAAGTGTCTAAAAAACTCAATTCTTACAATAAAAGATTTTTAAACAAAAACTCAAAAATCATTTCTTCAATAAATAATTGCTTTAGAGATCACATAAGAAGGGACAATGACAGGATCAAATGCTCTATGTTTCCATGGTTAGGGAGATAGCTCAAATATCCCTTAACACTGTTATTAATAGTTTGTAATTCTATAAGAAGAGTCACTAATCTTTTTCTTAAAGATCTCTCCTTAATAGAACCTCACTACCTTTTCCTTACAACTTATTAGAGAATGTTTCCTTATTTCAAGCCATAAACTGCCTCTCTGAAGTTTTTAAACCTTATCACAATTTTGTCTTCTAGGAATAAGATAAACAAGTTAATTCTTCTTTTACAATTGATAGTTCTTCAAATACTTGTAGACAGTTAAGACAGGTATCTTGTTTCACTTCTCTTAAGCTCATCACGCCCTGCCCTATAAGCAATCTTCATATGGCAAGACAGTAAACCTTTACCATTCTGGCTGCTCAACTCTAGTTGGTTTATCAATGTTCTCACTAAAGTACAAACTCCAAACTAAGCATGGTATGTCAGATGCAAATTGATTATGTCATAACAGATTGAACCATTACTATCATTACTAAATCTTGTATCTTTTAATGAAACCTAGATTAGTAATTAGCCTTTTTTTGCTTCCAAGTCATACTGTTAACTCATCTTAAGGCTGTAGATCATTAAAACCCCAAGGTTTCTTTCAGACCAACAACTATCTAGCCATATCTTCTCCATCTTGAACTTGAAATTTTTTAGTTAAATTTTTTTAAAAACTTAGATTCAGTGCAACATTCTATCCCAGGGGTCCTCAAACTATGGCCCGTGGGCCAGATGCAGCAGCTGAGGACGTTTATTTCCCTCACCCAGGGCTATGAAGTTTCTTTATTTAAAGGCCCACAAAACAAAGTTTTTGTTTTTACTGTAATCCAGCCCGCCAACAGTCTGAGGGATAGTGAACTGGCCCCCTATTTAAAAAGTTTGAGGACCCCTGTATCCTATTGAGAACTTTTTTGCATCTTGTTTGTCTTATGTCTATTATACTTCCTAGGTTTATGCTAGTTATAAATCCACGAGGTATGCCATCTACAAATGACTGCACATTGGCTCAAGATAACATGAAAAACTGTTATGTGGCATATGGAGTTGATTAGGTTTCTTAAAACATGAGGTTTTGAAAGGAAAAGTATATGTTGGAAAAGAAAAAGTAGAGGCTAAATTTAAAAAGCCAGACATAACTCGCTTTTGAAAAGAAATTAATTTCTGGCCATTATGTTGTTGTATTATAGCACTATTTGTACTTCATGCCTTACTTTCAGTATCCTAAAACCCTTTCATTTACATATTGTACCAACTTATAAGAGGGAACTCCCTTGGGTCCTATACTAATGAATTTAATCATTAACATGTCCCAAATCCTTTTTACCTACAAGACAGCCCTCACCATATGGATTCTAAGGTTAAGCAAAGGTGCTTATTTATCACTTCAGTGCTTTACTATCTATTTTCCATTTAATGTTATTTTAAAAGTTTTATTGCCCTCTTGCATGGAATCGTTTTATGTCTTTTGTCCAAATTTTTTCCTCTGAAACTTACCTTCAATAAGTGAAATAGGAATCAATGGAAAACACATGACAAGATTTACAGAAATTTACTTTACAGGCAACTTTTCAAGAACATGTCATGTTTTCTAGCATATCACTTTAACTGAGATATATAATTATGCTGATAAATGCACAGTACCTCAAGGAATAGGACAAGTGCTTTTGGAGGGTCTTGTGTGATGGTTAAATGTTCAACTTGAGCCTTTGAGAGAATATTCTTTACTTCTGGAAGCTGAAATAGCAACCTTGTCAGTTCAGCCAACTGTTCCATGTACTCTTTTTCTGTTTAAAAAGACAATATAGCAGAAAATGTACTATACTTCATTCACGAAGCTGTCTTTCTTTTTAAATTCAAATTTCCACAAAATTCAAAGACTCAGAATTAAGTTTCTTTCACTAAGCAAAGGCTTTATTCAAAGAAGTCATGTACTTGTGAAACATTCTAGCACAAAAATTTATTCATGTAAAGCCAACTAGTGTAATAAGTTATCAAAGTAAATTTAGAGAATTTTTTCAGCTTGGCCTTCCTGCAATTTACAAAATGGGCATAAACAATAGCTTCAGGAGAAGATATGTCCTATAGACAACTAGACGGTATGTAAGAGATGAAAAACAGTACAAGTATCACTCAGTGAATAATGGAGAAGTAGAAGAAAGGCAAAATATCTAATATAAAATGGGAAAGAATTATTCATAATTGGGTATTTTTCTTTTTAGGGAGTTCACAGTGTGATGTCTAGTTATTTACTTCAGATTTTCACTTTTTTTTCTGATCAGTTTCTTCAGGGAGAAAAAAAAAAGCTTGTCTCCTCAGGAGCAAGTTTTTGTTCTTTGCTTCCAAGGAAACAAGCTCTTTTATCTTTGTATGAGAGAAATTTGTCATGTATGGTGCAGGCAAAAACATCAAGAAAAAGAACAGGCAGCAGAAGGGAATATAATTCTGTTTATATTCATGGCTAATTACAAATCAATCTCTCTATCTTTTATATTAGTTGATGCAATTAATAGAATTTTAAACACACCCAACAACACAGAAGCAAAAGTGTCCCCCAGAACACTTACCAACAGTTTGTTCAGCATCTATACCAACCAAAATGCCACTGGGCTCAGAGAGGTCTTTCATGTGCATTTGTAAAACACAGCGGATCCATGATCGTATAGTTAAGGCTTGAAATGATGTACAGCCTGAATGGGAAAGTGTCTCTGATAGAGTTCTGATAACAAAGGTTGTCATCAAAACACCATCACACACAAACAATAAAATAACAACAAAGAAAACATCCATTAAATTCCTGTATTAAATAAAGCAAAATATACTTCTACTATACTCATACAGAGTTTATATTCCAATTTCATTAAGCTCTTATTAAGCACCTGCTTTGCACAAGGCACATTAACAAAGACATAACAAAACATCATTTAGATGCTGAACATTTATAGACCTCTATAAAATGACCTTTTACCCAAATATAAAAATTCTCCTATTGTGCAAAATGCCAGCACAATTTTTAAAAAGTCTCTCCCTCTCAATCCATGGGTATAAAGAATTTATACTGAGGGAATGGTGAGATGGAAATGGAATTACAAATGAAGGGAGAGGTTTATAAAAATGGAACACACTGTAATAAGAAAATTATAACCAGGAAAGATCTATGAGATTATAGTCAGAGAATGTGAGAGTCAGATGGGCTCTAACAGGATATCTATGATCTGGGCCAACCTCTTCCTTTAACCAGTGAAGAAAATGATGTTAAGAGATGAAACTGCCCAAAGATTTGCATATGCACAATGAACTTTGCATATAGAGCTTCTAAATCCCAACCCAGAGTTCATTCTGCCAAAATATTAAAGAAAGAGAGGCTTTTAATATAAGCAAGGTAGAAATGTAAAGAGGATATAAGAGATATAAAAATCAGCATCATTTAATACTTACAAAATTTCCTTTTTTAAATTATAATTAAATGGGAAAATACTAAGTCACAAAGGATATCAAATTACTCCAGAGATCAAATGCACACTAAGTTGGCCTGTATGTGTGAATGAAACACATAGCCACTCTATGGATGGGCAGCCATAATAAGGAGAGACGAATAATAAATTGCTATTCCTAGGATACTCATTCACTGAATGGCAATAATCTACTACATCTAGTTTTTGGAGAAAGTCCAAACCTGTTTGTAAATCATTAGGATAATAGACATCCTAAGAATGAATTGTCTTATTGAAATTTTTCTTAGGATTCTTTGGAGCTGCAACTGATGCATCCTGAGACTAGGGCACCATGGCATTTAGTAATTTCACTGGAGTGCTTGATATGACTTGATAGTATATATTTTGTTCTTCCTTTTGCTTATTAAGAAAAATGAATATTTTTCACTTTCACAATAATTTTTAAAAATGCCCTCAAAGGACGAGATAGTGCCACTTATTACAGGTATCACCAGGCAACCATGAATGGGGTAGGATAGAGAGAGTCTTGGATTGTTTAGTTCTTCAGTTCCAGTCTGGACCCACTACTTTTTAAAGAGGGGAAACAATAATTAGATGGGAGAGGGTAAGGCCTTGAGTTACTGGCTTCTAAACAGGTTAATCAAAATTAAAATATCAAATACTACAAATATGTTAGACAAACAGAAAGTGGCTATCTTCACCCAGCCATTGCTACATTTGGTACAGAATTCCTAAACAAAGGATAACACTATGCTAGGTGTCAGGAGATACACAAAGTTTAGCTAAGACAAAGTACATGCCTTCATGGCTTTTATAGTCTCAAAGGGAGATGAAACACAAAGATAATTAAAGTTACATTACATGATCAATGCATCAGAGAACTGGAAGGCAAAGTGCTAATTCCTTTCATGGTGTCTATGACTGAATTATAATCATGAGTTTTCTTTATGCAGATCCACAGAATTCTAGATATGATTTTCTAAAATGCCTTTTAAAATATCAAAAATAATAAACAAGAATTCTGTGCAAACAAACTAGTGATTCTTCTAATAATTTGAAGGTAAAAATACTTTATACATTTATGGAAAATAAGGGAGATAGTCTTTGTGAATAGTAATTAAAAAAACAAATATTTCTAAAAATTAGAGTTAATATGTAAATGAGGCAAACAGTTCTAAGAGACAGATGCTAGAGACTACAGGTACTAAAGAGCCACTCTCAAAGTCACAAAGTTCTGGATTCAAGTCCTACCTCTAACTCATACTGGCTGAGTGACTGGACTACTGGCTGGCAGAGGAAGTGTTTAATAAAATACATAGTTAATCTCTAAATGCTCAAGGCAACTCCCTTAAGACTAAATTGCAGAACAATGGCTGAATTGAATTGGGGGAATTTTCTCTTATCAGGAGCTTCTTAGATAAATAAAATGAGATCTAGAGAGCCTGCTCATCTCCTGCATTCTATTCTGACAGCCTAAATTTCAGAAAAAAAATTATAGAAATTTAAAGTGGAATAGAACTTAGAGAACAAATAAAACAGCTTCCTCAGTTTGTAGCTCAAGGTCAAGACAGAGAAATAAATTATCTAGGGTCACACAAAAAAGGAGTATGAGATTATTTACAATCCTTAAATTTTAATTTCATATTCTTATAAAAATCAGCTATATGATATGTAAAATGCATGTAATAACTTAGTGTGGAAGAGTTCAAATTTTTTTTTTTTTTGGAGTAGCACCCACTCTGCTGGATATGAGCTAGAAACAAATTGCTAGATCTGAGGCATCCCAAGAAAATTTTAATTTAATTTTAAGAAACCTTTAAAACAACATTATATATTTCCATTCTGTAAAACCATGTTATAAAATATATTCCCATCTTTCTTCTAGGTATTAATACTATAGTGATAATGTAACTAGGAACAGAATGCCTGAAAAAGTCCAGTACAAAAGGCCTAGTGTTTCAAGTGGAAGGAAACAAATTAGTTTTGGAACTAGAGGTGCTCTGCCACCCAGTATCTGTGCGACCATCAAGCAGATCACTTCACCTCTCTGATCGGTTTTCTCACTGAAAAATTAGGAAATTCAGTAAGACGTCTTCTAAGGTTCCTTCTAAGTATAGATCTACAAGAATTAGATGATTACAAGAATGGAAAATATTTCTTTTAAAATCACATTTTATATTGATGGAGCTGCAAATTAATACAATCATTCTGAAAAGCAGTTTGGAATGATGCTACGAAAATGACTGAAATGTCCATATCTTTTGAGTCATTTGGCTAGGCAATAATCCAAGAAGCATAGAGACAGAAAGTATCAATATACAGAAAAAAATTTAATTTTTTTTAATTAGCAAAGTACTCACTGAAAGGGGAATGGCTAACTAAATTATGGCATATAAACATAATGGACTAATCCTGAGCCTTGAAAAAAATTATGAACATGAAGAACACAGAAATTGGAAGAAACTTAAATGAACTATAACAAAGTGGATTCTGTAGAACCATGAAAGAGACATATACAAGGACTACAACAAGCTAGCAATGGATACATAGATGGAAAAAATACTGTATGAGTATTGGCCCAAAAGAAGACCTAACAAAATGTATCTCCTTCCCTTCTAAGCAGATGGGTGTGTATATGAGAAATGCTGAAAAGTTGGGTTTCCACAGTTTTGTAAGCTTTGAGGTAGTACTGATCTAGGTTTTCAGAAAGTGACAGGTTAAGGAAGGTTTAGATTCCACAAAACAATTAAATGACCAATAGAAGCCTTGAGCAAACCAGGAATTGGGGAGCTATGAGGGTATAGATGGATTCAGCCAATCTGAAAGAATCTTGTGGCTTTGAAAAAAATCACAAATTTAAGATAATAGCTGATCTAGCCCCAAATGGTTGGGATCAATGACCTGTCTTGATCAAATCACAACTGTACCTGCTTAATAGGCTAATTGAATATTAAACAACACACCACATAGGAGAGTTCTCCACCACTTTTTAATATGGGGTATATGATGAGGGAGGGGGAACATGTTTATACATATTTAAGGGGAAACACTGTAACCCAGAAGAAAAGAACTAATCTATTCTTTGAAGGGAGGGGCTGCCGTGAGCTAACAATTATAAAGCTTCTCTCCCACTTCTGTGCTCAGGGTTCCCTCTTCTGGAGGAGGAATTAAACCTGCTTCTGGCCAGAACCATTAAGATGATTCCTTAACATTCTTTTTTAATAAATTTTCCTTGATATCTGATTTTTAGTGTCGACTGTATTTCTAACAGTGGCGGGGGCAGGGAGAGGACCATGGAGACATAAATTTACAGCCAGCCTTGGTTAGTTTTTTGGAAACGTTTTTACTTGATAACCCTTCCTTTTTCTGTTATATGAGGTGGCTTTCTGAGTAGGAGGGATGAAAAAATATATAACAATGATGTAAAAACAAAAAATTTCAGTAATTTTTCTACCCTAACCCAAATCACATACCATGGGATTCAAATATTTTATATGACTGGAATAAGAAGTGAAAAATACTTACTTGTTTTGTATAAGATGACTTAAATATCTAGATACAAGCTGGGGCCAAATCATATCATCCCATCCAAATAAATGCATCATTGATATTACTGGCTGAGGCTGAAGGTCTGAGGGAGCCATTCTTGACATGTCCAAGGCCAAACAAGTAAAACCTAAAATAAGGAGAAATTCTTGTTGCAATTAAAAAAAAAAAGTTATGATATTTACTTCCTTTTTTATTAAAAGTTACTATTCACGATGACAAATAAATATAATTATTAATAGTTTTTTTTTTTAATATGAAGCACAATGGAAGAAAACAGTGTTATTCTCCAGTGGCTCTAATCCAATTCTTGTCTTATTCTGGTTGATTGTGGCAGTGTCACTTACATCTTTTCTATTATATCTAGAAAATAAACCATTCAAAGACAGTATTTATCAGCTCCCTCAGGAACTGGTAGAGATTCCCTCAAGTCTGAATTACTCAACCAAGCAACAAAATGTGCTTCCTTTCAAAATTATTTAAGCTAACCAAAAAGAAATGGAAACCCTCAATCAATATATTTAAATGAAAATAAAATAAAAAATTTTAAAATATTATGCATAAGGAATAGGAATGAAATAATCTTTAAAACATATCCTATCTTTAACATTGTTCTAGTAAAAATAAATCCTTAAAATAGTAAAAATATAAGCAGCTTAAGTTTCTATGCTTTATTTGAGAGTATATGTTATAATTTTAATTTGTTGAGAACTTACAATTTTGAAAATAACAATTTTTCCCCACAATATTGTGTATCCCTAAAACTGTTTGTGATACTCTGTATTAAATTTTCTTTAAAAACAAAAACAAAAACAAAAAAATAAAATACCAACCTCAAACTTACTTTCTCCAGGAATTATTATTTTGTAATTGGCTCTATTCAACTGAACAGCCCTTTGTTCTTTCCCCTGAGTTTGTATTATCTTAACTTGTATTTAATGGAATGTTCCTTTTAAATGCTTTTAATAGTCTTCCTTTCCAACTCTCCATAAAATCTTATACTTACATACCTATCTCTTTACAGAGTACCTAGAACATAAGTAGGTACATAATAAATACATGTTGATTAATAGATTGATCAGTATCCCAATCCACTAGGACCCAAGTTATATTTCTGCATAGACTGATACATTCATTCATCAATTTTTGCACTGTAAAATACCTGGAACATTAAGGAATGAGGATACAGATGTCAACTAAGGAGAAAAGACTCCCAAAAGATGATTTACAAATACAAATGTGCAATTTACAATAAAAATCATTTGCTTTCGCAGCAATAATAATTTCTGAAAACAATTTGACAATGCCAATCAAACTGGACTAAATGTGATATTTATTTTTATTAGTGCCTCCATAGTAGGATACCATTTATCTTATTAAAATCTATTCATAAGATATAATTTAGGAAAATGACACAAGAGCTCAGGAACTCTCAAATTTTATATTCTCAATCTAAAGAGCTTTTAATTCATCTTTACTTAGTCATATCAGAACAAAAAACAAATTTTAGTTACTGTCTTCCAAAATGTGCTTCCTTTCAAAATTATTTAAGCTAACCAAAAAGAAATGGAAACCCTCAATCAATATATTTAAATGAAAATAAAATAAAAAATAAAAAATTTTAAAATATTATGCATAAGGAATAGGAATGAAATAATCTTTAAAACATATCCTATCTTTAACATTGTTCTAGTAAAAATAAATCCTTAAAATAGTAAAAATATAAGCAGCTTAAGTTTCTATGCTTTATTTGAGAGTATATGTTATAATTTTAATTTGTTGAGAACTTACAATTTTGAAAATAACAATTTTTTGATATGAAATCATAATGAATATAAAATGAGATTATCATACCAACATTTTTATTCATCACCTCCTCACCTTTCTTCTTTTACTATTACAACTACTATAATGCTGGAGAAACTGAGCAAGATAGAGATTAGAGAGTATATAATAATTTATTTAATGGAGAGATATACTAGGATCAAATGGATTCATGTTTGGTCCCAGGTCTGAATGAGACTATTGTCTCCATGTATCCAGCCAACAATCAGAGTTCTCAATGATATATGTGTGTGTGTATGTATGTATGTATGTATGTATATATATGCATGGCTCAGACACAGAGGGTAGAATGAGGCAGGGGCAAAGTCAGGGTACTGAGAGCGGGACTCTGACAGGATGAACTGAACCACTAGAGATGGGATGATATAACCAGGGGGAGGCATCCCGGACATGGGGAGAGGCATCTTGATAAGACAGTTATCTGACATGGGAAGAGGTATTCTGATATTCTAAAACATAAGATCTTTTATCCTTATCAAGTATTCTGATAAAGAGGGAGGGGAGATTTTGCAGGATTGGGAATCAGAAAAACCCAGGCAGGACTGAGTCAGGATAATTAGGGAAACTGAGTCAGGACAATAAAAGAGAACTGTGGCATAACACTACTACCACCAACACCACATACTCCTTAAGTTGCTGCTGCTATTATTGCTGCTGCTGTACTACTTGATTGGTAATCTTAGTAAGCATCTCAGATCCTACATGGATAGGACCATAAACTTAGAGAAGAAAATATCTTTATGAACATTTAGTCCTATCTTCTCATTTACTATTGGGGAAACTGAGGCCCATTGCGCTTAAATGACCTGCCCAATATCATATAAGTATTCAAACTGAGATTCTTAGCTGGCCTGAAAACCAATGTTATTTCTCCCCTGTTCTGTGTTCCATGAAGAACATCTTTTCCTACAAAATAACCTTTTTAAGTGTGAATATAGATTTATGTAATTCAACAAAAAACCATTTGCTTTCACAGCGATAATACTTTCTGAAAAGAACATGAGATATCAATCAAACTGTTCTTTTAAATATAAGAATCTTCTTCAGAGGAAGAAAAGTAGTTTTGGGATGCTGTGAGAAAAGTATTTTTTAAATAAACCTTTAAAACTCTATATAAATGTGAAATGTTACTATCAGAAGTAGTTTTATCAATACGACTAATAATACCTCTTTCATTTCAGGCAAAAACAAGCCTTGTCTCTAATAAATCATAGGTGGATAAAAATACAAGGATCCTATTAAAATAGTCAGCTCTGTTTTTGTGGTTGTCAAAATGTTTTAACATTCAAATGGCTATAACAGTAAGAAACTTAGTGGAGACAAGAATACTCTGACAAAAACAATAGCAGTCTGTAAAGGAGAAAGTAAATAGACAAGAGTACATAAAGGATGAATCTGACCTGCAGCTGTATCTGCAAGCTGAGGGATAGGGACCGTCTGTGACATTCTCTGGCTCTTCAGGAATGGAAAAAAATTTCTCCAGAGTGCACGGGTAATTGCAGCCAGGTGGTGCTCTTTAGCCACTGATGAGGTTGGCACACTCAGGCCTGCATTCTCCCCTGGAAGTTCCCTGCATGACTGCTGGTACACACTCCTAAGGAGAAATAAAAATAACCACTCACTCTCAACAAATGCTTATAGAAATCTTTTTTTTTCTCTTTTTTTTTTTTGTGCGTGTTAATACATTTTGGGCTTCTTTCAAATATTCCATATGAAAACTGAAGGACCGTTTTATATAATTAAAACCTTTATGCCAAGACATTAATGCACCTCGGTTATTTGATGGATGAATGATGGCATATTAAGCACCATAAAGTTAATGTTAATTACTAATGTCAACCATTAATTATATGCTTTTTAATATGTCAGAACCAAATGAGAAATAGGCAGTTACAGAATGAAGGTTTGCATTTTCCAACTGCTAGCTGGCATGACAAGTGATTTTACTTCCAATCGAGGCATGAACAACTTCACCTCCCCTCCCCCCCGCAAAGAAAAACCACTCTAGTTTTCTTTTGTGGGCTTAAGCATAAAAGTATATCAAAAAAAAAGAATGTACATTTGACTTATTGGTGGTATTTCACATTAAACTATAATTCTTTTTTCAAAAAAGGCCCATGCCAGAAATTAAATACAAAATCTTGTCTCATGCTCATTACCTTGTAAATAGCAAGCAAAAAAGTTCTACTCTGAAATAATGCAACATGAATTAAATAATGCCTTCACTTTTTTTGATTCCTCTAGTCATATTTCTTTACTTAATATAGAAGTTAGGGTTTTCTAGAAGTTTAATACAGAGATATTTTCAGGGAACCAATACTCCCAGAGTAAAAGCATGTGAAAACATTAACCAATTTATCTGAGAGACTGAGATAGAAAGCATTATTGCAGGAAGCTGATCAACTAAATAACATGCTTATTAAAAAGAATATGTAGGAACAAGTTATCGTTTCTGTTTCTATTTATCTTGTGGTCAACTCAATTGAGATTGTGCACTAAAACGCAGGCAGCATTATTACATTTGCCTTATTAAATTCTATAAACAGCATTGTAAAGTCAGAGTCGAGATATTTATAAGATAATGGCATAGAGCTGAGAAGAGAAACTTGACATAGCACTAATATGTATAGACTATCACATTAAGAAAAACTATTGGTAGTCATAACAGAAAACATTTTACTATAGTCATTCCACCATTCTTTTGGGGTTGTTGTTGTTGTTGTTGTTGTTTTAATTGTTTCCCTGGGGGAAGTGGGCATTCTAAAAGAAATGAACATCTCATGAGACTCATTAGGACAAGTGCACTGGTAATAAAGTAATTTTACATAAAGAGCAGACTGGATGCAAGGCCAAATCTTACTACATGTCATACAACTGCAAATAAGCAAGCAAAAAGTTAAGTAGATTATATATTAATATGTAAAACTTAAAGACAGCCTAGGCAAGTAGATGGAGGACTGGTCTTGGAGCCACTAAAAACTGGGTTTAAATTCCACCTTTAACACATAATGACAGACCTGGGGCAAATTTACTTAATCTCTCTTTGCTCTCATAAACTCTCTAAGAATATAAATGGCAGAAAAGGTGTCAATTTGCATTAATAGAGGAAATTTCCTCAATCCAAAATTCACAGTACCAGTGAAATCAGAGGTCTAGTACTGATCCTAATTTGAAGTTAGGGCCAGATGGGCTGTGCCCAAATATTATGCAACCAGTTTGGCTACTTTAAAAAACAAAAGAATGGGTATCTCCTTATCTAATTATACACTCATGGATTTGATTACACAGTTTTGAGTTACTCTGTTTCAATCCTGGACTGCTTCCCAATTCTTAGGGGATATGGTAGCTCCCACAACTTGGGGACTCAACATATTAATGGAAGATTTAGTGCAGATACTGGATCAGTTTAGACCACTGTAGATCAAGACCTCCTGAGCTCAAGAGATACATCAATCTCAGTCTCCCAACTAGTAGGGATTATAAGGATGCGCCACCACAGCAGCCTTCCACTGTTTTTCAAAGTTAACATACCAAAGTCAAAATAAATGTCTCCCCTAAGTATCTTTTCATGTAGTTACTGTTCTGTTCCATCTACAATTCAAGTTGGAAAGACCAACACTTGCAAAACTAAAATCATTCAAAGCTCACTGTCACCATGGGTCCTAACTCTGCCTTCAGGAAGGAACAATTTATAATCTGACCATTCACTGAGAGGGTTCATATGGCTTCAAATGAGCAGGCCCCCACATAGGGACTAAAATCTATTGATAAGAGACTTTGATAGATCTTTAGTTTTCCTGTGTGAAGTATCTGTAGCATCAATGTTATGCCTCAGTTTCCCTGGTGACAACCCCACCCCCACCCCCCTCCTGGCCATTAGGACTGAGATAATTAGGGGTGTGGAACTTTGGCCACTGGCATTCCAAAAAGTCATAAAACTCCATATGGCTTATCTCAAATACCCAGATGACACCTTCTACTTTCTGCCTCAGACTTAGTGTCTCCTAGCTTCTTCAGAATTTATGATCCTTCCTTCCTTACTCCCAATCTTTCAAAACTGAATTTATGATCCTTTCCTGGAACTTCCATCCACCCAGTGCTCTACCCCACCTTGCCTTTTGTTTCCCTGGTCGCTGGAGCCATATAAGAAACTCTGGAATCCCTTGCTTGTCGCTAAATGCTTTGAGACAAGAGTCCAATTCAGCCGTCTGTTTGACGGTGGATCCTTTTTGGCCACCAGTCTTACTCTCCACTATTAAAATATTAAAAACCTCTCTAATCTCTATCTTGCCTCAGTTTCTCCAGCATTACATTTGTGACTATCAGGGTAAGGGACTCCTCCTCTCTACTGCACAGATGAAATCAATCAATTATTAAGCTCCTATTATATGCTAAAACAGTGTGCTGGTCATTGAGGATTAGAAAACACAAAAATTCAATATTCTCTGGCTTCAAGGAATTTGGATTTCATAAACATAAACAAAACGAATTTTAGAGAGAGAAGGCACCAGCAGAAACAGGGTTCAAGAAAGGCTTCATAAAGAATGTGGTGCTTGATCAAAGTTCTGAAGAAAAGAAAGTATTCTAAAAGGTAAAGGGGACCTAAAAGTGATTTCCAGTCATGGGGACTAACAAGTACAAAGGAGTAATGAAAAAACATAAATGTATGAAAAACAGCAAGAAGATGGCCAGACAACTGGTAAGCAGAACAGTAAGACAAAATAGTTGGAGGCCAGAATGTAAATGACTCTAAATAACAAACTGTAAGGTCCTTGAGTATAAGGACTAAATTTTTGCCTCTTCTTGCATTCCCCAATAATTAGCACAATACCTGACCCTTAGTAGGTACTTAACAAATATTTAATGATCTTTCTAGGAGTCAGTGGAGATAGGATTGGAATTTGAGTGTAGAGCCCAGTAGTTTCTGACTTAGCCTAGAAAAGTATCTGAAACATATAATAGTTAAGCAGGTTGCACAGCTAGTGTTAGAAGCAGCTTCTGAACCAAGGTCTCCCAGGCTACAAGTTCAGCTATATATTCTCTATGCCTTAATTTTTTAAATCATAAATCCTTCATAACTTCCTATAATAAAAAATGTATTTAAGTAACTAATTACTTATGTAGATTGTCCCAAAATCTTAGTGCAAGTTTAAGCCTTAATATCTCAAAGAATATTTTAAGCTTTAACTGCTTAAAATGGCACAAAGACTTTTAAAACACTGTATATTAAGAAAATCTCAAAGTTCTGGCTTCCTTAAAACACTACAAATACAAGGTTATACACACATACATATACACATAAATATATATATATATATATATAGAGAGAGAGAGAGAGAGAGAGAGAGAGCGAGCAAAATAGCAAATTTTAAACTGGAAATAAAAATGAAGAAAATTTTAAAGAAAGCAGTAAAGAATATTAAAGTTATTGGTGACATATTTATTGTGAACACAGTAAGGATTAGGTTACGGCAGAGATGCTTTCATTTAACATCTTCTTTTTATTAATAATCAAAGGTTAGTCAAACAGTCACAAAATTTACTCTGTTCCTCTCTAAGATTAAGAAAAGATCAGTAATAGTGAGTAAAATAACCCACACAAGCTGCCTTGCTTTATGTAGAGATGATGACCAGTTTCCCATGTTGCCAAAAATGCCAAATCAGGCACTAGGGAACTATTAGGATCTTCAGGTTAATACAAGGAGAAAAAGAAATTATCTTTGAGCAAATTTATCTCCTATGATGTGGACAAAGGAGAAATGGTAAGATGTAGACTTTTGAACTCTTTCAAAACAGAATTCATATCAGTTGGGGAAAAATAAACAGCAAACTAGATGAAATTTTATAAGGATAGATGGATGGTTGGATAGATAGAATAAATAGATAGGCGGATCTTCCTAGGTAGAAACCATATATTATGCAGCATCCCAATTAAATGTAAGGCAATAGGCTTTTGTTTTTGTTTTACTTTTACAAAAAGCTGTTTGTTTTTGGTTTTGGCATTCTCCATTATCTACCTAATATTTTAAAACTAAAAACAAAGCTGTATACTCTAGAGTAGATGTAGAAAACTTCACAAGTAAAATGTTTTAACTATCATTTCAAGAAGATCTTATCCTTACTACAAAAAAGAAAACATAAAAGAAAACATTTTAAAAGACTTTTAAACAATTTATTCAAAAACAAAAGTAAAGTAATTAGACAAGAGCAAGACATGTCAAACAAATATACTGTATTGGCAGCTAATGGGGAAAGAGCAGCATAAGTTTTCTAAACATTGATAAGTAAGGAAAGGCTCTATCATTCTCCAGTAATTTATTTTCCCTTTCCCAATCTCTGAAAAACCACCACTAATTACTATGATGGCCACCATACTTTTCTAGACCAGAAGAAATGCACAAAGGGCAAAAGGAAAAAGGATTATTAAATTTATTTGCTGTACCCATTGCATACTAGCCTCTAGGTTTTTTGTTTTTATTTTTTCCAATAAGACATATAAGAGTTGATAACTTAGTAGAAAACATGATATAAGGTAATAGAAAATAACAGATTTTTAAGGGATGTCTTTTAAATTTAGAGTAATTCCTACCTATTTTTAAAAGCCACTGTTACTTCAAACCATTTCAATACATGCAAGAGAAAATAGGATAGAAGATTTCTTTGGGTAGCCCTCAGACAAGGTGAAATATGATATGCAGACAAAATCCAACATGCATAGTTACTATAGAATATATTGTTCATGACTTCACATGTATAATCAACAGTATATTGTTTGACTTCTCAAGGGGTAGGAAAAGTGAGGAAAAGGAAGAGAATTTGGAACTCAAATTTTTAAAAATGCTAATTGTTTTACATGTAATTGGAAAATACTCAATAAATAAATAAATAAGTGAAATAAGTAAAGATATACAAAAGTCTCAAGATAATAGTATAATGGATGCAGGTTCACGCTATAACAAAGTTAATTTTTTTCTGTATAAATTGCCTTGGACAAAGTAGATTAACATAGACTGTTGACTGAATCAAACATAATAACAGTGATAATAATAGCATGTATTTAGCATTTTAAGGTTTGTAAAACACCACATATATGTGTTTATATGTGTGTGCATATAGGTACACACACACACACACATGCATACACATATATGTTGTCTCATTTAATCCTCACAACCACTCAAAGAGATAGATACTATTTGTATTCCCAAATTATACAGGAGTAAATTATTGTATTTAAAAGTTAAGTGACTTACTAAGGATCAAAAAGCTGACTCTCAAGAGCAGCACTCTATGTACTGAATCACTTATATTCATGTTTAATTAAAATATACATTAGAAATATAATCTAGGATATACATTTAGAATCAGTATTATGATAGTGGTAATGGGATCAAAGCTCAAATAGATATTATGGAACTCAGCAATAGTTGATATTTTTCCCAGTTGTTTACCTGTTCCTATTCATATGTCTTAGGCTAGTTATAGACTATAGACTAGAATATTACTAGAAACTCCTATAACTGTGCTCCTTACCTCTCTCTTTCCCACACTTCCCATATTCTCTATATGTCAACAAGATTAATTTTCCTTCATGCACAGTCCTGATCATGTTACTGTCTTATTCAGAAACCTTCAGTGATTACCAATTTACATTTAGGATACAATCTAAACTCCTCAACCAGATATTTAAGGCACTTAGCACTTTGGCCCCATCCTATAGTAATGTTCCTAATTCTAGCAGGAAATATACAGAAGTCTTGCCTGGCACTAACACTGCCATCTGCTTTCCTGTCTACTTCACCCTTTCTCCATCAGCTAAATAAATCCTGACATTTGATCACTTGCAGTGCCTTATATCCTTTAACATTTGGGTGTTCCTAATTTCTACCAGGATATGCCTTTGATACAGTTCTTACCTCACTCTGGTGATTCATGTATGTTGTTATGGCTCTGACTTGAAACAAATATGGTTGGGGACTGTTAACCACTCCTTGTCTATAATTCTAACCTAGGGAACTTCAGATGTCTTGGTCCCAGCTTCTTATCTCCAAATTATGACTTTTATTGATAAACAGTTGGTGGGGATTAATGATAATAATAATAATAATAATAATAATAATAATATATCCTTTGGCTCATCAAAGGAAAACAATTGATTGCCAACTTGTTAACTACATGGAAAAACATAGTATAATATATGAATATATTCAAGTTATTTAGAAAATAAAGTAAAAGATATGAACAGGACTAACAAGAATCAGTTATCCTATTATTTTTTCCCCTTTTATCTTTTTAAAAAAGATAGGATAGA
The DNA here is from genome assembly GCF_016432865.1 of Antechinus flavipes. Classification (NCBI taxonomy): domain Eukaryota; kingdom Metazoa; phylum Chordata; class Mammalia; order Dasyuromorphia; family Dasyuridae; genus Antechinus; species Antechinus flavipes. The sequence continues at coordinate 271,693,633 of NC_067401.1, forward strand.
GGACACAATAGAGAAATTAATATATACATGTGTATGTCCTGTGTGTATGTTTATGGATCTGCCATATTTATCTATCAAGAATACAATGGCTAGAGCACTGTGCCTGGAATATGGAAGGTCTCAAATGTTTGTGACCTAGAGCAAGTCATTTAAATCTTTGTGTGTTTCAGTTTCCTCATTTATAAAATGATAAGAATAGCATCTACCCCCTAAGATTATTGTGAGGATCAAATAAGTGTTTAGTACAGTGCCTGGCACACAGTTAATTCCACATAAATTTTGGCTATTATTATTATTAAAACTAGCTAAAAAGTGCTAAAACATGATGAAGAATATATTTTCTTTTTTTTTTTTTTGGCAAGGCAGTTGGGATTAGGTGACTTGCCCAAGGTCACATGGCTAGTGAATGTTAAATGTTTGAGACTGGATTTGAATCCAGGTTGTTATAACTCCAGGGACAATGGTCTATCTCATTGCCCAATTTAGCTGCCCCTGAAGAATACATTCATTACCATATTTCCATTAAGTTTGAGGACCTAGATATCAGAATTGTTTTTAAATATATGATATTTTATGATAAATAACTAATTTTTATAAGTTCCCTACAAGAGACACAGAATATTCTCCTGCTAGAATATTAAAGAATCCAGGACTTTGAAGGCTACGATCTCATTCAATGATTTCACACTTTGGTTTATTTAAAGTTTGGCATAGCCAGGTTTAAACAAAAGGGATTCAAGAATTACAGACATATATAATTTGAATGAACTGTAACTATAAAATGAAACAGGCTCAGAGTTTGAATTGTCCAAGGTCACCTTTAGTAAGAGGCCAAAGCAGAACCAGAGCCCAGGTGGGCCACTTTCAAGGCCAGCCTTTTTTCCCATTATATCATAATGCAAGTTTGATCAAAGGATACCTACAGATAAAAAGGAGATAGCACTAGCTGCAAAAAAACTAAAGATGTGACACAACAGTGGTATTATGAATCTGGTCACATATAATGAACAGCTTATTAAATACTAAGGGGCAAGGAGATAATAAAGTTGTTAACAGAAACAGGAGAATGATAAAATGAAGGCAAATAAATTCAAATAACCACAGATCTTAGAATTTAGGACTGCTTTTTTTGCAATGTAGGGCAAAAATCTAGGAGAGTATAATTAGCATAGCATTGGTACATGAATGTATAGTTATGTGCCATAGGAACAGTATAGATCAAAACTGCTAGAAAAATTCAGATGAGAGTTTATTGGGTAAAGAGAGAATGGGGTCTTGGATAGCTTTAAGGAGAATGGACTTGAACTAGCTACTGAAGGACAGACAAGATTTAGGTAAGTATTGGAGAAAAAAATATGATGTACATGAAAAGGTTTTTAGTTGGAAGCCATTACTATGGGATGGGGTTAAAGTGCAAAGTGCCTTAAATATCTGGTTGAGTAGTTTAGATTGTATCTTAAATTAAATTGGTAATTACTGAAGGTTTCCAAATAAGATAGTAACATGATCAGGACTGTGCATGAAGGAAAATTAATCTTGTTGACGTATAGAGAATATGGGAGGTGTGGGAAAGAGAGAAGTAAGGAGCACATTTATAGGAGTTTCCAGTAATATTCTAGGCATTCAGTGATAAGGACCTGTTCATTTTCATTCCTGGCAGTGGAAAAAGAGGAAAAGATAGATATAAGAAATATTATAAATGAAAAAAATCTCATAACTGAGTAGATATGAGTAAGATACAGACAAAGGGAAAAGAGGCTGAGTCTAGGGGAAAGGAAGTTCCACAATACTACAATTGATGGAAATAGACACACTAAGAAGTAGGTGGCTTTGTGGGATAGATGAGTTTTACCTTACTCTGGTGAAGCTTAAGGCAACTACAGAAGATGAGAGCAAAAATATTCAAGTAGCAATTGGATATGAGAGAGAGTGAGAGAGAGAGCAAGAGAGAGAGAGAAAGAGAGAACGAATGAGAGCGCAAAAATGTTCAGGTGGCACTAGAGTGAGAGCGAGTGAGTGCAAGAATGAGCGTGAGAGAGCTAGTGATAGAGAGCAAAAATGAGAGGGCCAACACAGATATCCATCAGATGTCAAATGGATAAATTGTTCCTGATAGTTACAATATTTCTACTGGAATATAAAGTATGAACTTGGCTACTGACAAATGCAAAAAGATTCAAGATAAGAACAGAACTCTAGTATGTTATTGACAATACTGCTATTCCTGAAACCTTAATACAAACTAAAGGAATATGTGTGATCCTTTCTGTAGATAAAGGAAGTAAATAAAAATTGTAGGCATTATTGACAGCAGAATGAGGCCTTTCTACTTCTTAAGCCTTTCAGTTATGACCAAGAGTAAATATTATTATCTAAGAAATATAACCTATATTTGTCTCGCTTTACTCATGTGTGAAAGAAAGGAATGGACACTGGCCTAGTGCACATGATTAAAAAACTGATGATTTGGAAAGACTGAAAAGAGATGATATTTTTACATGATCATAATGTAACAAATAAAATGAGATGCCAGTCTTAGTGACTAAGGACACACTTATTAGTAAATAAACATTTAAAATTTAATAGTTCAACACTTTTGTAAGCAATATTAACAAATAGTCCATATAATCTTGCAAGTCTCTGATGAAATATCTTTCCTCATCTGAATGATTTTCTGAATTTTAGTTTCAAATGACTTCCCTTAATATTAATTGGACTCTAACTAGAAACAGGTACAAAACTGGGTATAGTGTGAATGAAGTGCTAAATCTGTTTTCTTTCTTGATATTAAATGAAAGCATTGAACAAAACTAACTGAGAAATTGGAGGCTAGTTACATAAACTCTAAGTATCAGATATTTAAAATGCATTCACTATCTAGGTAGTGAAAGGTTACCACTTTCTAGGCAGTAGTGAATACAGCACCAGTCCAGAAGATATGAATTTAAATCCAGTCTCAGACACTTTTATTAGTTGTGTGATCCTAGGCAAATCACTTAGTCTTTCTCAGTCTCAATTTAGCCATCTGTTAAAAATGGAGATAAAAAAAGAGCTTAAAAGAGCTATGTATATAAAATACTTGCTCTAATGTAAATGACAATAATTATTGAGAAGATTCTAATTTCCAGGGCATGAAAAGAGAGTGTTAAAGTGCTTCATCCTGGAGCAGGGATTGGCAATCCATCACACAGGTAACACTGATTAGCACCTACAACAACTGCTTATGACTATTCCCAAACCTCTTTCCTTTCTGTTACATGTCTTTCCAATATAAAGAGAAAGACTGCATGCATATCTTCTGAATTTTCCCAACAAATTCAAAATCAACAATGATTATCAGGTATCTATTATTTGATGGGTAACATACAACAGAGATGTCAAACTCAAATAGAAATGGATCCTTACAGGCTGTTAACTGACTTAGAAAATCACAAATTACTACTATGTACATTGTACTTTATTTTTATTTACTATGCTAAACATTTCTTCATTACATTTTAATCTTGTTCTGGTCTGACTTTTGTGGAGTTTTATGGGCTCCATTCCTCCTATTTCTCTTCTGTAAAGACTGAGTTAACACCCTGGATACCGTAGAATTAGCTGGAGTCAGGATAAACAAAAATCCTTGGTCTTTAGAGGTAGGAGGAATTGGATGGATGCAGAAGTGCCACAACTACTCCTCTTCGCCTCCTGCCCCGAAGTGACCCTGGCTGGTCTTACTCCAACCCCTAGTACCTGCTACAATTCTCTGTATATACCAATCATCAAGCCAGCACAGGATAGTGGAAAGGGCCATTTTTCAAGCATATACAGTATTGGCCAATCGATAATTAGCCTTAAGTGCTCGGTTGCCGACCTCAGAGCATCAACTCAGAATTTCAGCCCTTTACACTCTTCCCCCACTCCCCATCAGGGAGGGGAGACACCTCTGCCATACAAAACCCATCCTCAATGCATGATAACCCTTATCTTTTTAAAACTTCTTAGTATTTTTAGAGCAAAGAACATAGATTGTAAAATTTTGAATGTAGGAAACTTAGGGATCATCAAGCATACTCTTTCATTTCACAAATGAGGAAAAATGAGCTCAGCAAGATGCAACATCACAAAACCAAAGAGTGACTCATACAATACTAGAACTCTAGCGTCCTGATTCTAGCCCTGTAAACTTTCCAACATACCATACTGCCTCCTAGAAGCAGCTAAGTGGTTAAGTGTGTAGAACTTGTAGTCAGGAAAACCTATATTCAAACCTGACATACTAATTATGTGATGCTGAGGAAGTAACTTAACCTCTGTTTCCCTCAGTTTATTCAACTGTAAAAGGAAGATAATAATATTACTTACCTTGCACTGAATCAACAGCAGCTACTCTTAGAGTCTGGGACCACAAATGGTAAGGAGAATGAAAAATTGACTTGAAGGAGGTTAAAGAAGTCTCTTTTCTGGCACTGGGAGCACTCTGTTCTTTGGCCACACTCAGATCTGGGACACAGTCCTGGGGGACAGTCCCAGGGCAAGGAGGAGCACTAATACCAGTGCTTTCAGCTGCAGTGGAGCAGGACTTTTGTCACACCTTTCAGGGTAGGGAAGAATGCTCATGGCAACTCACAGACCAAATCACAGGCCAGGAGAGTAACAGATGTACTTATCCTTACATCATACCACCTTGGAAGAAGTGAAAACTTAACAGTCCCTCAGAGTATCTTTGAAAACATCTGCACAATCCCCCTGAAGCTTGAGACAGTGTGTCCTCTATTTTAGAAGCACAGCCCTACGTTAAAAAAAAAGAGTTAAAAGTCATGAAAGAGACTGGGAAAATGAGTAAAAAGAGGCAAAATTCTGACCACAGAAAATTACTATGGTGACAAGGAAGACCAAAACATACATTCAGAAGAAGAAGATAACAAAGTCAAAGTTCCAGGAAAAATATAAATTGATCTCAGCTTATGGCAGAACTCAAAAAGAATTTGAAAATCAAAATCAAATAATTTTGAAGAGCAAAAATTGGGAAGAGAAACAAGCGATGCTAAAAAAAAGAAAAAAGAAAAAAAAAAAGAAAGAAGTCAACAACTTGGTAAAGGAGATACAATGCACTATTAGAACATTGTATTAGATTGTCTAATAGGACAGAAAAGGAGAATGACAAATGTTGGAGGAGGTACGGGGGAAAAACAACGTACTGTATATACTAATGTACTTTTGCTGTAAATTAATTTAACAATTCTTTAGAGCAATTTGGAATTATGCCCAAAAAACTATAAAACTGTGTATACCCTTTGACCTAGTAGTACCACCAGAAGGTGTGTATCCAGAATGAGATTAAAAGAGGAAAGGACCTATATCCTATATCTATCTATATCTATCTATCTATCTATCTATCTAGGGAAATATTTAGAGCAGCTCTTTTTTATGAGGATGCTCATAAATTGGTCAATGATGAAAAAACCTATGCTCTATGATTGTGATGGAATACTATTGTGCTATAAGAAATAATGAGCAGGATGAGCTCAGAAAAATCTGGAAAGACTTCCATGAGCTGATTCGAAGTCAAATGTACTGTGTACAAAATAATAGCAATATTGTAAGATCAGCTGTGAACAACTTAACTATTCTCAACAATACGATGATCCACGAGAAGTCTGAAGGACTTATGATGAAAAATGCTATCCATCCCCAGGCAAAGAACTGATGGTTTCTGAATTCAGATTGAAGAATACTTTTTTCTTAAAAAAAAACCTTTATTTTCTTGATTTTTTTGGGGGGGAGGGGATTCTGTTTTTCCCCCCACAATATAATTAAGATGAAAATATGTTTTCCATGACTATACATGTATAACCTATATAGAACTGCTTGTCTTCTCAATGAGGAGGGTGAGGAAGGGAAAAGGTAGAGAATTTGGAACTCAAAAATTTAAAAGCAAATGTTGAAGACTGTTTTTATATGTAATTAGGGGGAAAATAGCACTAAATAAATGTAAAAATATGCTAATAAAATTAATTCATGTTATTAGAGATGGGATTGGATGCTTTTACAATGCTAGTATTGAGGGCCAGGACTAACTTGCAAGAAACTTGGACAGGATAGTATACTGCAAAAAACAGTTCCAACGTTCAGGACAGATCACTTAAAAAATGAGGAAAATAGACATTTTCTACATAAATACTTACATAATCGCAAAGGGCTCACTTTAGCGAAAGTACCACATAAATATGAATTATATCAATTATCATATTTCAATAGTTAAAGTCTTGTGACGGCATCAATGTGGGAACCATGGATGGCTAGTGACAATAAAAACCTGTTTATGATTTACGGTCTTAATGAACTGCCTGAGGCTCAAAGAGTTTAAAGAAATTCCCTAAGACTAAAGACTAGTTGTCAAAAATAGAACTTGACCCTAGATCACCTTCTTGATGGTTCCAAGACTGGTACAAGATGACTCTCATATTTGTAATAGTAAGCAATTTCGTTAAGAAACAATAGATAAGAGAAGTGGCCTTAAACTAAAAAAGACTTGGGTTCAAGCTCTGCTTTTGACATAAAAAAGTCTTAAACTTAAACTTGCAATGTTTCAAGACAAACTGCTAATAACTAATCATTTGCCAATCTTCATTAATACATAGTTTCCTACACAAAATGAAATCATAGTGCTGGGCAAAAAATAGACTATTATCTTAGGTTTCTAGTATAATTAGTTATTATATTTTTCAGAAATATGATTTGGCCCACAGTATAATCTTGTAATAAAGAACAATTTTACTAAATGTAAGCATGTCAACCTTTTTTGAGCGACAAATGAACACTGCAAGAGTTGACTAAGATTAAATTCCATCTGAAAGCATTTTTTTTAAATTGCCAGTAATAAATTCTTAAAAAGAAAAGGTCTTATGGTAATGTTGACAGATTTTTAACTAGAGCAACCCAAATGTTGCTGTCATGGTAAAATTTGCTCTATAATTTAGCTTAATGGACTCAGTATATCAATAAATAGCAAGAATAGCCACAGTTCTTCTTTTTCCTCCTTTAAATCAAACCTAACTTGATGTCAACAGCTTGTAACCAATATATAATTATAATATTTAATGCACTGGGAAAAGTGGTGGTCTTATATCGATGTGCTTTCCAAACCTCTTAAATGTTCTGATCCATAGTGTTTTCTCTACACTAAGGAAATCCAACAAATTACATAGCTAGATAAAACTGATCTTTTGTCACTTATGAAAATGGATTAAAAGAAAATTCCTATCAGTCTCAGTAGGGACAAGTTCCTGCTTTTAAAATTCAGCTGTATACTAAATCAGAAGGAGCTATTTGTCTGCAAGAGTATCATGAGAGGGTCTTCAAGTTTTCTTCAAGGTAATGAGAGAAGGAAGAAATGAATAGTCCTATGATGATAACTGTAACAGTTAAAATTCTTACTTTTAAAAATTTTGTTTAGCAACATTTTGTTAACTACAATGTACCATTACCAAAATCTTCTTTATTGTGTAAATTATACAAATTTATAAGTATTCTTAAAAGAATACTTAAATATGGATTTTATATAGAAAAGGCCAGAATCAGCTTTGGGGAGATGGGAGTAAGAGTGGGGGAGAGTCAACTGGGGTTAAGAGAACTGCCCACAGTCACACAGCGTATAAGTATCTGAGGATGGATTTGACCTCAGGTACTTCTGCACCCAGGGCCAGGGTTCAATACACTGTGCCACTTAGCTGCTGCTGTACCAATTTAAAAATATATATATTTTAAAGCAGTTAAGGGACCCATCCAGGGTGACAAGGCCAGTATATGTCAAAGATGCAATTAGAAAGACATCACTTCTTACCAAGTCAAAGTATGATTCTCTAGGTATTCATTAATATAATACAGAAAAAAGCACTTCAGGTTGTATAAAGTGGCACTGTTGAAAGACTTGGATTCAAGTCCCACCTCTGACAAATTTTCGCTATATGACTCTGGGTATGTCCCTTAACTTCTCTGAAGTATAAAAATACATATACACCAAAATGATCTTCTTTTGAGAGTCTTTCTTGGAGAGAATCTGCACAAACAGCAATAAAAATAGTCAAACATAAACAGAGCACAGTATCTGGAAGACCTGAGTTCAAATTCTGATTGTTAACATATCACTTGAATGACACTTTCAAATGAGCTGGCCTCTCATTACCCCCATACAACAAAGATACCTCATCAGATTACCACAGAGTGTCTCAAAGGAAGTTCTCTACCCCACTGAAATCATTGGTCTGGTACCAAAAAATTAGTGTTGTATATAATCTATATTTAACTAGTCAATCATAATAAAAATTTATTAAGAGTTTACTATGTGTGCCAGGCACTATGCTTAATAAAGTTTGGGGATGGATGCAAATGACCTTTTGAAAAAGATGCAAACAATAGTTTGCCCCCAACTTACAATGTAGCAGAATCAAGCCAACAACAATACAAAACAAAAAGATTAAGTGTGTATAGGGGGGAATTAACATAGGGAAGGAAGGGTTTAAAAAGGCTTCCTGTAGAAGGGATATAGTTGAAACTTAAAGAAAGCCAGACAATTCAGTGGAGAAACCTTTTGGGTAATGGGGCAGGAGAGGATCATCTAGATAAAAACAATGGTAACTTTGGCGATAGAAGTTTTGGTGTGGATTGATGAGGCTAGAAGCCAGTTTAGAAGGGATTAAGTAGAAAGTAAAAGAAGAGATAGTAAAAGTATCTTTTGTAGATTTCTGGGGGAATTTAGTTATATAGAACAGAAAAAATATCAACATTAGTTGGTAGTGTCAGAAGGATAGAATTAGGGTTTTTTTCCTTCTTTTTTAGGATGTGGGATACATGGATATGTTTATAGGCAATAGGGAAGGAGCTAGTAGTTACAAAGAATGAGTTAGGAAGACAGTAATGGCAATCTGTTAGAGAGATGAGATAGAATGAGATCAATTTAACAGGTTTTTATTGTTGCATCATTTCAATCATATCTGACTCTTCATGACCCTTTTGGGATTTTCTTGGCAAAGATACTGGAATGGACTTGCTCAGGGTCACATAGATTATAAATATTTGAGCCTGTTTCCAAATTCATGGGGATGAGTCTTCCTGATTCCAAGCCCAGTGCTCTGCTATGCATCCAGCTGCCTGACTTGCACATCCTATAAGGCGTAAGGCTATCCTATCATATGAGTCAAGGGTAAAGGAGAACAGATTGGAAGTGAGGAAAAGAGAAGAAATGGGAACCCATGGCAAATAGCCTCAATTTTTTTCCTGTAAAATATGAGAAAAGATTCTCATCACAGAGGGTAAAAAGGAAAGCCATGAGAGATCTGAAGAGGGATGAAAAAGTTTGGAAAAGCTGCTACTGAAGGTAGGACAGTGAACCAATAAGGAAGGTACAGAATTATTGTCTGGCAGCAGTAAGAGACCAGTTGAGGCTGTGTAAATTTGCATCATGTTCAATTGAAGTTATATGATTTTCTCTACCTCTGTTCAGCAGTACATAAGACTAAAGGTGACGGACAGTGTGAAGATCCAAAGTTGAAATTTAGTAAGACAAAATGAGAGATCTAAGGGATCCTTGATATACTGTCTACGGAATAAGCATTCTAGAAAACACAGTAGACGGAATGAGTAGCATTTGGATAAGACTTTGAGTCTGGAAGTAAAAGAATAAGAAAATGGGTAGTAGAGGCTAGGAAATGGGATTTGGATGATGATCTATTTGGGTTTAGAATCACTGGTTTATGCAGTATAAAATAAAAGGTACAAGTACATTCATCATCGAATAGAAAGTGTCAGTCCTCTTCCTGGAGGAGACTTGCAGATCATGCAGGAGATAAATGAAACTACATACAAATATCTACAGATCTAGAAACATATAGATTTAGCTAGACAGAGCTGGATTTATATAATATGCATATGCATGCACATATGTACATGTGCACACACATACACTCACACATATGGCAATATGACATATTATTTATAAAGCTAGATTAAGAATTGGAAAGACTGGTGTTCAAGTTCCACTCTGAGATACCTTGTCTGTCTGATCCTAGGAATCATTTAACTTCTCAGTGACCCAGACAAATCTGTAGCAGTTAAATATTTAACACTAAGAAGAACCTACACTAATTATTTTTAAAAGTTGTCATACGTATATGCAGATACATATGTACATCCATAAAAATGGATCAATGAAAACAAACATCCTTAGAACAAATCAGCATTTAACATGAAAAAAAAATACTTCTTAAATTGAAATTCCAGTTATTTTAGCTACTTAGTGATAAACATTCCTCTCTAGAGGTCCTACTTAGCTACTACAGCAGCAAGTTAAAAGGAAGAATGAGAAAAAAGAAAGAAAAAGGAAAAGTGTTTTCCTAAAAGATTATCTGCTGAGTCAATGAGCTGTAGGCATTATTATACAGCTCTGTTATTAGGGCTGAAAGCCTCAAAGGCTTTTGTTATATCACTAATTTCTTTCTGCAAGGCTTCAGCAAATGAGGCGATTTATCTGGTTCTGCATGCTTGGGGCTTGATACATGCTATTTGTACATGACTAGTCTCATCTGCATGGCACCATTGATAACATTTATCTGCACATCAAAAAGGCCCATCTCCTGATATAAAAAATTCACCCATATGCTGAGATGAGAAGTGTTAAAGCAGTAGATAAAAGATATGCCATTTCCCACAAAATGGAGCTGAATTATGGGAAGATCACGAATAGTCATGTGCAAAGGTGCTGAAAAGTTAAGTATTTTTAAAATCCATAGTGAAAAGACATATATTTATTATGAAAACAAGAGAGTAGGCTTTTTTTCTTTCACATCTAGCATGTTTTAATTAGAAATTATTTACACCTAATTTACTTTCTGCATATAAAAAGATGAACTTCATATGTCTAATAAATAAAAAGAAATTTTCTAAAACATGTACTAGACTAATCCCATTGTTCACCACTACTCTACAGATGAGTGACTATAGCCGAAGTCTATTTTCTTCTGTACAAATTTGCAGGTTGAACATGATACAGATTCAAAATTTAAGAGCTTTCAAAAGCTTAAAGTTTCCCCAGAAAAAATAATCACATAGAATGTTCAGAGAAAATAAGTAAAAAAGAGATGGCCAATTTTCAGAACCCTTTGCAACAAAATGTCTCTCTCTTCAGTAGTGAGCCACTTAATATCATCTGCATGAGAGATATTGAAAAAGAGACAACTTGCATATATGATAACCAGATAATAAGTTGTTTCCAAATTTACATCAGTTGAAATACTGCACATCCTTTTCAGAAAATCAATGTTATTCTTTAAGAAGGAAGGTGTCTATTGAGTCAGTTAAAGGATTTTGTTCATGTAATTCATCATCTTTTCAGAGAGCGAGGTTACATTAGGCTCCAATCACCCCCTACTCAGACTTTTCCCAGCATTTGGTAATACAGACAGTCGAGCTAATTTTCTGTCATTCAGGAAGAACCATAGGCTTGCTAAACTTGTATCATCATCACCTCTGAAACACAGTAAAAATCACTGTTAGAACCGATGGTTTATTAGATCGAAGCCACCATCAACAATGTCAACTCTGCCTGGTTGTGTTAACAGGAAAATGTTTTACGAGTTCCACCACTGGGCATCAATTTAACTTCCAGCATCGGCTATGCTGTAAAACCGTGAACGTAATTTATATGGTGACCTGCGTGTGTGGGAAGCAATATCTAGGTGAAACTTCTCACAGTCTGACAAAATGCTTTGATTTGCACCATTCAGATGATTGAACAAAAAGAGTTTAAGCAATCACCACCAATAGCCTTTATCTCCAAATGCACTAAAAATTTATTACTCTATGAGTACAACCTATTGCTTTAGAGCCAGGTTTGAAAGAATAGAAATGATTGGATAAAGATTACATTTTCAACTTGTACACATCTTGTCCATTAGGTTTAAATATTGGACAAGCTTTATGTTTTAAGATAAACATCAGTTTTTACTGATTCCATCACAGAGTCCATTTAGAAAGCCTCCAAATGTTTCCAAAGGAACGGTTTTTCTTCTTCTTTTTTTTTTTTGCTTACCTAAAGCTGAGAATACATGTTCATTCCCAATTAGATGAAGTAAACTGGAGGTACTGCCAAAGTCTGCTTAAACTCTCTGTTGCTGTCACCTTTCTTTTACTTAGCACTAATGCAGCTGATAGAACCATCCATCTCTTATGCTGCTTATAGGGCTATCAAGTAATAACTCAAGTGAGAAGCATAGTGGAGCTGACTCACTTGTACCATTGAGCATTGTCTTCAATTTGAACATGCTGTCTAAATTTCAAAGTGCCTACAGAATGATAAGCTAGTATTATTGGTTTTGCTAAATTATGCAAAATAAAAGAAAAAATTTTAAGTTTTACTATTCAAAATGATAAAATCAAGTTTGATCAATAGTTCCTAATCTCTCTCATAGCTTTTCCAAAATATATTAGGTTTAACTAGTTGCCCAACAAAAGGGTATCTGTAGTCCATTGGTTTCCTTCCCTATTTGCCTATTCCAGATAATGAAGATGCAAGTAATTTTTTGAAGTACAGAGAAGCATTATTCAAGCTGATAGTGATATCCTGAAAACAATTTAGAATTATGCTTAGAAATGAACTAAAATGACCCAGAGATCATATTGGTAGCTATATAGTCCAAGAGGGTCAAGGATAAAAAATAAAAAACCCCCATGTACACCAAAATACAACAAATGTACAGCAACCCCATTTGTGGTAATAAAATAGAAAAAAAGGGCAGATGACCACTGACTGTGAATCAGCTAAACAAATTGTGCTACATGAATTTAATGGAATATTACTGTGCCATAAGAAATGATGGCTATGAAGACTAAAAAGCATAGAAGTTTTACATGAATTAACATAAAATGAAGTAAGCTTAACCAGGAAGAGAATATATACATTGACTACACAAAATCAAAATGCCATGACATAATAATAACCAGGAAGAGCCTTAAAGAAGAGATATGAGAATTGCATTTCTTTTCCTTTTTGGCAGAGGTAGAGAACTATGGATGTATAACATTGCTAACAAAGTCATATTTGGCTAATGTGTTAGTTCTGATGAATTATTTGCTTTTTTTTAATATAAGGAGTAGCTCTCTAAGAAGGGTAAAAATCATGGTGATGTCAACAAAAATAATAAAAAGAAACAAAATTAATAACAACAATAATAAAACAAAACCAAAGGGATTATCTATAATACTACTTTCTTCCACTACTTGTATTATAAGATTTCAGCTAATTACAGTGCCTAAACTAAGCCAATCAATTTAGGATAACATCATTTCATTTTCTAATTTGGTTGGTAGGAAACTGAATTATTATATCGTAATATATTTTAAAGTAAGCTTTCTTATTAAGCGTTTCTTGGATTGAGACAATTTTAGAGCAGGAATTCTTCACTTGGGGTTCATGGATACAGTGACAGATTTCAAGGGGTCTATAAACTTATTTGGGAAAAAATTCCATCTTTATTTCAACATAATTTATTTCCTTTGTAAAAGGGTCCATAGACTTCACCAATATTGGATCAGAGGATCTACATTCGATTCTGGCCTGTAACACTTAATACCTCTTGGGCAACTTATCTATCTCATCTTCTTGGGGCTTTCTTCATCTCAAAAATGAGTTTGAAATAGAAGGCTCCTGAAGTCTTTTGCAACAGGTAATCTGTTAAAGTTCTATGCTTAGTAAGCCTTATGATCTATAGAATGACGATGGATTCTTTAAACTTAAAGTAATGTTATGTCCTGCAGTCACAGAGAAGTCTAGAGCATAGGGCTTGTGACTGAATGTTTTTGGTCCAAAGACCAGATTAGTTAAAATAGAGGACACAAGGTTAGTCACAATAATTTTAAGAAACTGAAATTGTCAAAAACTAGCTACTTAAGAAGAAAAGAAAAGAAAAAGATTAGTTTTTAAATCAGAGTAGAATTCAGGATAAGTATGCTGATGAATAGATTATCCATTCTGATAAAATTACAAATCTTTCCAATTATTCATAATCTCTCCTATGTGTCAGAAAGTGACAATGAACTGAGCCTGACACTAAGTAAGCAAAAGAAATCCAACTGTAATTCATTTGGCCACTAAAAACTTCCTATGATCTGCAGTAGCTTGCTTCTACAAAAAAGCATCTCTCAAACACCAGCTAATATTCTCCCAGTAATTCTATAATGGCCAAAAATAATATAATATCAAAGTCCTGGCAATGGCACCTACTTATGGTAGTTTGAAGATAATGAGACCTATATAGAAAAAAAGGGGGCATAAAAAACATCATAGTTGAAACAATCAAAAATGGAAGTCACATAGCAATACTCCTATAACCCTACACATTAAAAAAATAATCAAGCAAGCGAACAAATATTGAAAATTTAAAATTAAAATAAAAAAAAAAAAGACTTCTGGTTCACAGTGGATCCTTTATGGAGGTTTTATGAAAAGACACACAGAATGAGAATCATAAAGGATGAGAAAGTACGAAAGGGCTGTGATCTTCAGTGGAGAAGTTCCCACACTGAAAAAAACACATGTCCCCCACAGTATTCTGCTTACAGTAAGCAGAATAATTAAATACACACAGTTGTATTTACCAGGACTTTGCTTTTTTATTTATTATTTATCTCTAATCACCTGCCTTCTTCTATTTTAAAATTGTGCCACTTATCAAGGAATCGTCAACTAACAAACTTTAGTACTACTAGAAATAAATAGGAGCAACTGAGATGTTTTTGCCACCTTCACATCTGCCTCCTCTGATTTCATGAATTTTTTCTGCTATACTAAAGTAAAACTGTCTGTGTTTTTAGAAAGAATATAAAGCAAAAACTACTACACTTAAAAAAAATACAAACAAAACTCCTCAAATCATCCCATATTTCACATACAAAGCCATTTGTTATAGCACTGCTAAACGAGACTTAAGCATTTAACTTGGGTTGCCTGGCAAGATCTTTTAAGCTGTTTTTCTTATCTTGTTCTTCAAAATTCAAAACTAGAAAATCCCTCTTGAGTGGAAAGGCAAGGCAAGGCTGATGTCCCTTCTAGGGTTAACAGATGCTTTTTTGTAAGATTTTAGGTAAGATTAACCTTTTGCTCACAATAGAGCTGGTTATCGGTTTTATTTTGACTGTCTTTAACTCAGGTAAAAATCAATATGAAGCGAGACAAAGGGCTCTAGAGGCCCTGGCTATACCAGCTTTTGGTTTGGCTCCTGCACAATTCTACAACATGCTGAGGCTGGGCCGGATTAGCCTGCTTGTGTTGAGTAAACCGATGATACTCAATAAACAGTTTCTGTTGTAAACCCCTTAGGACGTGCAAAGCCACACTAGTTGGCAATAGACCAGATAAGCTGCAGAACCAGCTGTAATCTCATTTAGACCTGAGCTGATCCTCCTGTCCTTTCATTCCACAGGATCAAAGCAAACCACTGAGGAGGCAGCTGTATTATAGCAGCTCTGCTTGCTGGATGCAGCAAACATTTCATAAATTCCACTCCTTGAAGCAAGTCTGCACCTAATCTACCCAGAGCTGGGACAATCAATGGATTTCTGAATTTATCAGTCTTGATTATTACATGGTAACTGTTTTCTCTTTATAGAAGGCTAGTTGTTGTAAGCCAACTTCACAAAACAGTTTCTACTGCTGACCAACCAGTTTTGCCCTTTCTGGAAAACCTTCATATTTTTGTAGTGTCAGTGAATGGAAACAAAATAAAACAAAACTTCTAAATATACTACTTTTCAAAAATATGTTTATTAGAAAAAACTATGGGAATGCTAAATTCCACCAATTGTAACTGATGATGAAGTCATTTACTTCTACTTACTAATTAATAACAATAACTAGTGTTTGTCAGTTACTGACACATGCATTGATGGTTTATTTCAAATCTTTATTGCTATCAAACAAGAAAGACAAATAGACCAAAACCAGTCATATATGAAAATTACTAGAAAAGCTTTTCTGTTCAACTAACTTGGCAATTGAAATTTTTAATGATTTCTTTTCCAAAATAGTGTATATAAATACAACTTTTAAAATAATTCAAAGCTGAAAACAAGCTAAATATCTTTATTTTCCCCTAACTTTAAATTGGGGATTATCAGCAATAATAATGTCCCACAGAGAATTTTCCCTATGGTTGTTATAAATTCAAAGTCTTCGTAATAGGAAGAAAACAAGCAAATGACAAATCTTGATTTCAATCAATATAAAGGAAACCATATAAGCTGACATATCCAAAATAAAATTCCACACAAAAGTACATTTCAAATCAACTTAAAGCAATGAATTTTAGAGCTGGAAAGTGCCTTAGAGATGATCTAGTCAAACACTCTAATTTGACAAAAAAGGAAACTAGGCCCAAAAGCACTCAATAACAAAGGCAAGGTTAAAAATCTTGGTCTCTTGGCTCCAAATTCCAACACTTACTGCATTACACATGCTGCCTTCAAAAATTCAGTTCAATATTATTAAGCAATGAATAGTACAAAGTTTCAGTGTATTTCAGGGACATGTGACAAGTGAGTAAGTGAGTTTCCACCTGTCTACCAAGATATCTCTCAGAAATAACCACATTTTTCATTTCTGTGGTTCAATCTTTTTCAAAATATCTGCTGTGTTATTTAATGATTCACCTCTCTCCAATCCATTCTTCAGACATAAAGGGGTCCCATTTAACATAATCACATAATAACAGCAAAAGTGATGAGTATCAGAACCCTAATTCTTCTAATATTTGCAAAACCCAGCTCTTTGTAATAATAATAATAACACCATGATAGCAAACTGCAAAACTGTGTAATTATACTTTAATTGTATTGTGAGGCATGCATTAATCACAAAGTTTAAGTACTAGGGATGGAATTATAATAATTCTGTAAAACAAATTTAAGCTAGCTAAGTAGGTCAGAACCACTAACATGCAACAGGAGACCTCTGGGAATTTATCAGTTAATGGCTATTTATGTGCAAATGAGTGCCCTCCAACCCTCCAAAATCCTGTGTAGCTGAAGGGTATTTCTGTTAACCAGGAGCACTGCTTAACTGCAGAGGCATAAATTAAACCATTTTATTGGAATAATTTTAATTCCTCTACTTTTGGCCCACCATACTCCCTCCTACCTCACTAGCACAATTTACAGTATTAATTTGAACAGAAAGATGACTGCTACAGTTTTTATACACAAACATACAGACACAAAATCCCTGTTTCTAATATTTTATAGAAAAACACAGCAAAAATGCTACCATAATTTTCAGATTTTTAAAAGAGAGCTTTAAAGATTACTAGAATTTCCAGAGGTTAAAAATCAGCTCAATATTGGAATCTCTTTTATAATAAACTATATAATTAAGTAGAATTATTTTAGAAGACAATGAAGTTCAACTACTTTTTTCTGTCAGAATGTGCATCTGTCAAAGAGTCTGGGCTCCAATTTAGAAAAGAGAAGAAAATACTACCTGCTATTTTGGCTGGAAAAGGGAAAAAAAATGAAAACATCACTCCACAGCAAAATACTCATTTTAGATTTTCCTAAAAAAAAACCCCCCAAAAACAAAAACAACAACAACAACACACACACACACACACACACACAGAGCAAAACAAAACAACTAATCAAACAAACCATGTCTGATTTCCTTTGTGGGGGGAGGAAGAAGTCATCCAAAGAACAGTTTTGCAAGGCATTATAAATGGCTATTCTGCAAGTCACTTAAATAGCTACTAAAGCCATCAGCATCCCCTGATTACATGCAGCAAGGAGGTATTCATGCATTCACAGCAGTAGCACTTTTTTGGCTTCAGGTGATAGTGTCTTGAAAATAACTGGTGACATAAGATAGTGTTAAAATGCCTTTTAAATTCAGTAGGACTGGAGGAAAAAAGTTTCAAGTGGCATGAATGTTTTTCTCTTGAACACTTCCTTGATTACCTTCTTTCCCAAATTAATAATAAAAATAATAACTGGTATTTAAATGGCACTTATTATGGGGCCAGGCACTAGGCCAATAAGCATTTTACAATTATTATTTCATTTTATCATCACAATCTTGAGAGGTAGGTACAGTTCTTATCTCATTTTACAGATGAGGCAACTGAGGCAAACAGGGATTGACTAACTTTTGCAGGGTCACACAGCTAATGAATATGAGGCTGAATATGAACCCATCAAGTCCTACAGTCTAACCACCATACCATCTGGTTGCTTCCAAGACCAAAGGCCAAGTAAAAGCCAAGCCACTGTGGTGATAAGTTGGTGGCTTACAACCCTAAATATGGTTAAAATAAAACTTGCTAATGCTGTTTTAAGAAAGCATAGACTCCAAGCAGGATCGGTAAGTCAGCTAGGTGGCACAGTGGGGAGAAAAACTGGCCTGAAGTTAGGAAAACTCAAGTTCAAATCCAGTCTCAGAACTTATTAGTGTCAAATCACTTAAGCTCTGGGTGCCTCAATTTCCTTAAATGTAAAATGTAGATAATAATATTTACTTCAGGACTGTTGTGAGGATCAAATGAGACAATATTCATAAAGCATTAAGCACCATGCCTAGCATATAGCAGGAGTTATATTTATGCTACTGTTAAAAGTAATTATTATTTTATTATATCAATTATTATATGAGAACCTCCAGTTTTAACACTATTGTTGAAAAAGAATGTGGGGTGTGTGTGTGTGTGTGTGTGTGTGTGTGTGTGTGTGTAAAACAACTCTGGAAACCATAAAAGGGTAAACTTGGGGGTGGCTAGGTACATCACCATCCCTAGAGTCAGGAGAACCTGAGTTAAAATCTGTTCTCAGGAGTTTGATATGTACTATGTGATCCTAGGCAAATCACTTAATCTGATTGCATTGCCTCCCTCTGTTCCCAAAAAGAAGTTTGTTTTTTTTTGAACCAGTATCTAAGCAACCTGTTATAAAGTCCAGAAAACCTATATTTAAATGCTACCTCTAAAAGTCATGAACTCATTACATGATTATGACCAAGTTCTTCAACTTCTTTGAGCTTTGGTTATTTTACCTACCTATACTTATAATATCTTATACTTATAATATCTAAATCAGGGTTGATGTGACCCTCAAATGAGACAATGAAGACAAAATGCTTAGCTTTTACAATCCTACTATTTGTATCTACAGACCTTAGAATCTTGGTCCCCACATAGTAGGTGTTTAAGCATTTGTTGACTTGACTGGCATTGTAGTAGGCAATGGGAACATATGTAGAAAAACCAAGCTAATGATGCTCTTAAAACTTACACTCAACTAGGGATAACAAAATACATACAAGAGGATGGGATGGAAGATAACATTAATGATACTATTGTCTCACAGAGAAAATGATGGAGTTTGAGTTCACTTCTGCCCAAAACTGATTCCCAAGAGTCTGAGATGAAAAGGAAAAGCATTTTTGTCATGGAAGACAGTCTTTACAAAAGACATATTGGACAGAGAAGATGGGATGTTTGTGGAGAGCACCACTGGATCAGTTTGGCTATATTGTATAATAGGGATTTTATAAATATTATTTTTCTTATATGTGATTCACTGAAGAGATGACTATAAAGCTTGCCTCTACTATCCAGGTTTCCCTAAGACCACATGCATTAAATGAAAGATGTATAATATTTGCTTCTATATCTGATATAGTAGTAGGAGGCTTTGGTTAATGAATGTGAATCATAGGAATTGGGCTGAGTTTCTCATTTGAAAATCTAATTTCATTAGAAATGGCATAGCTTCACAAAGAAACAAAAGGAAAGAAAACATTCTTTCATTGAGAAAAATAAATTAGCAAACGAAAAAAACTCTCAAAATTTTATCTCTTCTAACTAAAATGGAGAGCTCCCAGACACTATTTAAAAACAAAACAAAACTCACTGGAAGACCACCATATTTTTACTTCCCTAGGTTAGGAACAATGGTTTGATGAAGTCTGTACCTTCCAATTACTGGCAAGATCTCAACACTGTCCCTTTCTAAACATTGCCCTAAGGCTTAATTAACCCTGATTAGAGATAAACAGGACCCTCATTCAGAGAAAAGAGACTAGCTCACAGAGTCAGCAAATTGGAAGAGAATACCACAAAACAAAATACAGGTCTTTCATACCCACCAAGCTCTAAAATTCTATATGATGATGGTCACAAAGAAGAAAGGGGTAAAGTAAAAGTGTTATGAAGAAAATAACTCCCTCTTCTCTTTACACAGCATTGTAATGGAAATTAGAAACAGAGAATTAAGAAGAAAAACAACATAGTTTCATAACATTATGTATTTTAAGCAGGAAAGGCCCTTAGAAGCCTTCAAGCATGACCTTATTTTATAAGTGAGAAATTGAGATTACTCTGAAGAATGACTTATCCAAGGTCAAGGAGTTTCAGAAAATAGCAGAGGCAGGGATGAAACTCAGGTCATCCTGAATACTCAATAACCTCAGAAAAATAGTCTTTTTACAAAATAGATGCCTAGTCATAATAGATATTCAATAAATGCTTACAGACCAGACTAAAACTCTTCAAGTATTATACATTTGTCTGGACTATTGCAATGTCCTTCTAATTGATTTTCCTCTTCTCTTTCAAATCCATCTACTACTGAATTACCAAAATGTTTTTCTTTTCAAACAGTAGAATTCTGACCAAATCACTCCTTCCAATTGCTTCCTCAATAAACTCCAATGTTTCATTATTTCCAGGTTTAAATATAAAGCCTTTTGTTTGGCATTTAAAAGATGCTCATATCCTGGACCTCTCACTTTCATAAATTCAAAGATCCAGTCATACTAACCTACTGGCTCTCCTTCACAAATAACATATACACTCTGATGTCTTTCCTACCTTTGCACTAGTTTACCTGAGTCCTTTCCCATCTCACTTTCCTTTTAATTACCCTGGCTTCCTTTAAGACTCCACTCAAATTTCACTTGAAGAGCCCTTTCTCCAAATTTCCAATTGCTAATTTCTTCCTCTCATATTGCCTCCCCCCATCTACTCTTTCTCTAGTTATTTAAATGGCATCTCTCCCATTAGAATGCTCACTTCTTCTTCTTTTTAAATAGCTTTTTATTTACAAAAAAAAGCATGGATAATTTTTTTCAACACTGACCCTTGCAAAATCTTCTGTTCCAAATCCCCCCCCACTCCCTCTCCTAGATGACCAGTAGTCCAATACATGTTAAATATATTAAAATATATGTTAAATGTAATATATGTACATATTTATACCATTATCTTGTTGCATAAGAAAAATCAGATCTAGAAAGAAAAAAAAACCTGAGAAAGAAAACAAAAATGCAAGCAAACAATAACAGCAAGAGTAAAAATGCTCTCAGTTCCACAGTCCTGTCTCTGGGTGTAGATGGCTCTCTTCATCATTGAACAAGTGGAATTGGTTTGAATAATCTCATTGTTGAAGAGAGCCATGTCTATCAGAATTGATCATCATCTTGTTGTTGCCATGTATAATGATCTCCTGGTTCTGCTCATTTCACTTAGAAATTAATATCATTTGTCTCTCCAGGCCTGGAGCTTCCAGGCCTCCAATCATCCTGTTGGTCATTTATTACAGAACAATAATATTCCATAACATTCGTATACCATAATTTATTCAGCCATTCTCCAATTGATGGATCCATTGTTTCCAGTTTCTAGCCACTACCAAAAGGGCTGCCACAAATATTTTTGCAGAATGTTAGTTTCTTGAGGACAGGGATTATTCATCTTTATATCCCTGAGTCCCTGAGAGTCCCATCTCAGTGCCTGACAGATGATAAACACTTAAAAAATAAATATCTGCTAATGATTGGCATTCAGAGCAGCTATAAAAGAAGTTACTCAAAAACCTCATTTCCTGTAAAATGCCAGTTTCTTCTTCTTCACTGACACCTACCATCCTAGTACACATAAGATAAAGACTTAAGTTGTTTGCTTGTTCCTAAATTTAAGATGAAGTTTGGTAAGAAGTAAAGTCAACATATCATAAACCCATACCTAAAATGTGGAATTTTCATGTGAATGAATAAGGAAGACAAAGTTTATGACCTATTTTTACTCAGACTCTTACTACCTTAACATTAAGAGTTGTTATAACAGCTCTTTTTATGGTACCAAAGAATTGGAAAATAAGTAGATGCCCATCAATTGGGAAATGGCTGAATAATTGTGGTATATGAAGATAACTGAAGTATTATTGTTCTATAAAAATGACAAATGATGTGGTTTTTAAAAGACCTGGAAAGATTTACATGAACTGATGCTGAGCAAAACAAGTAGAACCAGGAATAAATTATACACAATAACAGCAAGAATGTGAAATGATCAACTATGAAAGACTTGGTTCCAACCAGTAGTTCAGTGATCCAAGGCCATCCCAATAGACTGACAGAAAATGCCATCTGCATCCAGACAAAGAACTATGGAGAATGAATGTAAATCAACACATGCTATGTTCACTTTTTTTTTTCTTTTCCATGATTTTTCCCTTTTGCTCTAATTTTTCTCTCCCAAAACGATTCATAAAGCAAAATGTATATTAAAAACAAATAAACTAAGTGGAAGGAGAAAAAAAAGGAATTGTTGGTACTGTCAAAATATCTTAATAGCAGAAACTGATTTCATTTTGTAAGTGAAAAGACATTAAAGAAGGATTAAAATTTGCTTTACTGATAAAAAAAAAAAAAGAGAGATGCTATGTGATTCAAAGGAAATATCTCTATAGCACTGTCCCTGGCACCTAGTAAGTACTTAAATATTTATTGTTTCAGTTTCTTCATTGTAAACTAAAGCTATTAACAGTAATTATGTCAGAAGCTTGCTGTGAGAAATAAACAAAAAAATTAATATATGTAAAACATTTTGCAAACCTTACAAGTCTATACAAATGTCAGATATTATTGTAATCTGAAAAAATCATTGTTTCTGATAACATTTTGTGGAAATAGTCATCAGACTATCAATACGGGGAAAAATTTCTTAAAAACTTTTATTTCCTAATAGTGGCAACTCATAATAGGCAGGACAGGGATGAGACCTGTGATTTCATTTGCATAAGGGTGAGGGAATGAGTTTGTACCTTCTCTGAAATAGAAAATTAGTCTTAGAGAGTTGTCTAGGATTTAAGTGACTGGCTTTGAAACTCTACTATGTTGTGTTGACTTTCAAGTTATGCTTTAGTGGATCCTAAAGATTGTTTTGGGGAGAAGAAAGGGCTAAGAAATTTGATAAGGGTTTTGGGATAAGGAGAAAAAAAAGATAAAATGCTCATATGAAGAATGAAAGTTTGAGAAGAGGACATGAAAGCAAGATGGGATTCTGCTAGCATAAAACAAGGTAGTACTGCAATAATCTTCCTCCTTGCTGTTTCTCTTTTTTGCCATCTTGAGACTTAGGTGCTGAAGCAAAATAAAAGAAATTTGGGGTTTTCTTGGCAGGGCTATTTTCCCCTCATTCTATTGCTCTCCTCCCCCAAAAAAACCCCAAAACTCATTGAAGCTACCTGCCTCTGTAAGACCAGGTGAGAAAGTGAATCAAGTGGAAAGAAGGAATCAGAGAAAGGTGAGGTCTTAGTATTGCAGAAAATTCCCAAAGCTGAAATTCATATTGCAATTCAACAGGTCATTAATAAGAGAATACAAATTTTAAAATACATTGAAGTATAATACATAAATCGTAAACCATTTATAATTCCCATGATATTTTCACTGTCAGTTACAGAAATTCAAATAAGGTCATACTGAATTACCATTTATGTGGAAACTCCCAGTTTTTGTCAAGAACATCACAATTTTCCTGGTCACTTCAGTTGTTTTGTTCTCCCTTTCATTCCATTTATCTAGAGACAGAAACAGAATCTCAAGGCTAGAAACAATCTCACAGATCATGTAGTCCAAATCCACTCTGTCAAAGTTCTCTCTATATAGTGCTCATCTAAAACTTCAAATGATGTTAGGGAGAACTCACTATTTCCCAAGAAAACATACTGCACTAACCCACTTAATTTTGGCATATTATTTTTTTTTATTAATTCTTTCCTATTTATCCTGTACACTGGTTGCTTTGTTTATACTTGCACATTGTATCTCCCATTAGACTGTGTGCTGGAGGAGAGGGACCATCTTTTACCCCTTCTTATATCCCAAACATTTAGCATGGTACCTGACATATAAGAGGTGCTTAATGACTGAGATTGAGATAGTTTCATTGATCATAAAAATCGTAAATTTAGAACTAAAAGAGGCCTTAAGAGCCTACTGATTTCAACTTTTTCATTTTACAGATGAGGAACTGTGGCCCAGAGACAGTAAAGGACTTCCTAATAGTCACACAATAAATATTTCTGAAGAGGAATCTAAACCAGGTGTTTCCTAACTCCAAGTCCAGTACATAATGTACTATACAAACAAACTCCTACATATAAACATGTAAGCTGTTATTTTATTTTTCGCTTTACTGTCCCTGGATTCTTAGAGGCTATTTCAATAAAGGGGCAAACTCTAGGCTTAGATATAGGTCCCACAAAAGACTGAATATACAAATTCGATAAACATGTCAACCAGGTTTTTATTCAAGTTACTGATAAACCCCTACCACACCACAAACAACATTGAATAAACCAGGGCCAGAGTTTTTCCTATGGCATTAGACAATTCAATAAGCATTTTATTAAGTGCTTGTACGTGCCAGAACTGAGTTGAGTGCTAGGGATTCAAAGAGAGGCCAAAAAAAAGGTCCCTGCTCTGGAAAAGCTCATAATTTAAGAGGCAACATGCAAACAAATTAAAATAAATTAGAGATCATCTTAGAGGAAAGGCATTAATAATAATAATCAGTGGCTAACACTTGAATGGCATTTTAAGGTTTGCAAAGTGTTTTACAAATAATATCTCATTTTATCTTTACAACTACTCTGGGAGGAAGATGGTTAATATTTTGTTGTTCATCTTTTGGTATCAAAGGCTACTAATGACACCATGAGAATGATGTCTTGATTTTTGAGTTATTATCTCCATTTTGCAGGTAAGAAAAGAGAGGCATGTAGAGGTTAAACAATTAGCCCATTATTACGCAGCTAGCTAGTAAGTGCCTGAGGCTGGTTTCAAATTCAGATTTTTATGGCTATAGATCTACCACTATATCCACTAATATACCCAGCTATCTACTATTAGAAGGGAATTGGCAAAGGCTGCTTGAATAAGGTTAATGTTTATCTTGTCAAAGATAAGAGATAAGCTTGTCAAAAAGGAAAGACTAATTTGGAATGACTCATTCTTAATGAATCTATATTGGCTTTAAGTTACTATTACTCTTTTTTTTTTTTTAACATAGTTGAAAATGATGCTTTTAATGTTTCCTAGAATTTTGACAGCAATCAATTTAAACTCATTAGACACTAGTTTGAAAAATCTAGGCTCATACTTACAGTAAAGAATGCCTCCCTACGCTCTTTAAAGAGATGGACAAGGGACACAGAATAAGGCACATCTTTTCAGATGTGGCCAATAAATTAATTTGTTTTCTCTAACTCATTTTTGTTACACAAGGGAATGTGGAACATGGAAAGGGAAAGAGAGAGGATATTACTAAGTAACAAAAATGCTTTTTAAAACTCTCTTCCCCCATTTATATAAATATATTTAAATATACATATATACAAACATAAAAATATACATCTATATATATGTATATACCTATAAAATATAAGATCATAACTAACCAAAAGCTAAGAAGAACCTTAGAGATTATGTAGTTAACCATTTATTTTAGCACTTAACTGATATGTCCACTGTCACGTGGATAAGTAGAACTAAATTCTGAACCCTGGTCATCATTTAATTCCAAAACCAACATTTTGTCTTTTTTGAAAAGATTGTCCTTCTTTCCCCAAACCCAATGCAATCTTCTTATTCCAGGCTTTTATCATCTTGTGCCTAAATTAATAGAATGTTCTCCTTGCTATACTTTCTTTCTCTTCCAATACCTCCTATATTCCACTGCCAGACTAATGTTCCATAAATTCTGGCCTTGCCATGTCACTCCTATGTTCAAAATCTTCAAGAGGTCCCTCTGAGTACTGAGCTCTACTTCCACCTGCCTTTTATAATTTGGCAGTGTGCTTCCATGATAGCTTATTTCACACTGGACTCCAAAACAGGCACTCTATTATAGCCATCTGGAATGGCCTGTCATTGTTTTAGTAGCACAATGTACTATTTATGCCCTTTATTCCTCGACATTAGACTTACTTGGAATGTTTTCTCTTTCCTCTCTTTTGACACCATACCAATCATCTCAAATCCTTTGGATGACCTGCTCATGCATGCCCTTTAAAGTCATCACATTTATGTCAATTTAAACACACATGTATAAACACATACATATAATACCATTTCTTGCCTGAACTTTTATTATCAGACTTTTTTCTGAACTATATATTTTAAAGTTAGCCTATAACTAGGTGATAAATTTTATATACCTACTTATATTGAAACAGAAAGCCAAAAAATCTTTAAATATTTACAATATACCAGACACTATTTTTTTGATAAGTAATTCATGTGTGCGTCAAATAGATTTTAAGTTTCTTGAGTGGACAAGCATTTATAGTCTCCTTTTTTATCTTATTCTTTAGGACACCACATACAATGCTGAGAGGGCTATGTTGTTGTCCAGTTGTTTCAATTGTTTCTGATTCTTTGTAATAACATTTGGAATTTTCTTGAAAAAAAATATTGAAATGGTTTACCATTTCTTTTTCCAGTTCATTTTACAGATAAGGAAACTGAGGCAAACAGGGTCACATAGTTAGCAAGTGTCTGAGGCTAAATTTGAATTCGGGAAGATAAGTATTCCCAACTCCAGATCTGGCACCCTATTCAGTGCACCACTTAGCTCCCTCAAGAGAGGATTAAAGTTTCTTTCAGTCTATATTCCTTGACTGACTCTGAGTGTTGAAGTATTCTATTATTCTTTTAAAAAATTATTAAAATATTAATGATTAAATTTGCTCTTTAGTTTTAGTAAAATAAATAAACTGACAATATGTTATATATATTTTAATCATTCTCCTTAAAAGTCATCAAAACTTTCATGTTTCATTTTATATGGTCATATTTCATATACTGTTCTTCTGATCTTCATACTCACAAAATTAGCATTATTACACAAAATTCTCACTTAAACTTCATTAACTTTCTTGAATTTTTTGGCCCTAATTATATTACAACATTTTATTACAATAATTTAATATCCCTTTAATTGGACATTTAGGCATCAAATAATGTTATTACAGAGCATAGCTATATTGCTAGAAGATTTCCAAAGACTTCAATATGCTTGAAGTCTCATAGGTGGCAAGTAGAAAAGCCTGAATTCAAATTCAAATTATCAAATTCCTGCAAACCCAATGCTCTTAAATTTTTTAACAGACTATTTTTTGTTTTTCATAATATTTTTAAAGTATATGCTCAAGGATATGATTTTTTTTTTGGTAATTTTCATTGCATATTGTCAGATAGTAGTAAATAAAATTCTACAAGTCTGCAATTCTACCAGGAAGAAATGAATATCTAAGTATATATCTGCTTCTCTGAGCTTGCCAGCACTGAGTTTTGCTGCTTTGAATAATTTTTGCTAATTTGATTAGCGAGAGATAGTACCCTGAAGTTTCTGAAATTTATATCTCTTTGATTAGTGAGATTGAACATTTTATTCAAGTGTTATTAACAATATATTTTTGGTTTTTTTGAACTGGTCATTAAAATTTGGTTATTTATCCACTGTATTAAGGGAATTTTAAATAGTTCTTTATTATTCAAAATGTCAAGTTTTTATATTTGCCAAAAATCTTTCCTCCCCGTGTTTTCTTTTTCTTTCACCTTTACTTTTTGTTGTTATGACTGTGATGATAATGAGAACAAATGTCAGTTGGACAAAAATGTTTACATTTTAATGTATTCAACCAAATTTATCCTGTTCCTAACGACTTTATTTGCTAAGTAAGAAAAATGTTACTTCCCTTTCAACAACTAAGGCAAGTATATTATTTGTTGAATAATTCTTATGGTTTTGTGCCTTAAATATAATGGGATCTATGCTGACAGTTTTGTGTTGAATATTTAAAAAAAACAAAATCAAACTTATCTATGACAAATCACAGATATTTGTCAATTACATTCCTATTTCCTGTCATTCATTTCTTGCTTAGAAAAGTCTTCTATTACTTTGTGAATTACAGAGATTTCTACAGTCTAATTTTGTATGCTTTATGTAAAATAACATTTAAAGAAGGCTTCAAATTGAAGGGCAAAAAAAAAGTTACTAAACAAGAAAAATTCATGTAATGAATTTCATATTTACATGTTTAAAGGAAAAATTGTGTAAAAGTCTCAAAAGAACCATTTTCTAGTTTACATTGCCATTTGAAAAGGAAAATACTTTGAAAAAAGTAAATCATTTAAGAAAGGATTTAGAACTAAAAAGGACCTTAAGAGTTCATCTAATCCAATTCTCTCACTTCTGAGAAGAGGATATTAATGTTAAATAGTTGGTGGTAGTGGGCTCTTTCCAAAATAGTATTTTATTTTGCCCATATCTGTAAAATGAATTCATCTCTAACATTATTGTGTTCTTTTCTACAAAAATGTATATAAATTTAATAAGACTCATAACTTAGGTGACCATATAAAAAAAAAGAATGATAACATTGATATGACTGGTTTTCCTTTGTTTATCTAATCATTTTTGACTTTAATATTTAAAACTTGAAAGATCTATCTGCCCTCTAGTTGCAAAATGGACACAAGTAGGGGAAGACAGAAAATGAAAGTTTAAGTACAAGACTTAAAGTTCCTTATGAAATCTCCTCTCATTTCAATAAATTATTGGACAAAACTTATAACAAGCTAACAATGCGTTTTCTAAAAAAAAAAAAAAAAATCTGTGTATCCCAAGGAATGAATGGAAAAACAATTTCTATTTCATCTTTATTAAACACATTCAATATTTTCTAGGTCTAATCCTAAACTACTAAATTTAGTTCAGTTATAAAATTTCTCCATTTTCGGATATAACCTAAAGATCAATGAAGGGTTGCAAGAAAAGAGAAGAAAAAGACCTAACTAATTGGGTATGAGTGAAGGCAATAGGAGGTACAAAATATTAAGCCCTTGTTCAAAGAATTCCCACCTTGGAGGTCACTTGGTCTTGTCCTCTTTGCAAAACAAACATTTATCCTCTGCTTAGAGCCTTCCCAAGGCATCTCATTTCATTTTCTGTGAGTTCTAATTATTAAGAAATTCTTCTTTATGTTAACTGCAAATTTGCTTCTCTGTAGCTTCCAACTATTGAGCCCTGCCAATAAATCTAATCCCTCTTCTAAATCAACCTTTCAAATATTTAAAGACAAATCATTCTTTCTTCCCCGTGAGGCTTTTCTTTACTAACCTAAAAATCCTTCAACGGCTCTGATTTCCTTTTCCATATGTAAGTGCCAGAATACTGAGAGTTGATGTTCTCTTAAATACTGGAATTATGATTATGATTCTTTTCAAAGTTGCCAACTATTAATGTAATGAATGCACCATTGGTACTTAAAAACGGTTAGCAAAAATTGCTAACTGTAAATTAGGCAAAATGGAAGTATTTATCCATTTAATAGTTAAAGAAATTCAAGGTTCAATCCTAGGGAGATTTTAGGACAGTATCAGTGACACAACTACCACAGTTTGCCTTAGTGAATCTCCTATGAAAGGGAACATTAGAATGGATGGACGCATAGTTTGACCCTGTTCACAGCATTATCTGTGTCCTTATGGACATCAGACATTTTTACAATTTAGGGTCAATAGAAAAGGATAGATGAGAAAATAAAAATGTGAAGGAATTTACCAATAACCAAGTTTTAAAAAATGTTTTTGAAGCACCAGAATCTAATGCGATAATCCCTGAAATTTCACAAACATCTGACAGATGAAAGGATTGAAGCAGCTGGGTGGAATGGCAGCTGAATGTGACAGATGGACCAAGTAGAGTGCAGAGATAAGAGTTCTTAGCTGCAGACAGCTGGAGGAGGTCTAGTGACATTCACAAATGACTGAGGTTATATATGGTAGCTAGACAGCTAACATCAGTATTGTCAAGCACTGGATAAACCATGTTGGAGATGCTGAGAAGAAAGAAACTAAGGTCCTAGATATGGCTTTCAAGTATTTTCCATTGAATTATTGTCATTTAATGAAGGAAGGAAGGAAGGAAGGAAAGAAGGAAGGAGGAAAGGAGGGAAAGAGAAGGAAGAAGGGAGGGAGAGAAGGAGGGAGGGAAAGAAAAGGAGGAAGGGAGGGAGAGAAGGAGGGAGGAAAAAAGGGAGGGAGGAAGAAAGGCATAAGCATTTATTAAACAAATTTAGGGTTAGAAATTTTTAAAAGTCATTTCCTGTTTACATGGAGATCACATTGTAATGCCAGAGATACCATGTAAAAATAGATGATTTTAATAGTAAATTAGATGGGAAAGCCCATGATCCTTAAAGTACAACAACAATGCCAATAGGTAATGATTATCTTTATGTCATTTCCCCTGATAAAAATCACACACATATATGATATTGAACAATTTTATGTGACAGTGCCAAGGATTTGGGGAGAAGAGCTTTCTTTTCTGACTTTTTAATGTCTATGGCTACAGCACAAGTAGAAGCAGTTACCTAGGAATTATCTCCACAGAGATATTTTCCTAGAATAATGATTATGAGTGCTGAGCTAGAAGCAGTCATACAAAGAATTAGTGCTGTTCCTAGAGCTCTTGAGCTTACCTTCTAGTCAGTAGCAGTTGGGTCAGCAATTGGTGAAGAAAGTGACTGTTTCTCCAAGTATTCCCCTCAATAATGGCTACACAGCCTGGGCTAGAACTGGTAATCAGAAAAAGGTGGTAGAAGAAGCACTGATGTTCACAAGGCTATTGGGTTCAGATTCCTAGGCTATTTCCACTGTTATGGGAAGGAAGGTGAGAGGTGGGGTGATGGTTTTGATTTGCCTGGCACATGTCTTTCAGGGTGTCTTGCTGTTTCACCTAACCTGGCTTGACTATGTTATACATAGCCCCTAAAAAGGCTTTATTTACACAGAATATAAATTTAATAAATATCTGTTGAATGAACAAATTCTATAAAATTGCTAATGTGCTTTTGACTAGGAGTTTTTGATATCCTTCATTAAAAAAAAGTCCTTAGTTACATAAAGAGCAAAAATTAAAAAGATATTCTATTCAAACCTTTATATACCAGGCCTGTTCAACAAAATTACCAGTTCTCTCTAGACTCTGCAACAAGAACAATACAACTTCTATATGCAAAAGATTCAATTATAATACAGGAAGACAATCTGCAAGTTTTGGAATATTTTGAGAAATTGATTTTCTTCTGCGAACCAGTAATACATCAAGTTATACTTAAGTAAATAGATCTAAGAATATTCTAGGGTGATGTCCTTCAGTCATTATTCAAACCTTTAATTTAGGGGAAATTATTCAAATAATACTTAAGAAAAAGTCATATTTAGCCAAATCACTTTACAACTAGAGATAGCTTCAATCATTTTGATCCTCCTTTGAAGATTCTGCATGTTAACTTTGAGTAAATACTACACACTTTTATGGAAACTGCACAATGTTATTTTTCTAATTTCTGTCTTACTTGGTCTCAATACAAACTCTCTAGCTTTTCTAGGCTTTTTAGTGTTTCAATGGGTAAAAGGAAATTCTTTATGTAATAAGGATATCATCACAGCTTAACCTCAGAACATAAAAGAGAAATGCTCCAATTTCTTTATGCATTTGTGATGTCATCACTGTAGGTATGACCTCCAATTATATGAATTATATATCCCATCATGTTTGTTAATTCTCCATGTCTAGCCATAGATCACATGAACTATTTTCCTCTTGTTCTCATGACATTGAAAACACACTAACATAGGTTGACTATTTATAATCCTTGCTATCACTATGTGATCAGCTTGTCTTTTTTTTCCCTTTTGTTAGATATCTTTGAGGACATCCTTTATAGCAATTCTCCTCTGTAATTCCTGCTTTTAATAAATGGCAGCCTCTTTACATCCACTATATACCTCTTCCTGACCTTTTAGTTGGTCCTTAACTACAATTTTTCAGAGATTAGAGTATGTTATGATTTGCAGCCACATATCATTATTAGAAGAACTTAATTTAAATATAAACCTTTGTTTCAAGAGGAAGTTGGGCTTCAACAAAGGATCAGCCTATTTCCAAAAGGTAATCAAGCCACTACTCTTCCCTCACTTCTTGGTCCAGTTTGCCCATCTGTATTGTGTCATAATCTGTATGTATTGATGGATGAGTTCAATGGTTTTTCTATCCAACTATATCACAGTCTAAGTAAACATTCTTCAATTATTTGTTTCTTTTCCAAAGAGATAGTCAGATGGACCTCTTGAGGTCTAAAATGAAGGAAGGCTAAGATTAAGGAAGGTCTGTAGCAGTCTTAGTTCAAAATTGGTCAGTATTTCAAAGATGTGCTTTCTCATAAAAGATATCCTATTGTGACATTACTTCAAGGACACAGATGTAAGGAGCACTGTGTGACTCAAAAAGGTCATTTGCCCATATTTATACATCTAGTGAAGGTCAGGGAGAGGATCTGAACTTGGGTAGCTTTCTACCTTCAAGTCTGGCATTCTATTAAAACATGCTATTTCAAATCAGAATACACTCTTAAAATTGTTAAGCTAGAAATCCTAAATGACTGAATCTGAACTCTTTTTTGAAAGAGATTTAAAATGGTACATTTTAGAAAAAATCACTTATTTTGGAATCATAAAATCAGGTTCAATCCTAACTCCACCTCTTATATTTCTATGACTTTACAAAGGTGACTTTAACTTCTCATCTTCCTCCATAGTAAAATATCAGAGTAACAATTTTTGTATTAACTATTTCATGGGATTGTCATAAGGAACAAGTCAAATATAACAGATGAAAGCATTTTGTTACCCTAAATAATTATTTATTATCAAGAGGCCTTGAAAATTTTCTAGGTTAGCCCATTTATTTCATTGATAAGAATATTGTACCACAACAAGTTAAAACAATTTGTCCAAGATCAGAA
This sequence comes from Antechinus flavipes, assembly GCF_016432865.1. Lineage (NCBI taxonomy): Eukaryota > Metazoa > Chordata > Mammalia > Dasyuromorphia > Dasyuridae > Antechinus > Antechinus flavipes. Next base: position 271,726,816 of record NC_067401.1, read on the forward strand.
AAGGAGAAAGGATCAGAGCCTTAAATCAAGGTCTTCTGACTCCAAGATAAGTAGTCTTCTCTGTACTGCAATCCTCTAAGCTATTGTTTCAATTCAACAGAATTTTACTGGAAACAGACTGATACTAAGTCAATTATTCAAAGTTAGTCACATCACTTGGAGGGTTTTGCCATACTGATGTTTTCTAGTTATTAATAAGTTCACTAAATTTAAATGTATTAATATGCCTGTTATTTTTTTATTATGTATATATATATATGTATGTATGTATATATATATATATATATATAAAAAATAGTACCTGGGTAACCCTAATGAATCTAGTTAAGGGTTATTAACCTGTTTGGTGCCATGGACTCCTAAAATCATCTGATGAAATCTATGTTACCCTTCTCAGAACAATGCATTTTTGAATGCATAAAACATATAGAATTAAAAAGGATACCAAATACTGAAGAAAGTAAAGAAATAGTTGGGGTTTTTTGGTCCCCTCTTCATCAAAGTTCACATATTTCCCTAAACAATCTATTTTTATCCCAAGTAAAAAACCCCTAACCTAGATGAAACCAGAGTTGCAAAAGGCCAGGACTTAAAAAGCTCCAAAGATCTGCAATGAAGAGCTGCTTGCCTATTTAAAATATGGTAAGGGGAATGCTTTTTTCTTGAATCCCTTTAGCTATTCTCCAAGAAAGCCGCCTATAGGAGGCAGCAACGACTGGCAGTGGCAGTAGAAGCAGCAGCAGCAGCATCTCTATGATGCACAGTAGTTAGCAGCTAGCTTCATTCTTCTGTCATTATATAAGCAAGATGACATTGTTCTCTAATCCAGCCAAAGCTGATAAGTACCATCAACCTGTCACTTCCTACATTTCAAATTCGAACATCCCAGCATCAAAGAGTTTTTACATTTCGATTTCTTTTGCTGGCAGCCGTTGGTAGCCTCTCATTCTCCCACGGTGTTCTAATGCAGCATTTGCACACCGGGGTGACTCCCAGACTGAATAGCAGGTCAGCCCCTGCTCACTGAGCTCATCTGTGGCCCATGTGCTAGGCAATTTAGATCCAATCAGCCCTTATTTAGCTCAAGAGTAATGAGCAGCATAGTGACACAGACTTAAGCCTGACCCTCAGGACACTGCTCATCAAGCAGTAAAACTGTGACAAAATCATTCATCTTCCACCCGCTGGCAAGAAATAATACTCGCACTCACTGTATTACTTTTCAAGATATAAAAAAAAAAAGTCCTGAATTTTCATGATGTGAGACATTAATTTGCAGAAAGCTGAATTCCCTTAAACCCCCCTGTTGCTATGAGCTCACCAGGGGGAAATAGGCCTTAGGAGACTGAAATGGAATAAAGAAAATTGCTCCAGCTTTCTTTTCATTTTAAATAAGCCTTAAATCTGACAAGAGATATCCTAAAGAGAGAAAAAAAATTAAAAAAAAAAATATATATATATATCTTGTAAGGTAAAGAAGAAACAATTGAAATTAAGAGTTTCAAATGCTAGTTTCATTTCATATATGTTCCCAATTTTGTTCAAATAAATAAATAAGAGCAGAATGAAAGCAATTACTGAATCTTCTCCACAAGGCAGAAGGAGGAAGGTGAGAAAAAGTTCCTTTTGGGAAATATGGCTCCAAAAGTAAATTGCTTCAGTGAAATAAAAATGTGCACTGATGATCTTCAAAAAACATATTTTAAAAAAATAACTTCAGATTCATAATCAGTAGTTGCTCAATTCACATGGAAGATAAATTTATTCCCTGCTCCCTCATAATCAATCTTATAGCGTAATACATGAAAATATAAAATGAGCAAGATAAAAAAAATCTAAACTAATTTTAAAAATAAATGCCATTTATATCACCAGTGCAATTGTGCATATATTGTTATTTTATTAGCATTATTTTAAAATTGCATCCCATTTTTTGTCTTTGGAGTCCTACAATGCTCCTATTATTAAGCATATAGTTGTGGTTTAATAGATATTCAAGCACACTAAAGGAAACCATTCCTTAAAATCCTGGTTTATAAAATAAAGAGATCATTCTTTGCTTTACAGAATAATTTATCACAAAGTTCTTTTTAAAGAAGTCAGCTCTCTTCATAATCTTATAATATGTGGCTCCCCAGAATGGAATTTACAAAATGAACTCTGTTTAAATTCATCAGGCTGATTTTTGATATGAATCTAGTTATTTGACAAAATGATACTACAATCAACATTTCCAATAATGCCTATGAAACTGCTAAAGGGAAAACAAAAAAATTCCTTTTACTGTTATATACAACATATAGGAAGAAGAGCAATTTGAATTTATCACTCCATAGGTGCACTTTTACAGATTTACTCTATGTGAGGATAAGTTCAAAAATGCAAATTAAAAAAAAAAAAAACCACTAATGAAAAATATTATAATTATTTATATTTTTATTCAGTTATTTAAAATTAAAATTCAGAAACTAAATGTTACAAAAATGATTTTTGTAACAAGCCAAATTTCTACAAAATATTATGTCCCAGAGTAAATTCACAGTAACACAAAATTAGCAAAAGAAAATTCTAGGCTTTGTAAAATTTTAAGAAATAAAGAACATGCTGTGTGAAAGCAGCACAGAATTTGGAATCTGAAATTATAGGCTATGGCTTACTTACCTATATGCCTCTGGGCAAGTCATGTAACTGTTAAGCTCCAGTTTTCTTACTATAATTCAATTAACACATATTACCCATTTCCTAATTGCAACACTGGTGAAACAAAAGGCAATAAAAGTCTGTACCTTCAAAGGGCTTACATTCAACTAGGAGGACACAGAATGTACAAAGAAATGTAAATAAAAGATAATTTCAAAACATTAAGAACTGGAAATCAGGGAAGGCTTTATAAATAAGAAGGTGGCCACTGAGATGAATCTCTAAATAAGATAAGGTTCTAAAGGAAGAAGATGAGGAGAGGGTACTTCACAGGCTCAAAGGCAAAAAAAAAAAAAAAAAAGAGAGAAGCTTAGATTAGTTGATCTTCATGGTCTTTCCAAATTTAGATTCTCTGAAGCCAAAGAAATATTAACGAAAGGTATTATTATACTTCTATATGTACATTCCAAAACCAGGACTACAAATGACAAGCTTTGGAGGCCAATATTTTCTGAGTTATAGTCACTCAAGCTTAAAATCGTTAATAATTAACAAAATTAAAATCAAGCAGAAATTTTAGGCATTTGAAATATAACTTGAGTCATTCATTAATTTCTTATAATCTAGAAAAATAATAACAATGAAGAATAAATAAAAATAAATAAAATTTAGAATTTATTATATACTTTAAAAATACAAGCTATATAAAATAGATTCATGTTTTTATATTCAACCTTTTTGTTTAACTCTTCTATATGTTGATGTTTTGAGTAACAAAAAAAGAAAAATTTTTAAAAGACTAAGAAAGAACATAAAATTAAGGTCAAAGGTAAACTTTCTATATATCACTAAAAAACCAGGAAGAGATGGAAAAGGAATTTCTACTGAAAATTTAAAAATGTATAAATATCTTAATGCTAATCAACTTTGTATGTGTAAACACATATACATAAAAACATATAAAACAGTTTTGAAAGAAATACAGAAAGCTCTAAATAATTGCAGAGATATGCATAGTTCAAAAAGGGGAAGGCAGCACTATAAAATCTTAAATATATCACTTATCAGTTATCATCAAAATTATTTTAAATTTATTTTTTAAAAAGTTCAGTTAAAAGAATTACAAAAGTAATAAAACATAGTAGTCCAGTGTTCAGTAAACACAAATACACAGTAGGGAAATGAATGTTAGTACTTTCCAATTTGATTATAGCTATTGAAAGAATTGGAAAGTTTTGCAGAAAATAGGTTTGGATCAATATCTTATTTATCACATACCACAAAAAGCTACAAATGGGTAAACAATCTTCGTAAAAAAATTGGAGAATGGAAAAAGTTACTTTTGAACAATGATTAGGGAGATTTCTTAAGCAGAAATTGGATAAATATTATGAGATAAATTAGAAAGTTTTGATTATTCAAGATAAAATCAGTTCAGCTTAACTATGATAAAAAATTGTCAATTGGGAGAAAAATATCTATTAAAAATTCTAATAAAAGCCAGGTATCCAAGATGCATAGCGAACTGACACAAATATATAAGACCAAGTTCCATTCCCAAGGATAAAGGGTCAAACCATAAACAATTTTCAAAAGAAGAATGCAAATAATCAATAATCTTTTGTTTCAAATTCCTAATAATATGAGAAATGAAAATTAAAACAATTCTTAAGGTTTCACCTTACACTCAGAAAACTAGCAAAGATAACAAAAGTTGAAAATAGTGTTGGAGAAAATGTAAGGAGACAAAGAAAGGCTAATACCCTGCTGGATGATTTATGAATTGATTTTAAAAACAACTGAAAAAAATAATTTGAAATTAGGCTGGTTTGAAACTATCACTGTTGTTCATACCATCTGACCTAGTTATATCACTATTTGGATATACTCCCATACTCCCATATACTCCTATAGAAGTCAAAGACAGAAGTAAATGCTTCATTAGGTACCCCAAATATTTGTAGCATACACATAATGCTAATTAACTGGGGAAAGACTAGAAAAATGTTTTATGTAAACATAATGGAATGTCATTATATCATAAGAAGTAAGAGATATGGAAATTACAGAAAAATTTAGGAAAACTTTTATGATCTGATGCAGAGAAAAGAAAGTATAACTATGAAAATAATATGTAATACAATAAAGAAAAGGAAAATAATACAAAAATCCAACAAAAATCAGGTTAATTTAATAATGTGTTTTGAGTATAAGGGACAGATAGGATCATAATTATTCAGCTGAATGAAACTTTAGAGAGTACAAAAGAGTTCAATTCCCTAATTCTGTGGATGAGAAAACTAATTCCTAGAGAAATTAAATAAGTTATCTACAGTGACAAAATAAAATGACAAAAAAGAATCTGAGGAAGAGTTGGAACTTAGATCTTTGATTCCAAGTCCAGTGCCCTAACTTCAACCCCTAAGAAATAAAATGTTATTTTCATAACATATTTTGTTATGTTAATGTTAGATTCATATAAATGAACTCAGTGTTAAATACATATAAATGTGTCTATGGTTTAACTGCTTTTTTCTGTTGGAGGAAAGAGTTCTTTTGGGGGGTACAAGGAAAAGGAAAAGTATTAAGAGGTGATAGTGTAAAAGAAACCAAAAACCCAAAATCACAGTCAAAACATCATTCTTTACATCAAAGAGACAATAGAGGAAAAAAATACCCAGGAATAAAAGCAAAAATTACTTAAGCAATGTTTCAGTTCTAGAGAGGAAGTGTGATTTTATTGAGTCGTCACTCTTTGCATGACACAGACTATATTTCATCTACCATGAATTAAAAATGCATCACTACAATCTTGTTGATAAGTCTCTCTAAACTTAACTGGGCTAGACATCACAGAACAGATATACATATCCAACATTAGACTGCAACATTTACAAAATAATTAACTTTTCTGTCCATTTGTTCCAATTTAATACTCTGGCCCATAATAAATTGGTTTAAAAAAGAAGGTAATACCAATTATTTTTCTCACCTAAGAATAAACACAAGTACCCTTTTAGAAATGCCTAAGGATAATTTTCTAAAGTTTCAGACAATCTACAAAAACACTTTCTCAACCACTGGTAAAACCCTGTTGCTAGGCCATCTAGTGCAAACAGTTACTGAAACCACCAAAGTTTCTGGTTTTCTGCTCCTAACAATGCTAAAATCATGGACAAACTGCACCAATTGTTTGGGCCTGAAGTTCAAGTCAAATTGTTCTCTGAACTGCTTCACCTCAGCATATGTAGAGTGATAAGAATAATTCAAATCAGCAAAATCTTAAGATGTTCTCAAACAGCTAGGAAATGTTAAATGCCTGAGGTCAAATTTGAACTCAGGTCCTTTTAACTTCAGGGCTAATGCTCTATCCACTGCGCGACCTAGCTGCCCCAACTTGTACATTCTTAAAAGTCAATGAGGATCCCAGAGATTTTGGTTTCTATAGGTTATAACCATATTTACCACATTAAAGTAGATAAATTTAAAAAATATATATTTATTTTAAAATAATATTAATCTATTACATTAACACAAATGAAATTTATGTTCAATATATTATTGGTTGCTATTATGTTAAATACTTATGTTAATTGAAATTTTAATGGAAAATAACTATTGCTCTGAAAACAAACCAAAAAAAAAAAATAATCAGTGAAAAGAGTAGCATTGTTTTATTTTTTTTAAATCTCTTTAATGTCTGGTGCAAAAGAAGATAGCTAGGTTCTCAGTTTTTCCTGAATTCAATTTATTGTCATTACTATTTTGATTGAAGTATATGAAAAAAATCTAACCTCACAGAAAATATATGCAAGATAGTTTGCAACATTCACACCTGCAAACCTTGTGTTCCAAATTTTTCTCCCTCCTTCCCCTCAACCCCTCTCCCCTAGACAGTAACTAATCCATCATATGTTAAACATGTGCAATTCAAGAAGTGTATTTCAATAGGTAAATTACATCTTGTATATTTTTTTTTTGAAAATTCTGAAACTAAAAAGAACTTTTACCTTGTCCCCTGAAAGGATACTGGGGCTCCCCCACAGACCACACTTTGAGAACTCACAGTATTAGGTTATAACCATTGCAAACCTCATATTCCATGCAAGTGTTTATCCACATCTTCCTACAAAGCACCCAGAGCAGCTGTCTAATATGCTAGAAGAACTTAATATTATGTTCTATTTTCTAAAAGTCACTTATTAGTTTTCAATTATGTTATTCCCCTTCTTTCCCCTTCACCTCATAATAATTTGATTAGGCTAATATTTACATTATGCTTATATAAATTAAACTCTGCTATGGAAAATCCATTGTATAGCCCACCTGCAGGCTATAACAATGACTATCTCAAAGTTTTTAATCTGTGTGTTAAAATGCAAACATCAGAAAACAGCATAATGATAAAATGGAAGAAAGGCTATGTGTAGAGACAGAAGACCCCGTTTTAAACGTACTTCAATCAACAAAATGTAACAGGTGGTATACACAAAAAAGTGAAAGTTCTTCCCTTGCAGGAGCTTACAATAAAATAAGGGGAATACAAAATAGTTAAAGCTACATAAACAGAGGATATTGATATAGTTAGTAGACCTGGAGCTCTGAGAGGTAAAGTGATATACCCAAGATCACATAGACAGAACACAATTTACTATATTGTCCTTGAAAGAAGAAATTGTCTTTTGTCTCTTTTTATATGCCCAGCACTTAACAGTGTGTGAAATATACTAACAACTTAAAAATATTATTTATATATAATTATTATATATTATATGTATATATAATAATTATTATTATTAAAATAGTAATTGATTTAATATGTAATTTTTTTTTACAAAAAAGTTAGCTTCAATGTATCTTGTATTATTATAGTCACTGTAATCCAGTGATTTTCATCCAGTCAATAAGTGTACAAAAGGTAAGTTTAGTAAATCTTTTACTAAAGGGATTTATCAATCTACCATACATTTATTATGACAACACAAAACTGTTTCTTTTGGCTTGAGAAACACAGCACCATGTGGTGAGATGGAATAGAACAAAACTCATTCCTACAGATAAACTTACAACTAAATTTCATCTCAAGCTTCAAAGATCAGTTGGTCTAAATACCTACAGGGAGCCATGGGGTTCAAACAAGGAACCATAGTGACTTAAATGGGATTGAGAAAAGTAGCTTTTATCTTGCCCTTAACATCTTTTAATGCATCACTATTTTTTATATTCTATATCCCTGATGTAGTACAATGTCACATGTATTGCTATTCCCTAAACAATTCAGCTGACCAACGTTTAAAGAATGAAAGATGTTTCTTAAAGGAAGTTTTTCTTCTAAATTTTGTTTTCTGAAGTTTCTAAACACCTTATTTTCCTTTCCAGTTTAAAGCATGGAAACAAATTCTCTTGGCATTTAGAAATATAATGGTATCTTTGGGAACCACAAACTGAAAAGCAAAAAGTTCATTAGAATCAGATGTCATTAAAACAGTACTCACAAGGAATATCCTTTACACTTTTAAGGATAATATGGAAATAATTTTTCTTTACTTAAAAGAAATACTTGATGAAGTTATTTAGTTTCTCTTGGCAATTTTCATAATCGGCTAGTTACAATGTCTCCTATTCATGGCAGGGAAACAAGAACAAGAATAGCAGCAGACTAGAAAAATGGTGGAAAGTATAAATGGGTGCTGAGGAGGACCTCACACAGTGTAGTATGGCAACAGTGAACAGAATTATCCATAACAATGAAGATCAAAGAAATACCAAATAGGGAAAAATCAATGAGAAACCATGTTGAGTTAATTCCTGAAGAACATACAGTAAAAAGAATAGATTATAGAAGAGTCAAGTGGAATAGAGGTGAGATTGTAACTGATCATATCAAGCCCTTAATATCTAAATATTCTCTTAAATTAAAGAATTTGTTACAAAAAAGTCAAAATGAAATATTCCCACTCCCCAAGTAATTTATAGTATAGTGAAATAGGGCTGTGAAGGCAAAACAATCCTTGTAGCCTGGTGCAATGAAAAAAAAAAAACAAACTAGCATTTAAAGGAACTGGGTTCCAATTTTCCCTCCATTGCTCTGTTGTCAACTTAGGCAAATCATTTAGACAGCTTTCTATCTCCTTATCTATGAAATGAAGGCTAGAAAACCTAAAGCCCTACCAAGCTCAAAATCTATTCTTTTATGTGTGCAAAAATGAGAAAATAATTGCCCTATAAGGAAAGACTAGGGAAAATCAAAGAGGTGATAGGTAAATAAGCAGAGAATATTAATCTGAAAGAAATTGAGGGTCTCTGTATTTTTCTCATTACCTGGCAAAATGCTTGTATACACATAATAGGATCTTAATAACGGTCTACTAAATTTAATTTCAAAGGGATAGTCCCGAGTCACCAAAAACAAAACAAAACAAAACAAAACAACTCAAAACTCCTTATTATTTTAAGAAAAGAGATGTGTATTACAATTTCCTAGAAAGATTTTTCAACATAAATTTATAAAATGCAAGTATCCGGAAGCAGTACCATTCTGATACTATGATAATAACTGATTGTGTTGGATACTAAAGTATTGCTCTATTTTCCATATACTGGATAATTTCCAATTTTGGCAGGACTTATATTACTACAAATTGAGTCTTAAAAATGAATCTTTAAAGTCAAATCTTGTTGTCTTGGTCTATTTAGACATTATTACGAATTGTCCACTGAGCAAGTGAAGGCAGTAAGAAGATATATAGATCATCAAGAAGAAACACCGAAGGAACAAAGCAGCAGAACATGAAGTGGCACAAAGGGAGAAGGAAAGACAGTAATCCAGTCTAGAGTATTACTTGGTTCACATTCGTGGGTTTTTAAAATATTTTTGTATTTTTTTCCCTATTCATTATATATTTTTTTCTTTTTCTATTTCATTCTTTTATATTCTTCATGGCTTGAGATTTCATTGTTTACAATGTTGACAGCAATATTTCTATGATGCTATGCCTTTTTTCTTAAAGGATATTTTTGATTATGTCTATTGATCTAATTTAAATTCACAAATAAGACATTAATATTCAAAGAACCAAAATATAGGATGTGGCATGTGGTATATTTGGCTTCTTGGTGCATTTAGATCATGATTATTTACTCAAATCAAATGAGATAATATTTGTACAATATTTTTATAAAAGTTAAAGTGAAATATAAAAGTAAATAACATGGTCAGATATAGTTTAGAAAAAGTAATGTAAAGGATAGACTTCGTTCAGTAGTCTTCAGTTGTGTCCTTTTCATAACCCTATTTGGAGTTTTCTAGGAAAAGATACTGGAGTGCTTTCTTTTTTTCCTTCTGCAGCTCATTCCACCAATGAGGAAACTGAGGCAAGCATGGTTAAGTAAACTTCCCCTGAGTCAAACAGCTAATAAGTATTTGAGGCCAAATTTGAACTTATAAAAATAAGTCTTCCTAATTTCAGATTTGGTCCACTGTGCCACCTCCCTGCTCCAAAGATGGGTTAAAAGAGAGACAAAAACTAGAAGTAAGGAGATGAATTAAAATATTATTTAAATAGTCCATATAAGCATTGATGAAGGCCTAACATGGCTGCCATATGAAGGGGGAAAGGGAGAAAAGGAGAAATGCATATTGTAGAAGTAAGACTTGGCAACTGATTAGAAACATAGAGATAAGAGAACAAGAATCAAATCCAATTCCAAGATTTTGGGCCTAGATAATCAATAAGAAGCTGTACTACACTCTATCCACTTTGTGCTCCATTTTATCATCATCTCATGCTCACATATATAAAATTAAAATATGAAAAAAGCAATGTAAAGAGGAAGTTTTGCTATGACAAAATGATTTCCTTGTATGAATGGGTAATTTCTCAAGTAAACAAAGAAGAAAAATTAAAGAATTAAAAATAGGATTCATTTATAAAAGAGTAAAAAAAAAATCAATAATTACTAATCTTGATAAAGTTAGGGTGGGGGACTATAAGTGGAATTACAGAGTCCTGTAGGGTTAGAAAGGAATTCAAAAGTCATCTATTTCAACTTTCCCCTAAAACACAAATCTCTTCTACAATTGAATCCTAATTTTCAAAATTTCTAATGTGTCCACATAAAAAAGAATGTAATACTGGGATTATCTGTTTGATACTTTCATTGAGCTAAATAAAAAGAAAATTTTGTTTTAAAGGCAAAGTCTATTGAGAATTGTTAATGAAGACACAATTTTTTAAAAAGGAAATTTCTCTTTGAATGGACCAACACTTTTAGGTCAGTTTACCACTGCCTTAAAACTTCTATTAAAAAAAAATAACCCTCCCAAATGTTGTTTTATTTAGAAGTGAATAGACTATCAGTTGATCAATATCCATTTAGTGGAAAATTCGAGAAGTCCGTAGTTTCCTTTAAGTGGTGAACAAACAGGTACAGAGCCTGGGAGTTTATTGTTTTGTTTTATTATTATTTTTTAATCCAAATGATATTTTCAGATGCCAAAAGGCATTTCAAACTACTCACCCTTACTTCAGTTAAAAAAAAGAAAAAAAGAAAAAAATGATCTCTTGAGACCTCTTATAGCAAGTTTTAGCCCAGAGCTAATTTTCATAGCTGTGTTATAAAACTCTGAAAATAAGGGCCTATAATGGAAATGCTGACAGACCCTTAACTATAGCAGCATGAATGGCTATAATTAAAGAACAGCTTTTGGCTGCACCTAACTCCTTAAATGAAAGATTGCCATTTCTACAATAACCTCAAATAAAAGCAAGTGGAAAACCAGAAATGTGATTCCAGAAAGGTAATGTGATATGTTAAAGAGGACTGCTAAAACTATTTGACATTCTAAGCTTTAAATACTGAAGCATTTAGTTAACATAACCAAGTCAGTATTTTCATAATGCTACTTAATCAGCAATAAAGAATGCTCCTGTGAGCCATCATCTTGAGTTAGCAGAAAGTGGCATATGAAGTTATTATTTCTTAACAGCCTAGGGGGAGCTGCTTCTCCCTTTAATCAGTGTTCTCACATTCTTCTTACCTGTAAATTCTCTGTCATACAGTTATAAAACTATTACCCAGCACAGTATACAGAAAAAAAGGGGGGCACACATTTATGCAAGGACTGCTACCTTATTCCCACCTGGATTTTAAAACAGGAGAGATTGCTATAGTAATGTATTTCATCCTTCTCCTTCGTGAGGGATGCAGCCCAGAATAAATATCATCAATCTATGTAAGCCAATCTTCCCCGCTTATACCAAAATTCAGAGAAAGTAGGTCTTCATCTGAATGTTTTTTTTAATGTATTGCTTTAAATTTTAGTTACTACCAAAAATGTATTTAACTGGTACACAGTAATAATAAAGGACACTTAAAGGAAATAACAAAAGTTAGGTGAGCAAGATTTCTAATAAGAACCTAGAGTTTAAGGCCAAAGAAATTAATCTTAAGTGTAACAAGTATCAGAGGAGGTATACATACATACATACATACATACATATATATATATACACACACACACACACATATATATACGTATAGGTATACACACACACACACACACACACACACACACACACACACACACACACACACACATATAATTGAACTGTAAATTCAAAGACAGAGACTAGATATCTCTTTTTACCAGGGTGATAAATTAAAGCCAAATGTCAAAGCGCTTAGCTGTTAACTAAGAGTTAGGGGGATAGATACCCTCCAGTGTGTGTGTGTGTGTGTGTGTGTGTGTGTGTGTATGTGTGTGTGTATAAAATCTCCTGTGATACTTGTTATACTTAAGATTTTTTTTTTTTTTAAATCATCATCACAATAGAAAATCAATCCTCTGTTTCCTGACTCTTTGCAGAATACTTTACCTTTTTACTCTCTTCAAGACTGGATGTCCATATTTCATCCAGGATAAAAGTCCATTAGCTGAGCAGATCTTCACCTTTTTGATGCAATACTCAATGAATACACCTGATGGCTTAACTTAATGCATGCAGCTTGGAACTCCTAAGCTTGAGTGCCTGTCTTAATCTCTCTTAGAGCAGCAAGGATTACAAATATATAACACCATTCAAGGTCAAAATCTAAACTTTGTCACAGCAGTGGGCAAATACTACTCCAAGGAAGACAAGTTTGTCATTCCAGAGAGCTAGAAAAGATCCAATTTAAAGGTCCTCTAATTTAGTCCATTCATTTTACTGATGAGAAAAAAAAAAAAAAAGACCTACTCTGAGATGTTAAGACTAGTCCAAAAATAATACAGGTATTATGTGGCAGAATCTAAATTTGAACTCAAGCATTATGAATACAGTTTCAGAATTCTTTCTACTATAATGTATTGCTTTAATCATTAGTGCTTAAATTTGATCATATCATAACTTGTCTAATATATCTGCTATAAATAATCTAGCTAAAGAATTAAATATTCTAAATGAATCAGTGATTCAGTGAAAACCTGACAATGATTAAAACATAAAGCTATAAAGGTCTACGTGGTATCACTGCATTTTTTTCACTTTATATTCATACTCATGTCCACTGAAGATAAAATTGTCTAGCAACTTTGGCAATGAAATGTAAATGGCCAGGTGTACCTTTCAAGTTTCTCACCTCCCTATCTTTGTTCCCTACATCATTCCACAAGCAGGAAGCACATGGGGGAAAAAAAGGGAGAAAAAAGTCTAATACCAAAATACTCATTTTTTAATGTCTGGATGTGCAGACCACATTAAGTATACTTTATTATTTAATAAAGCCCTCCAATTAAACGAGACTCTTAAATACATTTATTTTAAGTATTCTTCACTGTCCCATCCCCACCAATTGCTACATTCATACTCATAACAGTAGCACAGATCAATAAATTTGCCTCATAAACTTGCAATAAATTGACAAATCAAGATAGTTTTTCAGCATTACTGAAGCAGTGCCAGCTTTAGTGGTAAAGGTGTTTTTTTATAAATCGAATTAGTGAGCAGTTATATGTTTATTGGCAGAAATACAATTTAGATGTTAGAAAAGATAATAAATCAAAACAAATGATTATTAAAAATAACAATCGATTTATCTCTCTACCCCCTCTTCTGTGTGTGATACAATTTTTTTCTATTAATTGATGACCCTATATTAAAACTGACAAACAAAATCTCAAAGTTTAAAGGATTTAAAAGTTGCAAAAAGAAAGTAAGAGAAAGCACATAAGTAAAAATAGATAGCATTACAAATAGATTCTTGTTAAAATCCAGACTTTATTGATCTTATTATTTAATTAACTCTTGGGAAAAGGAATTTTTTAAAAATCCAGCGGATTTTGTGGAGTTATTTGCTAACTACATTAATGAATGCTTAGTGACTATTCATAAAGGAAGACAATAAGCAAGAGTACCACTAGGTGTAGCCAAAAATCAATCAGTGTATTTTTATTTCTACTGGCTTGAAAAGAACCAGGAAGAGAGAGAAAATATGTTAGAGAACTGGGAAAGGAAAAAAACTTTCCAGGCTATTTCATGATTTTATCTTCCACTAAGTACTAAGTGCCATCCCACCCCAAAATTATTTTTTTTAATTTTATACACATAGTGATTGAGACACTTTCAAAATCCTATACCAAAGAAATCACAGATCTAGTCGCTATGTCTATTTTATATTTTATGTTATATATATACAACATATAGTGCATATTTTATGTATTTGTATATTTTATTACATATTTTATACTATATGTTTTAAATACTATATATATTTATATTTATGCATGATGCCTTCCCCAATAAAATGCCAGCTCCTTGAGAGAAGGGACTGTTTCATTTCTGTATTTGTATTCTGAATGCCAAGCATGTTGTATGGCACATAGCAGATACACATTTGCCCTTCACAAATATATTCCTAGAGTTAAATGATAGAATTTCAGTGCTAAGAGAAACCTTAAGGACTCCGGGTCCAACTTCCTAATTTTACACATAAGGAAACCAAGATACAGAGGGATGAATGCTAGGCTGCTTTGAAACAGAACCAAACCTCTAGACTTCTAGATCAGGACCTCTTCATGGCACCATGCTTCTTTTTGTAGTCTTTCTTATATTTTGAAATACCTATCACAACTCCTCTTTCCAAAATCCTCCTCCTTCAACACTTTAGAGTAAGCATAATAGCTTCAGTGCTATTTTCAACCTCTAGCATGACTATATTAATGCTAAGATTAACTGTGTCAGAAGATATGACATCTTTCTGTTAAGAAAGGTATTCAAGATTCCCCAACTACAAGTCTTTGGAAGAAGGCACTCATTCTGAAAGCAAATAGTTTTAAGGAATGGCTTTTTATAACATTTTTAGTTTCTGAGAAAATGAAAAGATAACCAGTGGTCTCCTTTTTACAATTCCTTCCATAACAGCAAAATCCATCCCTAAACATGTGTTCAGTGTTTAAAACACCCAAAGCAGACTTAACATGATTACTGTTACTTTCCTTAGGTACTTAGCAGATCCCTATGTGAAAAGATAGGTTCCTAGAGATAAGTACCTTATACAACCAAAACGTGTCTCTTTTCCCTAAATGTTGGATACTAGGGCATATTAACTAGGGAAACCTTAAGTAATCTTTTATTTAGCTCACCTTACAATATAGAGGATAAAATCTCCTATGTACTTTTTGGAAAAAAAACCAAAAATCAAAAAAAAAAACCTTGCTTAGCAACCCAGTATAAAGAATGGAAAGCCAGAAATGGCGTCTATAAGACCTCAGTTCAAAACTGACTCTGACACATACTAGATGCATAACCCTGGACAAATAACTTACCTTCTCTGTGATCCAGAAAATTTTGTAAGACTTGAAATTGAAAATAAAGACTGCAACATATCTAACATATATAAGACTGCTTGCCATCTAGGGGAGGGGATGGAGGGAGGGAGGGGAAAAATCGGAACAAAACGAGTGCAAGGGATAATGTTGTAAAAAAAAATTACCCTGGCATGGATTCTGTCAATATAAAGCAATTATTAAATAAAATAAAATAAAATAAAAGAAATTGAAGATAAAGGCGCTATCTTGCTACCCAAATCAATAGAAATCATTTGTCTAAAGAAAAAAAAATTAGAAATCAACATGGAAAACATACCTGACTCTGGCCAGAATAGCTTGCAGAAAGTTTAATACAGTCCTGAGCTGAGCTTCTCGACAAGCAGGAAGAAGCATACTGAATCCATCATTCAACAATATTTCCTCTGAAAGTTTCAAATCTCGGCTCATTTCAAACACTTCTTGAACTCCATCCATATAGATAGAAAGAAGTATCCATAAAGCATGTTTCTGTCCCAATTCATTCTTAGATACTAAGAATTCTTTTGCTTTTTCACTAAAAGCACCAGAAAGTGTCTGGGCCAAAACACTAATATCCAGGTTTCTCTGAACATACATTAAAAGAAAGGCTATTTGGCCCTTCCAAACGAGTGCCTTCTGTGAAGGTGTGATGGACCCAGGTCTGAGGAAATCCAAAAGATCCAGAACATGACTGACTACATCTTCCAACTTAGCAACAGTTGCCAGCACCAGAAAAAGTTTAAAAAAATTCTGAAGACCAACTTCAGTTAGCTCTTCCATTCTTTTTTGATGGAATTTGGAATATATTCTGTAAAATAAAAAGTTACTATTTTAATAAAGTTTATTGTTTTATTCATGGAAACACAATTCTCTACAACTTCCTCGCACACCAAACTTAGAAGGTGATCCCCCATAAGCAAAAATTGAAATGTGAATTTCCAAATTAAGAGTTTTCTATCTTTCTTCTTCCAGGTTTTTCTGATTACCAATAAACAGGGTCACTTTTGCTTAAAAGGACAAAGTAACAGAATACTCTACCAACCTTGCATTAAAATCTGTAAGTTGTGCAGCAAAGGCCTGTGACTTATGAAAGGATTTGGTAGATTTTTCCCTAAAAATGCTACAAATGTAGATTCTATAGATTATGTGATTTTAAAAAATCTTTTATTACAGTTTCTTTATCACATTTACTTTTTATTTTTATTGGCAAAAAAGGCCAATATGCATTTAATTATAAAATTATTAGGTTCCTTCCAATCTGAATCAGACCATTTAAAATAATTTTTTGACAATTTATAATTCATTTGGCTATCCTCTTTCTTCACTCTCTAAGACTTACTACTTTCCATCTTCAGTAAAATTCTACAATTATAAGACAGAAATTCATTTTTTGCCTGGTAGCAAAAATATTATTAAAGCCAGGTGTCATTTAATAGCCAACTACTATAGCTAAATATGTATGTTCTCCTCGAATAAATTAGTTTTTGTTACTGAAAAAGAATTCAACTTCATATTCTAGTTACAGGCTGTTACACTTAGTAAATTTTGTAACTACTTTATTTCAGGTAGCAATGATTCATGCTAATACATAGATACCAGAGAAGGAAATGGCAAGCACACTCATATCTTTGTCAAGAAAACCCCATGGACAATATTGGCATTTTATGGTTCCAGGATCATAAAGAGGCAGACAGAATTAAATAACTGGACAACAACAACAATGTACTGATAGCAAAGTTCCTTAAAGTTATTTTATGAAACCATTAACTTTCAAATTATTTTGATAAAAAAAAGAAGTTAAAATTTTATTTAAGAGATTAAAATTTATTAAAGACTTCAAAGATAAATCCCACTTTACCATCCTACTTAGAAAGAAGGGAAACATGTTTAGATGACTACTCTGAGAGAATTAGATACATAATTTCCCAAGATCCTATGAGCAAGTTTTGATTTTATGATTCATTCATTTTGGAAAACAAACAGCCTGAGTCAGTAGGTTCTTAAGGAACTATCTAGGGACAAGACATATTTTGATATGAGAGACTAGATTCCCTTGCATGGCTCAGGCAAACATGAGCTGCTACTATTATCCAAAAGCTGCTGGAACTTTATTGATTAGCTGAGTCCTTTCTGCAAGTCTGAGGGACTAGCAGAGGGATTAGGGTTTTTGTTTTCTATTATTGTTAGTCCCTATATAGACTTCAAAAACCACATGTTAACTTGATCTTTGTTCTACTGATACTTCATTTATTGTGTTAAATATTTCCCAACTAGATTTTAATCTGGTTGGGGGAAAAGATGGGGCAAATCTGGCCCACAATTCCTCTTAGATTTCTAATGATGAAGACTCTTTTAGGGTACTGAGATTTTGAGGGATCACTTATATGTCAAGAGTAATACTTGAATCCAGGTCATCCTGGTTTCAAGGTTAGATTTCTATCCACTCTGTCATGTAAAAAGAGCTAACTTATTACTATAGAATTATAGGATTCCTGTTCTGTGAAGAATTTTAATTTATTTAGTGCACTAGTTTATCTAGTATAAAACTCACTTATCTATTCTCTATCTGTAGATCTTTGTGGTTTGAATTCAAGGGAACATAATTCCTCTAGATTGAGTACCTCATATGCTCACCTATCCCTGTCTTTCAGCTTCCTTTTAGGTGCTGTCTTCCCCCCTCCCCTCCTCCCCCCGTTAGAATATAAGCTCATGAAGAGCAGGGGACTATGTTTCTCTACCAAATCACTGTGTATTTACTTTAATACTTATATGGGCTCATGTCTCCTTTGATAATTAAGCTCCAGGAAGGCAGGAAATGCTTCAAGTTTGTGTTTCTATTCTCAGTGCTTAGCAATGTAACAAGAATTTTTTTAAAAATTAAAAAAAAAAAAAAATGGGTTAACCTGAAAAATATTAAAGCTGCAATATTTCCTTAAAAACATTTTCCTGTACATTCTTTTTTTTTTTTTTCAGAAGGAAAAAGAGTACATACCTTCCTTTGATTTGGTTCCAAGGATGTGTTTCATTGGTTGCTACAGCTTTTTTCATGACTTTTGCCAAAACACAAAGAAAAATATTATAACTACTGTTGGATTTATAGAGGTCATGACTCTGTTCATCAGAACAACAGGTCTTCACTATTTCAAGCATAGACAAGGTTGACTTAGAAATATTTGCAAACTCTTGTAAACCAAGCCAAGGAATAGTAAAAGAACTATTCTAGAGGGGGAAAAACAAACAAATAAAAACCCATAAGCATTATATTTCCTGATAAAAACTTCAAACTGTAAAACATTTAGGCCTAAGAGATTGATTTCATGTCTAAACAACAGCAAAATATTATGAAACGTCCCATATGTTCAGCATGATAGAAATTTGCTCAACCAAGGGGAAAAAAATTCTGTCTCTTTTACAACATACCAAATAACCTCCTTGTCCTCTCTGTTTCCCATATAAGGCCATAGGATATGAGTACACACACATTATTAAATAATCTTGGAAGTAAAATATAACAAAATCAAGAACAAGTAGAATGCCTAAAGCAATTTTTTTTTCTTTTATAAAAAAAAATTTAAAAAAGAGAAAAAAAAGGAAAACAAAACAAAACAGAACATTATCAAGTGCTCAACAGAACATCAGGAAGGACTCAAAATATAAAACAATAAATTACCAGTTCAAGAAAAGTTATATAATAGAAGCATAAATTATATTCATGTGTCCATCTTTTTTTTTGCTTCCTTGTAGATTATTCCTTTTTTTTGCTTCCTTGTAGATTATTCTTTTATTCTCTGCTGTGCACTTTTTTTTTTTTACTTTATTCTCCACCTCCCCCCCCCCCCTGCCAAAAGCAGGCTATAGTTAAGCACAGATATGTTACATACATACACACACACATACATATATACATTCATACCCACTCACTCATACATACAGATACATACATAGGACAACATGTATACATAGACTCAGACACACACACACACACACGCATCCAAAACAACATAAATATGGTTGACATATAATATGGATTTCATTTTTAGGTGAATTTTTAATTTTAACTTGTCTTTCCTGCTATAAATCTGCTCCTTAACTTGCCTTGCTATTACTTAACCTCCCCCCCCCACTCATGGATCCCATGGATCTCTCTTGTCTTCTTCCCCCCACCCTTTGCTTCCTCTTTCCCGACCCCTCCCCCCTTATTTCTTTATAGATTTTGGAGGGTGCTAAACCCTTGGTCATATAATATCATATTATTTATATACACACACACACACACACACACACACACACACACACACACACATACACACACACACCCTTGGTCATATATATATGAGGTGTTGCCTATTTAACCCATTGCCAATGTGAGTAGGTTTTCAAAACTACAAACCCTCCTCTCTCCCTTTAATTCCTCTGTATCTATTCTTCTTCTGTACCTCATTTGTATAACAGAAATACTATTTTTACCTTTTTCTAAGTGGTTTTGCTTCTGTTAAGAGTCAACTCAACTCTATCCCAATCTTTCTTTTCAGCTACCCAATTGCTGATGTCAATCTCAAACATATTATATACATTTTCATGTAAAAAAACAAACAATTTGTCTCTGGCAAGTTCCTTGAAATTGATCTCTGATATTGATTCATATATGTTGAGTTTGGGTTTAGTTGAAACAAAGTCCTGAAAACCTGCAAGTTCATTGAATGTCCATTTTTTTCCCAATCAATATTATGGATAATTTTGCTGGATGTGATATTTCTGATTGCAGGCCCACTTCTTTTAATTGCTGACATATATGATTCTAGGACCCATGGTCTTTTATTATGACTTCTGATAAGTCCTGTTCAATTTTAATTGTAGCTCCAGCATATTTCAATTGATTTTTTTCTTGTTTATTGCAAAATTTTCTCTTTGATCTGGGGATTTTGAAATTTAGCAATAATATTCTTATGTGATTTACACAAAGGATTTCTTTGAGGTGATGAATGGTAGATTTTTTCTATTTCTACTTTCCCCTAATGTTCTATCAGTTCAAAACAATTTATGTTCTCCCTGAGGTGCAAATTTATTCTATTTGTGGGGGAAATCTGGAGAGCTTGAAATTTACTACTGTACTCTTCCATCTTCCCACAATCTTCCCCTGGCAAACTTAAAAAAAAAAAAAATTAAACATTTTTATTTAAAAATTTGACTTCCAAATACTCTGAAATGATAGAAATACGTGCACAATTATAAAGAAAACTCAAATGAATGAAAAAAATGAAAGAACATGAAACATCCTCCCCTCCCCCCCCAATCCCCCAGAGGCAGATAGTATGTTTCCTCATTAGTCCTTTAGAACTGTTTTGGATCATTGTATCGCTGAGAATAGCTAATTCATTCATAGTTATTCCTTGAACAATAATGTTGTTACTGTGTACAACATTTTCCTGGTTCTGTTCATTTCACTATGCATCAGTTCATGAAAGGCTTTCTAGATTCCTGTGAAATCTTCCTACTTGTCACTTCTTATAGCACAATAATTCCATCAGTATCATATACCACAACTTCTTTAGCCATTCCACAATTGATAGGTCTCCCTTCAATTTTCAGTTTTAGCCACCACAAAATGAGCTGCTATCAATATTTTTGTATAAATAGATCCTTTTCCCTTTTCTTGAACGTGCTTGAGAAATAGACCAAACAGTGGTGTTGCTGGATCAAAGATAGCTTTTTTTTTTTTTTAAATAGAGCTTTGGGCAGAATTTGAAATTGCTTCTGGAGGAAAATTTTTAGGGTTATCAAAGCTACCGAGAAAAACATTTTCCCATACTTATTAGATTTATCTAGACTCAAAAGTGTTAGTCACAGATTTAAAATATGTATCTTATTCTGATAAAAACTTATACTGGTATTTTGGTAAAAACATGTTTTGGTTAGCCCTGATTCACTGATAAAAGGAAGACTAATTTTTTCTCTTAAAAAAAAAAAAAAAAAAAAAGGTTTAAATGGTTTTTGTGACCAGCAAAACTATTCCCAGAATATTTCAATCTATATTTAACAAATATTGGGGCAGCTAAATGGCACTGTGGATAGAGCACCACTCTGAAGTCAGGAGGACCCAAGTTCAGATCTGACCTCAGACACTTACCACTTCCTAGCTGTGTGACCCTACGCAAATCACTTAACCCCAATTGCCTCAGAAAATTTTTAAAAAATTAACATTTTAAATATTCTACAAGTTATTTAGTACGCGCGCATGCACACACACACACACACACACACACACACACACACACAATGATTTTTCAATTGGGAGGACCAAAATATTAGCTGTATTTACTCACCAGATTCTTGCTATAATAATCCCACAGAATTGTAACAGCCTGAATGTTGGGATTCCAGAAACCGCACAGTGTCAAGCAACAATGAAGATACATGCGTACCTGCTCTTCTAATATACCATCCTAATAAAACAGAAACATTCAATTACATGAAAGCCATGCTTTCAAACATTAACATATGCTGTCACTTCAAGTACAAAGGTTGCTATGGAATAATTTTCTCTATAAGTCTTATTACTGGTTATTTCTTTTTCATCAACAAAAAGCCACTAAGGTGGAATGGTAAGCTAGAAAATAAGGTTTGACCACAAAGACATTATCATTTGATGATGGACTGTAACTCCAGAGACAAATGACTAAAGAAAAAAATACATATATAAAATAAACTCAAATAAATTTAATAATATTCATTTCATCTTCTGTCAATAAGGTGTCAATGAGGCAAAACATGTTTCTAAATATTAGTTTCAGAAGCCATTAACTAATCACTAATATAAGGAGAATAAAAAAATAGGAATTTCCATTCAAGTATTTTAAATGAACTTATGTATAGAAAGAGAGAAGGAAACAAGACTAGTCAAACTATAGGAGAGAACAGCAACAAAACACATACGAGTATTTAATACCTATTGACTATGAAACAAGGTGAAATAGGGGAAGATATAATGCAAGTTCGTCTAACATATAGATTAGACACATCTACACATCTTAATTAAGTTTAATAACAACTAATAATAGTAGCAGTTACATAATGCTTTAAGGTTTGCAAAGCTTCTACCTATATATTTATCTCATTTGATAAAATCACCTTAAGGAACTAAGTAAATTCACTGCAGAACAATTTTTAAACTCAACTTTTATAACAAAAAGATCAGTTGGGGTGCACAGAATATGAAGGACTAGCTTATCTAAGAAAAATGGAGGAAAACTAAAAATGTAAATTTTATTTCATTTTCTAAGCAGGAAAAAAAAATACAAGATCAAAAATCACTATGTAAATATTTTAAAATATTTGTCAGAAGACAAAGATCTTATAAATAATTTACTTATAAATACGTTTCTTCATATAACTCTATTTATGCCATTAAATGAATGACCAACATATTAAGAAGCAATACATACACATATTCTCTTTTATTCTTTTAGAATTTAATAGGGGTTTAATTGTTTTGCCTGACATTTATCATTAAGTTGGAAAATACAATGCAGATTACACATCAATTTTTTTTTAAAATTTTTATTTTTTTACAAATTTTAAATTCAGGCACTGCCCAAATTACAAACAAATTACTAACCTACAAATCTACCATACATATACTATGCACTCTAAACAAGGATTCCATACTTCCACAGTGGGTATCTGCTTAACTGTTCTTACAAACTTACATTGTAGTTTTTTATACAAATTAGAATTAGGAAGAAAGGTTTCTGTAACATTTTTCTGATTATTTAGTTCTGCTTATTAGTTCTTTTCTACACTGTTCTCAAATTGATCAGAGATCTCTTTAGTTTTCCTTCATAGAATGTTCCCCTGAGGATTTTTAATGTTTTGTACCTGAAGGCACTATGACACAATGTTTAATTCACACATTTGAGATCAAATCCTATCTCTGATTCCTGCTATGGAATAGTCACTTTCCTCTCAGAGCCTCAGTCTCATCTATAAATAGAGATAGAAATTCAGATAGTTCTTGCTTTACAGACCTGTTACTAAAGTAAGTCAGTCAAGGAGTATTTAATTAAGTGCCTACTATATATGAGGCACAGGTAAATGCTAGGGATACAAAAATGGGCAAAAAAAGCAAAACAACAACAAAAAACATAACACTGCTCTCAAAAAACTCAGTCTATTGGCAGAAATCATGAAAAGCATTTTGCAAACTTTATTATCTACATACTGCTATGTGCATTGGCTCATATTTTGAATAACTGGCCTTGTGATCCAACATCTCAAATTCCAGTAATTTAATTAAAAAGTTAAAACTTTCCACAAATGTACAGATGCTTAACAATGGGACATATTCTGTTTCAGAATCATACTTGAGAACTGGAAGCTCCATGTAAGTCCAACTTCTTACTTTCAGAGGAGGAATTTGAGGTTAAGTGACTAACCAAGGTCTTATGGAACTCACAGCTAAGAATGGAACCCACGGCTAAGAATGGAACCAAGCGCCTCTAGGTACAAAGAGAGTATTCTTTCCACTCAATGCTTTACCCCCATAATATATCTTCTAGCTCATAAACTAATGAGACTCTAAAGGTGTCACCAGAGTTTGCTATCATAGAAAGAATACTGTCTCTAGAGTCAAAGACCCTGAATTCAAATCTTTCCTCTGATCATATTACTGGTATATAATAATTACTGCTATATTATTATTCTTACTAAAAGAATTTGAGCACTTCCTGAAATTAGAAATAGGAGTAGTAGTCATTTATCATGGTCCTTTTCTTGAGGCAAGAACATGGACTTATGCAAGACTATTATAAGTTGTTTATGAAATATGTTATTTTGTCTCAATAAATATAAGGAAAGAAAAATCAAAACAAAGCAAAATCTAAAATTCTTTCTTGTAAAAAATAAAAATTTTAAGGTTGAAATAGCACATAAATAGCTTAATTCTCTTCCCCATATCATTCTCAACACAGCTGATTTAAAAGAACAGTTTAATTTTAAGATTCTTTTTTCTCATAAATGTTAAAAAAAAAAAAGGCCTTTTCCATATTTACTTGGTTGAGCAGAGTCCAAAGATACTCGTGTACCAGTGATCCTCAGTAAAGCTTAATGTCTCTGTCTTGATTTGAAAAAGAATAATTTGAAAAATATTATTTGCTTAATTAATACTGCTTTGAGATTTTATCAACTTTATCTTAAAACTGTTGTGTACATATACATACATACATACATATATATATATATATATATATATATATTTTTATATATTTTAAGACTATAAATGGACTATTTCACTACTGGAAAGCAAGTCATACATAACATGAGGGCAGTCAGATTTTAATTTATCTCAGTGGGAGAAAAATAGATATAATCAGAATGATACTTCTATCTAAACATATTATTTATTCTTTATGACCACCTACTGAACCCACAAAATTGGTTTCAAGAACACTAGCAAGTAGTTTTATATTACTTATGGAATATGATTTGACACAATGAAAGGCATGATGAAATTGAGATAGTATTGAAGAGAGAGGCTTAATCTTCCTAAATATTAGGAAATGGAAGATATTACACAGTTTGAATGAGTAAAAACCTTGCTTTGTGCTGGCTCTAGTTTCACAAAGAAATATTTACCATATAGGCTAGCCAAAAAACAAAAACAAAAACCTAACTTATTCTTCTTTCCATATGTGATCATTACACAGTATGCTACAGAACCAGCTCTAACTCTCACCTTTATAAAAAATATAACATTATAAAAGTTAAATCCAGCAGTGTCAATAAAAGCTTTATTATATTATTAGAGATTCCAAGTGAGGAAAATCTTTTTTTCATGGTCAATATAATGTCTTTCCTTGGGGGTAGAGAGAATAACACTTAGGTAAGTCATAGTCTAAAGGAAAATAATAATAAATCACTAAACCACTGATAGAAAGTGATTTACAATCTTAGTAAAAAAATAATACTATTGCTTTAAGGCAGAGATGATAATGTACTGTTTTTCCTGCTGCCACAAATAATATATTTAGATTTTTATTCCTCACCACGACTTATCTGTTTCCTACCAATTTCAAAATTTCTACAGAAATATTTAGAAACCTATCCATCTTCCCATAGTACTTTAAAAAACAAAACAAAGAATCTAAGCAGTACTTACCTACTGTCCCAATACTTCCCAACAAAGTAGTGATAAAATTAATCTTTCATAAAAGAAAAAAACCTCAAACAGCTTTTCTACGGTTTTAAATTAAAGTCTTTCCATTTAAAACAACAACATTTTTTAAAATACCACAAAAAGGATCCCTTGAGCCAATATCAGGGAAATGTGTTAATAGTATATAAATGATGTAATGATTACAAGCTAATAATTCCCAAATGTCTTAAAATAAAAGCTTAAAACTAGATTAGTATTCAAGGAGACTTATAAAATCAAGATGTTATCAAGCAAAAAAAAAAAAAACTTTTCAAGAGAGGGGAACAGGAAGCTATGTGAATATACATATAAGAAAATATAAGCAATATCTTAAAAAAAAAAAAAAAAAAAAACTTAGACCAGTGACAAAACTTGCAGGAAGACTGTTAAAAGGTAACATCACTTTTTTTTTTCCCAAATAGAGTTGACATTCCATCTAAGGGAAAATTCTGAGCTCTCACCTACATAAATAATAGACCTGTGTAATAACTAAATACACTTATATATTCATCTGGTAAAACATTAATTTTAAAAGAATTTACATACACAATCCTAGAGGGGTCTCAAAAGTCTCAAAATAAGCTATTAAATTGAGTGAGTTTCACAGACTTGTTTTTCAATACATTGATTGAAAACAGCCTATATTAACTACCATATTTCTGTTTTATTTCTCTTAGAAAATTTTAAAGTCTTATTTGTTAGTGGCCAAATAATTTTTTCTCCAAATGAAAACCAACATTCATTTCCCTAATTTTCTCAAAGGCAGTATATAAAAGGCAATTTATACCATGAAAATTCAGAACAAATTTACAGAGTTATAACGCAACATGTTTAAAAATGTGATGAACAGCATATTTAAAACCACTTTAAAAGGAGGTCAAGTCTGACCTCTGGGCCATGAAGCACTGCATTAACAGCTCTGCAGAAAGAAAAATGATAAGGTATGAAATGAGTGCTCAGAAACTAGAACCTTATCAGTAAGAGTATGATTCAAGCCTGTAAGACAAATTGCTCAGCAAGGCAAGTCACCTTCCTGCTGTGATGAGGATATAGCTGAATTTTCAATGCCACTATCTTTGCCCATCATGTCTCCTAGACTTGATATCCACACATTCAATGTATGGCTTACCAGTTTCTAAGCATCTAGCCCTTATTTTGAATATATCTTGTCAAAATAGCCAACTGGGATAATTATCTTTATCCTTTATCTGACAATTTAGTGTCAAGAAAAAAAATCTTTAAAGAGTAGTTACTACTCTCATAAGCACCGGTTTCACTTTAGCAAACAAACAAACAAACAAAAACCCCAAAAATATCTGTATGCCTCAATTATATAACCAAAGATTGGCTTTGTTTTGTGTTTTCTCCTGCGTATATACTAATCGATGTCCAAAAATTTAAACTGCCAATATTTTTATTGATATTTAATACACATACCTGAAGATTAGTTGACTTTTTCAGTAATTCTTCTACAAAGCTCCAATTTGAATTCATTTGTTTCTGGAAAGAGAAAAAAAAATTTTTTTTGAATCAAAGAAATCACTTCTTCTAATAGTATATATTTTAAAAACTACAACAGGGAAAATAAATGACTAATTTTTAAAAAAAAAAATTATCTCTGTCACCAGAGAATTTGATATGTTGATGGAAGATACATATTTATGTATTATCTGATTATTTTCTCCCATGTTACATTTGTGACTGAATTGAAGGGAAAAATTTTACTAAGTTATTCAGTCTTTACACTAAAAAAACCATAATCTTCACCGAGTAAGGACTTATTTTTTATTTAATCTTTGTAACATTTGGGGAAAAACTTTAACTTTGCTAATGTTAAATTCAAAAGTGCGCATAAAACTTTTAATAGCTAACTACAATCACATTGTACAGACCACAGCTAAAATATTGTTCTCCAAAATAATTTTCATCTTTTTAGACATAACTATATCTTTTCACACTCGGATCAAGAAAATAAAACAAAAAAAAAGTCATGATTGATTTACATTGTTCTACATTCTAACCATACCTATATGAAATTGCAGTGAAACAATCAAAAGAAGTTTATTTAATCAGGTATATTTCACACTTCAAGACACTTAACAGCTTACAATGTAGTTTTTTTTAATATTGGTTTTTTATAATTGAATGCTGTTAAGGAGACTGTTATCAAAGGAGAAAAAGATACATAGGATACAATCCAAGATGAAGATGTAATCTACACATTTAATGCCTCTATCTTTATCTCTTCAAGATGAAAAGAATGGAAGTTTACTAAAACTAAAGAAAAAGAAGGTTCAGAACAATCTTGTTCTTTGTTTTAAGTGAAACACCAAAATTCAATGAAGCATTCAAACAATGATAATCTCAGCCATTATTTACTTATGATATAGACTAGGTAGATTATACATAAAAACCTGGATATGCTGAACAAAGATGTGTCCTATCATGAACAATGTTTCATGTTAATGTGATAGTCTGATAGAATCTAAAATATGAAACATCTGTTGAATATATTACTATGCACTACTGGATTCTTAAACAGATTAAAATAAATATAATTCAGTTTTTTCTTAATATCTTAAAGCTACTGACATAAACATAAATTATTATACTATGCTATAGGCTTAGAGTATATTGAGGTAAGTCAGACTATTGTTCTTTTTGAGTTCATGTTTTTGTTTTTTAAATATTTTTTCTTTCTCCTCCTTTATTGTCAGAAGACTTCTTGCTGTTATTATGATTGTCTCCCAAAGTTCTGCCCCCTCCTAAATTGCTGCTTTTAGTCTACTGTGGGCTAAGAAACTAGACTATCAAGTTTATTAAAAGAATTCTAAAATAAGAATGGGGAGACTCTCCTCTCAGTAAAGTATACCACACTGCATGGATACTGTGAAGTATATTTAACTGGTTATAGGCCTCCTTTTTTTTTTTTTAAATATATATGCTTACTTCTTGGTTTTCAGTTATAGTTTGGAAAGCTGAGATTACTAAATCATTTTTTTGAAAGGACAACTTTCTTTGACTAACTCTAACTAAAGAAATATTACACAGATTTTAATATTTTGTAATGGAGTGAAAAAAAGCAGGAATCACTGAACATAATAAAAACAAAAATAGAGTGCCCATGTTCACTTACATGGCAGTTTTAAGTAAATTACTACTTTTTTGTATATTTCACATAAACCTTTAGTAGGTGAATAGTGTGGCTTAATTTAGATCTTTGTTTTAGCAAAGAAGAAATATTGATTTTTGAAAAACCCATTTGTACATTTGAAATAGTGAAGCCTTAGCTGTTATTAGACAATGAAAATTTTACCAACCTATCTTTTGCTCAGTAACTTTTTTTTTAAATCAACATTTTTTAACAAGGAAAAATATGAGATGGCAATTACATAGGGTAACTGATGTGTATGATATAGTTCGTAGTTGAATTTGTATAGAATTTGTAGCCCAGGAATTGACTCTTAGTTAAATGCTTGTATTTCATTTGTACAGTATTTACTGATAAAAATTTCTAATGCTTCCTCCAGACTGCATTATTCTACTAATTAGAATCCTGCAAATGTAATTCAAACATCTTATCCAGTAAAAACAGATGACGTGTAGAAGCTAAAATTCAAAATAGTCTAATATCATTCTAATCCAAAGAATTTAGCATCTGGATTACTGCAAAACAGAGTAAATATAAAGGATAGATACAATATCAGTTACAAATTCCCTTTTTTAGGGGATGAGAGTGAGGGGACAGCTTTAACTCAGTTTTCTGTAGCGATAGTATTTGTTTTACAAGTAAAATTATGACTAACTGGCTTTCAAATGGTATAAAATTATTATGGAACCACCCACTTAGAGCGATGTTTTGTACTTCCAAGGCTGCTATAAAAACTACAACTAAGAAACACACTTAAGGTCTTGCATAAGCTACATCTCTATCAGGAAAATAAAATGGATCTTTCCTTGCCCTCCATTTCTAGTCTATATGAGAGAATGGCTCTACTTTCCTTTAGGGGTTACATTTTGCATCTTTTTATCCAGTAGTCATTTCAGACATTTCCAAGAAGAGTATCACCTAGCCCTGAATAATTCTTTCTGTGGTCTGGACAGAGAAAGCAGCGTTAAAACTGACCCCTGCAATGTTCAAAAGTGGTGAATTTTCCTCTTTACACTCCATTTGGTTTTAAAATAGATGAGCAGGATTTTGAGAGGATAACATGCTCTGGGTCTGGGTTAAGAGAAGAGAAAAGCATTAAACAGAAATGTATGATAAATCTAAAATCTGAACTATAAGAAATGAAAAACCAAAGTTTCCTTATATTCTTATGCTGAGAAATTGGCTACAGTTTTCTGGTTTAAATCCATATATGGGAAATGTCTAAGTTATGGGAACTTAAAAAATAAAAAATAACTAACCACAGCTGAAAACCTATTTAGAATGTAAAGATTTCACATTAACCTCTAGGGCAACGTAGTCCACATTAAAAAAAATTGAAACACCTTCATGGATGAAACAAGACTAGAGGCATTTTTCTCCCCTGAAGAATATATGAATAACCATTATTACTTTATATCATTCTCCTTCCACCAGATTACTGTTTAGTAGAATAAAGAATGTTTACTGCATAATCATTTCCTTTTTTATACTTAGAGGTGTTAAATCCATAAAAAATAGAATTTTCAAGATACTGATAAGAAAATGAGCCAATTATCAGCAAGACCCAGGCTAATCTTTTTGAAAGAATGGGCTAAGATATGCCTGCTTCTACTAAATAAAAGGAAATTCTGTCATATTCTATATGACTTCTAAAGTTGTTAACCTAATGTTTAGATTCAGTGGTACTGAACAAAATCTACCCTCTTTTAACTTTTCAAAGAATTAGAAGATCATAGATTTAGATTTGGAAAAAAAATACCTAAAAGATTATTAAACCCAATATCTCCCATTTTACAAATGAATAAAATGAAGCCCAGAGATATAAAATGACTTTTTCAAAGTTCTGCAAAAAGTTAGTGGCAGAGAAAATACTGAGAATTCAATCCAAGCTTTCCTAGTTCAAATCCCATGCACTTTCCAACATACCATGCTGTTTCCTTTTTTTTGTGATTCACTTATAAAAATGGGTACAAAAAAGTCTACTCTATCTATTTTAAAGAATTGCTAAGAGGGAAAAAGTGATAATACATGCAGAAATAGTTTGGAAAAGTTAAAAGTATTAAACAAATTTAAGGTATTATAATAATAGCACCTGTTAAAACAATAGTGATTTTAACATTAACAATAATGATGATGATAATGAAACTAAAGAACAGAGAATAATTAGAACTAATTCAAAACTTTGGATATAAAAAGGGAAAAACATGGTGAATAAGGTAAAAAGACAAACAAAGTGGGAAAGGAGGAAATAATTCCACACACAATAAAATTCAAAAACACTGCAATTTAGACACAAATACTTTCCACATAACAAAGATGGGAATTTTTCAAATTGAGATGTTTTTTCAAAAATCTGACATTTTTTTCGAGGAAAAAAAAAAGAGAGAAAAATGGACTTTATATTTGGATAAATACAAAAAGATCATTATTCGTTTAAAAGGACAAAAAAAGAAAACAGATCCTGTATAATACTATGAGCAAATTTGAGACAATAAAAGATGAATGTGCTTACCACTTGTTGAATCAAATTGAATTAGTCATAATATAAATAGCATTAAAAATGATTATAAATATAGACTCTTATCCCCTCAAAACAATGTGCCTTTGGAGGCACTACTAACTACTAACTAAATAATAACTAATAAGTTGCCCCTTAAAAATTGCTATTTAGTCTATCAGAAGACGATGTCCTCTTTGTCTGGGACATCTAAATGTAGTAGACTAAGGGTGGGATCTAAATTCAGGAAGACCCTAGTTTAAATTAGCTCTCACACATTTACTAGTATATGATCTGGTGAAAATCAATTAATCTCCCCTTCTCTATCTCAGTTTCTTCAAATATAAAATGGCAAAAATCATAAAAGTCTCTACTCCCAGGGTTGTTGTAAGGATTGAGATAATATCATTTTAAGTGCTTTGCAAACCTAAAAGCTACATTTGCTGCTAATTACTATCATTATCCCCATCATCATAATCAGAGCACTTTGTACTTTGTACACGATTAACTAAAAGCAGATAGTATAGTACATAGAATGTAACCTGTTATCAGGAAGAACTAACTCTAAATTCCAGCTTAGATATTTACTAGCTGGGTAATCCTGGGCAAGTCACTTAATCTCTATCTTCTTCCATTTCTTTATCTGTAAATCAGGGATAATACCAGCATCTATTTCCAAGACAGGTATTGTGATAATCAAATAAAATAATACTTGTAAAGTACTTTGCAGACTTTAAAGTGTTATATACATTCTAGCTGTTATTATAATTATTAAATTCTAGGTAATTGTTCTATTTTTTCAGGGAGTCACTTAAGATTTCATAAACTGACATAGAAATAGTCTTGCATAACAATCTTAGCTATAAGATTTAAGATTTTTTTTTATTTCCCCTTATACAATAGGAAGGAAGATGTACAAAAGAGTGAAGTTTAAAAAGAAGGTCAAGATTTGAAGTCAGAGGACATGAGTTCAAATTGTAGTTCTGTTACTCATTGTCATTTATTATCTGTGTGATTTGGGGAAAATTCCTTCATCTACTTGAGACTAAATTTTCTTATCTGTAAAATGAGTTCCTAATCTGGAGTCTAAGAATCTGGAATCTATCAATCTATGAAAAAAGACAGACAAATAGATAAATTGTTTCACTATGACTGGCTTCTTTGAGTAATCCTATGTATTTTGTTTTACGCATTTAAAACTATTATTCGGAGGAGTCTACAGGCTTCACCAGACTGCCAAAAAAAGTCTGTCACAAACCAAAATGTTGTTAAGAGCCTTAATTAGATGATACCTTAAAAGTCTTTCCAGCTCTAAATTTCACCATCAGATAAGAACAAGGTCAGAAGGAGGGTTAAAGACCAGAATAGCTGGGGCTTTAAATAAGTTCCGAAGTCATTAGAAAAGTGTCTTTTTTTCCTCATTTATGCTGGAAGCAATGAAGACCAAGGGATGAAGAGGATTGGCACTGATGGGAAAATTACCAGCAATAATAGAGATAAGTAAAATTTGCTTTAGCTTTCCTCTTACTTCTGTATTATCTACCAAGAAGAATAATCTTCAGACAAGAATAGCAGAACAAAAAATGGCTACCTGGAAATTAAAATACGAAAGACTTATCCCCATGAGCCTTCTTTCTGTCACTTGTATAAGACTCTCCATTTATCAACTCTGAGCTGTGTCCATACTGGAATGCTCTGCCCTCTTCACCTTCATCTCTCAAATTATACATTCTATATACATTCTTGTAGGTCCTCTAGTTGCTACTGCATTTTCCCCCCTTCCTGATTACTTTCATTTGCTCTGTATATATCTTATGGGACTCTTCTATTAGAATGTGAGTTCTTTGCAGGCAGGAACTATCTTTGCAACCTCAGTACATGCTAAGCACAGTACTTGCCACATAAGTGCTTAATAAAAGTTGAAAAACATTTATATAATGCTTTAAGGTTTATAAAGTAATTCATATATATTATCTCACCTGCTAAAATGTTCTAAGTTACCTAAAGTCATTTATCCCAGACAAATGGCATTTTTAACATATTTAAAGAATTGGAGAAAAAATCCTGAATCTCTACTGGTTATCTTTCAAGGGACTTAAGAGAAGGTACAGACCTAAAAGCAAGGATACTGATTTAAAAAACAAAAAAGGGGAAGGGGGAGGAGGGAGAGAATATGGGCGGGGAACTGTAAGAGGAAGCATATCATAATGGCTCAGAGTCAGAAAGACCTGAATTCAAGTTGTGACTATGTCATACACTTATCTCAGGCAACTCTTTAAGCCTATGCATTGCAGAATTATTGATCTGAATTTGTAGAAGGATTTGAGTATCCTCACTAGGAAATTTCTTCACCAATGAAATGACAGATCTAGACAAATAGATGTAAGATAGACAAGTAGATAAGTGAGAGAGAGAGAGAGAGGGAGAGAGAGAAGGTACAACTCAATGAGCTCCATATCAATTTCTGATAAAACTTTAGATTTCCAAAAAAATGGTCTGTGAGCACTTACAAAGAAAAGAAGCAATAACTAAATTTAGATTTATGAAAAATAAGCTTTACTATGGAATTTAATATCTGAGTAAATAGAAGGTTTCTGGGAATAGTGTCAAGGAGGGGGTGGAGGGACAAAGAGGCAAAGTCTATAGATACCATTAAATAATTGGATTTATCTTGTGTGTCTGTCTTGGACAACTAAATTAATCAAGCTTTGCTCTACAAATAGGGTCAGAGAAGTGGTGAGAGTGATCTGGGGAAAGAGGCAAATTGAAACAGGGAATCATTAAATAATTGAATTTCACATTCTTTCCTTGGATCACTGTCTACTTAAGAGAGTGTTGAAAATCCAGCCCAAGTTAAAGGTTGGTTAAGCCACATCTAATTGTTCTCAATCAACTAATAAGCAATTAATGTGCTATGTGTCACACTATCCAAGGACCTAAAAATATAAAAATTAAATGAAAAGTTTTAAGAAGCTTACAACCTGTCTGAGTTCAAGACACCAGGACCAGAAAAACTAAATCCTAGGGTACTAAAAAACTACTACTTGTGAATGTAGGGTGCTAGT
Source organism: Antechinus flavipes (assembly GCF_016432865.1). Lineage (NCBI taxonomy): Eukaryota > Metazoa > Chordata > Mammalia > Dasyuromorphia > Dasyuridae > Antechinus > Antechinus flavipes. Next base: position 271,761,184 of record NC_067401.1, read on the forward strand.
GACTTTTAAAGAACTAAGTATAGAAAGGTTGCCATAAAATTCAGAAAATATTAGAAATGGAAGCTGGCCTCTTTGTAGTGGCCAGAACCTGGAAACTGAGTGGATGCCCATCAACTGAAGAATGGATGAATAAATTATGGTATATGAATGCATTATGAATATTATTGTTTTGTAAGAAATGACCAGCAGGATGATTTCAGAAAAGCCGGGAGAAAATGCATGAACTGATGCTGAGTGAAATGAGCAGGACCAGGAGATCATTATATACTTCAACAACACTACTATATGATCAATTCTGATGGATGTGGCTCTCTTCAACAATAAGATGAACCAAATCAGTTCCATTTGTTTACTAATGAATAGAATCTGCTACACCCAGCAAAAAAACTCTGGGAAATGAATGTGAACCACTACACAGCATTTCCAATCCCTCTAATTTTTGTCCACCTGCATTTTTAATTTCCTTCACAGATTAAGTGTACATTATTTCAAAGTCCGATTCTTCTTGTGAAGCAAAATAACCATATAGTATACATATATTGTATTTAACATGTATTGGTCTACCTGCCACCTGGGGAAGGGGTTGGGGAAGAGGAGGGGAAAAATTGGAACAAAAAGTTTTACAATTGTCAATGCTGAAAAATTACCCATGCATATATTCTGAAAATAGAAAGCTGAAAGAAAGAAAGAAAGAAAGAAAGAAAGAAAGAAAGAAAGAAAGAAAGAAAGAAAGAAAGAAAGAAAGAAAGAAAGAAAGAAAGAAAGAAAAAAGAAATGGAAGCTGGCTACTATTAGCCTGTTTGTTGAGGGGATAGAATGTTTTTTTTTTTAATCTTTTTTTTTTTGTTGTTGTTGTTTCTTTTCTTTTAATTTGATACTATAATACAATAAATATATTGTTACAAAACAAAAAGAAAATTGCCTACAATATAGTCTCCCAAAATAAGTTATTAATTGCAAGCAAAAAGAAAAAAAGTATCTTTTGCCCTGATATTAATCCATTATATTTGGATAGTACCTTAAAGACAGTTAAGTGCTAAATAAATGTTTGTTGAATTAAATGGAATTAAAGATAAAGAAGTCCTAGTTCCAAGGGTGGAGTCAAGATGATGGAGTAAATCCAAGAACTTGAACAGCTCTCCCAGTTTCCCTTGTAAACCACATGAAATCAAGCCTCCGAAAAGTCTGTCAGAATGAAACCTCTCTCCAGCTCAAAATAGACTAAAAACCTTCAAGAAAAGTCAGTCTCACTGGAGTAAAAAAGGCACTTAGCTCAACTCAGACAGACTCTGGGAAAGCCAGTGAGAGGGTCTTAATCACAGCAAATCAGCAACAAGATCCTTGGTCCTGACTCAGTAGAAGAGCACAGCAGGAAGGCAGCTTCCAATCACAGTTCAGAAGGCAAACTCTGGGAAACCAGGTTATTTCCTGAAAGGAGCCGGCAAAGCTACCCTCTGCAAACACAAGGGACCCCTGTCTGAAAGCCAAAGCTCAGAGCTGCACAAGAAACGTAATACCCCCTTTATCCCAGGAACAGTGCTCAACCATAAAAGTCAAAAAAGAAGAAAATACCAAAAGAAAAGGAAAGAAAATGAGTAAGAAACAGAAAAGAACCTTGCCCATAGAAAGCTACTATGGTGACAGGGCACAACTCAAATGAGGACAGAATGTCCACAGAAAAAATCTCAAAGAGGGATATGAATTGGTCTCGAGCCCAAAGAGACTTCTTGGAAGTGTTCATAAAAGAGTTTAAAAGGCAAATAAGAGAGGTAGACAGAAAATGAGAAAGGAAATGAGAGATATAGAAGAATCAATAGCTTGAAAAAGGAAAGCAATTCCTTAAAAATAAACTGACTATAGACCATAGATACGACCCAACAATCAAGGCCTATAATAATGTAGTATTTGACAAACCCGCAAACTCCAGCTTCTAGAATAAAAACTCATTATTTGATAAAAATTGCTGGGAAAACTGGAAAATAATATGTCAGAAACTCAGTGTGGATCTCCATCTCACATTCCATACCAAAATAAGGTACTCCATAGCACACTCCATACCAAAATGGTTACATGATTTAGGTATAAAGATTGATACCATAAACAAATTAGGGAACAAGGAATAATTTATCTTTCAGAATTTTGGAGAAGGGACAACTTGGATTACATTAAGTTAAAAAGTTTTTCCACAAACAAAACCAACAGAAATAAGATTAAAAAATAAGTACAGAACTGTGAAAAAAAAAAATCTTTACATCCAGTGTTGCTGATATTTCTGAAATATATAAAGAACTGTGTCAAATTTATAAGAACATAAGTCATTCTCCAATTGACAAGTGGTCATAAGACATGAAGACAATTTTCAGATGGAGAAATTAAAGCCACCTATTGTAATATGAAAAAATGCTCTAATTAATGATTAGAGAAATGCAAATTAAAACAAGTATTGTGTATCTCAAGGAAATCATAAAGGAAGAAAAAGGTTCTACATGTGCAAAAATGTTTGTAGCAACTCTTTATGTGGTAACAAGGAATTGGAAAATGAATAGATGTCCATCAATTGAGGAATGGCTGAATTGAGTTGTGGTATATAAAGGTAATGGAATATTATTGTTTTATAAAAATGACAAACAAGATGATCTTGGAAATGTCTGGAAAGAGTTACATTAACTGATATGAGCAAAATAAGTAGAACTGAGAATACACTATACACAGTAACAGCAAGAATATGCAATGAGAACTATAAAGATGTGATTTTTCTCAGTAGTTCAGTGATTTGAAGCAATCCCAATAGACTTTGGGCAAAAAATATAATTCAAAAAAAAAAAAAAAAAGATCTTTGAAGATTGAATATAAATCAACACATGCTTCATTCATTTTTTTTTCTCTCCCATCATTTTCCCTTTTTGTTCTGATTTTTCTCTCCCAACATGATTCACAAAATAATATGTATTTAAATAAATTAATTAAAAACAATAACAAAAAAGGATAAAAGGTCATTTCTCAGAAAAACAAGATGGTTATTTATTTTAAAGGTATCAGAATAATAGGTTTTAGTGGAACAATGAGATGACCTCCAAAAAAAAACCTTTAGCTTATATAGCCACCAAACATGGAAATGAAAAATAATAAACTGAGTGTCTGTTAATAAAACTAAACAAAACTATTAAGCAATGTTCCAGAAGAGTCAGAGTTGGTTTTGAAAAGTAGATAAAGCATCTAGCTTCAGTGTCCTTGACATTTCTTTTATGGTGTTGGACATATGAAATGTTTTAAGGTTTGCAAAACTCTTTAGTTTATTTGATTCTTCCAACAAATCTTTGAGATAGATTCTATTATTTATTTCCATTTTAGAGATGAGAAAATTGAGGCTATAAGAGGTGGTTATAAGAGGTTAACTGACTTGCCTAGGATCTGTCTAAACAGAGAGTGTCTAAAATAGGGTTCACATTCATATCATCTTAGCTCCTATGCACTGAGTCACCTAGCTGTAGATTCATCTTTCTATAAATCCTCTCTAGAGCTTGCGCAACACACTAAACATTTTTCTTTGGATCTTTTAATCATAAAACATATCAAAATAATGCTTAAAAATTTGCTACTTCTTATTTTTAAGGGATCTCAAGATACTAGTCTTGAGATTTATAGGTATACAATATATTTATGATTTTTCTATTTAAAAATGCTTACAATAACTAAAACATACACACACAGCCCCTCCTCCAAACTATCAAATCAGAAGATCTTAAATATAACATGTAAATGTTTCTTTGTATGATCCTTTGATTCTTAGTCTAGTCTTCTAAACCTTTTCTCAAAATTTGGAGCCTAATGAGTAGTGCTTGCTTGTGGTGGAGGTTAAGTTGCAAAGGAAACAGATTAGCTGCTTTACTAAAACTCGCATGTTTTGACTTCTGGCAGTGTACTCTGATAGAGGACCATGACCACTGCCAAAGATAAGTCATAAAACTGGAACACTGGGCAGTCCATCAGCATCCTAGATCTGAAGAAAAGCCTTAGAGTGACTCAAATGCACAAGAGAAAATGTTTCCTCCTCACAAGAGGTATAAGAGCCCATTAAAAACCCTTATGAAAATCACAATGAAACCACCAATTGTGGAACAATCACTAACAATCTCTGCACTGCCTGATTGTCTATCACTCTTGGATGATGCCTTGAGATTCTTTTTTTTATCCTCCAGGAATAACTTAAAGCCCTGTATGGGACTTTGCAGGGGTCTGTACTTCTAGCTCTCTCTGATCTTCAGAAAGGTTTCATGGTTACTATGCAAACTACCTCTAGAATCACTGCTGGCTACCCATTGTCAGTGATAGTTAGTATTAATGTACCTCCAAAAAAGCTTCCTGTAGTCACTTTTTAAAGTCTTCCCTTTTTACTGGGATCCAAACAGACTAGTTAGGTGGGCAATAGACCAAGACAGAGTTACAAGTGCCTTCCTTTAGTTCAATAGCCAGTGGCCAAGAGGTGGGACTAAGTAGCCTGACAATTGCATCTCCATGGATATGAAAGGACAAGTAGTCTCACTGCTATCTCCCATCTCTCCTGGAGTGAGCAAGAGTCAGGTCACTGAACTACATGTTCTAGCTGTAGGAATCCCTGTATACCCTCCTTTGTTTACAAGCATTGTTTATAACAATGACGATCAATTAGCCAGGAGCTAAATTGCTATTTCTATAATTTAGATTCAAGATTCAAGAAGACAGCAAGGGCTGGGCTGGGTGACTGAGGTTCAATGGGAAGGTCTTTCCTATCCCACCATATCATAAACTGCTAACCATGGTTGGGACTAGGACCTTAGCAGCCATCTCAATATCCTGATGAGCACAGAGCCCAGTGATTCAGAACTCAACTCAAGGGCTGTAAGTCTCAATCTCATGCCTCAATAATTAATAACTCCTTGTTGAAGAGCCAAGAGTACTGACCAAGGATATGATTGGTGTCATTAATTGCTACTATCAGAATCAGTCCCTTCTTTAAAAAAATTTTTTTTAATTTTTATTTACTTTATTTCAAATTTATGAAATAAAATAAATATTTCCATAACATAGTATAATTTTAGAAAGATGATCCATATGAAACTGAAAACATCTATTATGTATAACCTGCTATTCCTTTTAAATCTACAATAAAGTTATCATGTAAATTTTTCTTTCCCCAGTGATGACTACTATTAGAAATAAATATGAGTATATGTACAATATATATGTATATATATGTATGCATACATTTATATGTGTAAAATCATTCTATATATATTTCTATATATGAGGTCTTTCTCTGGATATAAATAGTATTTTCCTTCAAATGTTTTTTGTGGCTAATTTGGGTATTTATAATAATCAAAAAGACTTATTTGCCCAAAATTTCTTAAAGGAATTCCTTCCTCCAATGGTCCAGAGAAAGCCAAGGCCTTCAAGGCAGTGTAAGTGCTTGATTTTTACTAAGTAACTATATCACATTAAAGATTGAATAGTCCTCAGTCATTATCTAATCCTATTTCTTCATTTTGCATTATTAGAAGACTAAAGTCCAGAGATCTCAGCTGATTTTTCTTATGGTGACATAGTTAGATGGTTGATGAACCTAGAACAAAAGTCTCCAGTAACTTCCAGTACAAGCTCTTTTTAGTCTTATATTAGGTAAAGTGACTTTCACAGCACTTAGGCCATATTCTTGACTTTAAATATTTTGCCAATAGCAGTATTCATAAACATTAACCTTTCCTTTACTGAAATATTTACATTTATTATTAGAGTACTTTTTATGATCTAAAGGAAGAGTCTCCAAACTTATAAATATCTTTACTCTTAGAATAAATCAGTAAGCATTTGTTAAGAGCCCACTATGTTTCAGGTGCTGTATAGACAAATATAAAAAATGAAATAAATATTGTCTTCAAGGAGCCAAAGCCCTGCCCTATGTGATTACCACAAATGAACATAAAACAATATGTAAAACAATTCAATCACAATAACAATAAAAAGGGGTAGGAAAAGGGAGAACACCTATTTTATAGTTAAAATACACTATTTTGAGATAAAAGTAAGAGGAATTAAAGTATTACCTTTTCATCTAGCACTCCATTACGATCAAATTGGTAAAATGATGCTAGATGAGTAATAATCCACCAACTAAAGCCCAATGGATCCTTGGAGGGGACAACAAGAAGAGAAGGTCGTTCTGTATCATTTGGTTTCTTAAAAAGATTCTTTAGAAGTTTATTCATCCATTTCCAAAAGGGCTATAGAAACAGAAATGATTCAAATGCAATTAAATTAAAACATTCTTCTAGGATCATGTATTTTGAGTTTTATGATAAAATTGTCATAAAAATATGAATGAAACCACTCATTATTCAATAGCTTTGAAAAGCCCTGAAATTATTAGAATTTTTCATTATTTAAAAGCAAGCAAGTTCTCTAGCCCCCACAGAAGAAAAAGCTGCAAGCACAGAAATTGCAAAGTTTAACATGCTATATTTTGCTCACATCTAAAATAATAGAATGAAAAACCAAATGTCAAAATCAAACCAAAAAAAAGACAATATAGTTGCATCTTTAAAAAATGGACAAGACAACACTGTATGTATTATTATTTAATTTAAAGATACCTAAATATTAAGATTTATTTGTAAACAAAAGTCTACTTGATTACTGATCCAATGAACCCAAATCTATTGAAAATATGAGATTCAAAACAAATTCAAAACAAAAATACTGAATAAAAGCAGATATGGCAAATAGGCAAACATGAATAGTTAAAATTCAATGGTCTTTAGGGAGAGAAGTAAAGGAGACAGAAAAACTGCCACAGGCTCACCACCAATCTTTCTTCTCCTCATCCTGCAGAAAAGTGAGTCTGGCTTGCCTCATACCATCCTCTAATTCTTCCTATGATTATTTGTATACACCAAACATCAAGCCAGCAAGAAACAGTGAGAAAGGCCATTTTTCCAAACATATGCTAATAGAATCATTGTCCAATAGATAATTAGCCTTAAGTGCTCGGTTGTCTGATTCAAGTACACCTTTTAAGAGTTTCAGCCCTTTACATTGAACACTGTCACCTAAATTTCGAAAGGATGAAACATAGACTTTTATTCTTAGTCAGGGATGCAATGTAAAGCAATGGAACTGGTGCATTGGCTAAAGTCAGGAAGACTTGAGTTCCAGTTTGAACCTAGCACTTTAATTTCCTAGCAGTGAGACCCTAGGCAAGTTATTTAACCACTATCTGCTCCATTTCAATCAACTATTAAATTGTTATAATTATTCTCCTCTCCTTCCAGCTTGCTGTGAACATCAGAGGAAATAGTATAAAGCACTTAGCAAAATGCCTGGTATACAGTAAGCACTTAAATACATGTTCTCTTCATCCTGCTTATCCAATATTATTTACATTAGAAATATTTGCCTAACCCATTCAAGCAAATTGTGGGAGTAAGAATTTTAAAGACAATATTTGACTTGGCAAATGCTGAATAATCAAGAGTTGTCAATCCTATAATGGTGTAATGTGGTGAAAAATAGCATTAGACTTACAATCTGGAAACTTGGGTTCAAATCTAATTCCTGCAATCTGACCAAGTCAATTAATTTCTGTAAGCTCAATTTCCTTATTTATAAAATAGGACTAATAAATAATATACTATCTTTCTCACAGATTGTTGTATCCAAAGATGAAGTACTCAATATAAATAAATTCAGTATGGTATTTTGACCTTTTTTGTAATTGTGGTTTGCTTGCTTTTTTTTCCCCCTTAAGTCATTTTTCTCTTTTGATCTGGATTTTTCTTATACAGCATGACAAATATGAAAATAAGTTTAGAAGAATTGCACATATAATTACTTGCTATCTAGGGGAGGGGTAAGGAAGGATAGAAAGAAGAAAAATTTGGAACACAAGGTTTTATAAGGGTGAATGCTGAAAACTATCTTTGCATGTCTCTTAAAAAATAAAAGGCTTTTATTTATGCAATATATTAAAAAAATTTTTATGAACTATAACTTACTTCTGTGTGACACCCTTTACTTCTATGATCAAGAAATTGAATAAGCAGGACCCATAATTCTTTGATGCATAAGCAGGGACAGTGGTGACTTATTAAAGCTTCAGAAGGCCTAACCTGAGAAAGAAAATAGAAAAATAAAGCACTGGATAACAAAAAAGTAGGATTCAATTTCTCCTATTGCTTTTAAAGAAAAAAATATTCTCTCCATTCCTCAATTTGCTTTGATAGAAATAAGGACTGGGCTAGTGGTTTTGTGGGTGCAATGAACTTTCGGTTATGAGTACAATTCTGAACTTTCTCAGTCAAACTCTTACAGAGTTGCCTGAGGCATTGAGAGGTTAAGTGACTTGGCCTGGATTACAGCCATTATATATAAGACGTAAGATTTGGAATCAATTCAATTGAATTTAATAAACATTTAGTATGTGCCAGGCACTGTGCTACAGAGAATCAGGGAATCCGGTTTCCAAGGCCACCTCTTTGACATACCATACTGTCTTTCATAACTTTTAAAATTTATACCCAATTATGGAATAGCCTAAAACAAACTGTACCATTTGATAATTTCTAAAAGAAATTTCCAAACACAGCAAAAATAATTATATAAACAAAAGATCAAGTGTGCATTACTGTCAAGCTTTTATCAAATCTGTCTCAATATTATTTATTCAGTCTACCAGAATGAAAAAGGACTTCGAATGAAAAGAATGAGCTAGACGGGAAAGATTCAAATTTGTTGACAATAAAAGTTGCCAAACTTTTTATATTAAATGTATCCAGTTTATAAAGACAATGATTTCCACCTTATGCAATATTTCTGCAATATAAAAATATCTTTAATGACTGAGTAGTGTAGAAGTATGTATGCACACATATTTTTGTAGGAAGAATAATTAAACTTTCAATGTTTCATAAATCTATTTCTGTAAATCAATAGGAGGCAGATGTTCTTTTAACATGATGGATAAAAGCTATTTTAATGGTATGGTTTACATTACTGTTTTCTATTTAATTACAGCATGAATTATTTCAATTATAAACATGAATGCATTCATGTGGATTACCTTAAAAGAACACATGTAGTTAATGCTTATAGGCTTTCAAGTAAAAGCTTAACTATAGACATAAAAAATCCTAACTATTAAATTAAAAAAAAAAAAATTAAGGGCAAAAAAATTCCTGATCTATACAATGCTTAGACCTAAATATATGTCTAAGATTTAAAATTAAGCGATCTTCAGTACCTCAGTGGGTCTGTGATGATCTCATCTACATTCTTTGAAATTAAATAACAATTTATAAATCTGAGACTAAAACCTGTCCATCTCCTGAAATTAAATCAACAGAACATAGTTCTTTTTAACCATTGACTGCTATGCAAACAAAGCCATTAAATTTTACTGATCTACTGTATTAAAAAAAAACAAAAAAAAAAACACAACTTTAATACTGCTAAATGTATGATCTCTTTGTGAACTCAGACTTTTTATAAATCAAGTCAAATCTCTCAAAGCTGGTCAGCTATCTTTGTTCAACTGCTTCTCACTTATCTCATCACTAGATAGCAGTGTAGGAACACATCATTACAGGACTACACTAACTTATTTCAACATTAGTGACAATCCCCAAACCCTAGATGTTTCAATACTTTTAAGGTTTTTCATTAAATAACATGTCAGTTTTATTGTTGTTCAAGGTCATTATTGGTCAGCAGTTTATAGACTCCAGAGATTTAGAAAGTTGAATGAAAAGTAATTATGGAAAAGGTTGTTGGGGAGGGGAGAGGGAGGGCAGCGAGGGAGATGGAAGGAGAGGAGAAAACAGAAAAGAAGAGGCTACAGGAGAGGAGAGGGAGATTTTTTTTTTCAAAATCTACTATTCTTACCACCTGCCAAGATTTAACATTTATGAAAAGAGTTGTCTTGATGAAAGACCATTCTAAAGCATTAAATGGAAAATTACCTTTTAACCTTTCATATAACTGTCCAGTTAACTCCCATATAAGTCTACAGGCATTCTGTTTTGTCTTTTGAGAGAAAGAAGACCTTTTTTGTTTTAATTAGTAGCATTAAGCCTCATTCTGAGTCTCACACACTTGGAATTTAATATAATTTTGTTTTCCCATTCAGCTGTCACAAAGTATTTAAATAAACATCATGGGACTTGCAATACTGTAGACAAATTAAATATTTTGGACTAAGCACCTCCATATAAATGGAAGCAATACACTAAATATAAAAACAGTCCTACACAATCAAAAGGATGAGACACTTTTATACCATTACCTTGGCATACCTACTGACTGACAAACTTATTAGGTCACAAAGGAGATTTTCACAATGTTCTTTAAACAGGCTGACGCTGGTCAAATTCTCACCAACCATATTCATTAACTGATAACTATACACAATCTGTTCTAAAAAACAAACAAACAAAAAAGAAAATCTTTTCAAAATGTATCCTACTCAGGGCTTCTAAAATTTGTCCACTCATGATCTCTTTTTGCCTGAGAAATTTTTACATGACCCCAGGCACACAGGTATATAAAATACGTACGCAAAACAAACATTTGCTTATAATATATCATAATTTTGCAACCCCCGCATTCAGTTATGAGACCCCATGTGGTGTCTTGACCCACAGTTTAAGAAATTGTGGTTCTATAAAATTTCTTTAACAGAAAAGAGTAGTAAAATTCACTTCCTTTAGCAACGTCTTACAAAGTCTACATTAATTGGTTTTACAAAAAAAGATACAGTTTGAGGATATATTCCTTGCTACTAATACTGATAAACATTACCAAAAGTTCTTTCATATTCTTTTTGCAGATGTATAGATATTTCTATATTCTTAAAGACATTTATCTAAAATATTTGGTATAACTAAAAGGGCTTCAAGTAGTCTGTCAGTCAACAAATATTTGTTAAGTGTCTAATATATTTCAGATGCCATATCAAGTTTTAGGGATACAAAGAAAGGCATAGGACAGCCTATATTCTCAACGAGCTCATAGATTAATGGGAAACACATGTCAATAGCTATGTAAAAACAAGAGATAAACAGGATTAATAACAATAACAATAATCACTATAGTCAGCATCTATATAAGCTATAAAGTTACAAAGTACTTCACAAATATCTCCTTTTTATCTTTACAAAAATCTTGGGGCGGTAGGTACATAATTTTTCCTATTTTTCAGATGAAGAAACTGAAAGTTATTTGCCCCAGGGCAACAAAGCTGTTAAATATTTAAGGCTGAATTCGAACTCCCTGACTCCAGGTCCTACTGTCCTATCTACTGTGCATCTTGTTGCCTCTCTTTAAGGTGGGTGATGACCAACAAAGCAAAAGGCAGCATTAAGTTAGGATTTTAGTTGGAACTAGAAAGAAATCAAGGAAAGCAGAACACTGAGATTAGAGAAAATTTGAAGAATCAAAGACAGTCAATGAAAACGTTCAATCTGGGAAATGGTGTCTCCTATGAAGAAGAGGAAGGAGACTAATGTCACTGGATCACTGAGTATACAGGGGGAAGTAAGATGTACGAAGACTGGAAAGGCAGAAGAGGTCAGATTATGAAGCCTTTCAATGTTTTCGTCTTCGTTAAATTATAATTCATTCTAAAAAATGATATTGACCACAAACTGAATTACATAAATATAAACAAACTGAAAAGTAGACACTAATAACAACACCATAATAACAAGTCAATACTCCAATCAGTGATGCTGAAGAGGGTAAAGTTGTTCAGTTCTATGAAATGCCACATCTTATAGAAATAACACCAACAAAAAGTCACATTCATCAAAAGTATTGGGAATACTAAAGTAGGAAATTCAAAGATCATTGGAACACAGGCAAGTTTGGCTTTGGAATACAAAATGAAGTAGGGCAGAGGCTAATAGTTTTGTCAAGATGACTTGCTGATCACAGCAAACACCCTTTTTCAACAACCCCAAAGGTGACTCTACATAGGGACACCCTCAGATGGTTAATATCGAAATCAGATTGATTATATACTTCACAACCAAAAGTGGTAAAGCTCTCTATAGTCAATTAAAATAAGACATGAAGTTGATTGTGGCTCATGATTTTCTTTTTGTAAAATTTAAATTGAAGAAAGCAAGAAAAATCATCAGACTTAGGTATAACCTAAATATCATCCTTTATGAATATGAAAAAAGGTATAAAGAGATCTGATAGCGTGTTTGAAGAACTATAAACAGAGGTTCACAATACTGTACAGGAAGCAACAAAAAATATTCCAAAGAAAAAGAAGAGTGACAAAAGCAAAAAAAGCTGTCTGATGAAGTTTTATAAATAGCTGAGGAAAGAAGGAAAACAAAAGGGAAAAAAAAGAAAAGTTATACCCAATTGAATGCAGAATTCCAAATAGCAAGGAGAGATAAGAAACTTTTCTTAAATGAGCAATGTAAAGAAACAGAAGAAAGCAACTGAATGGGAAAAACAAGAGATATCTTCAAGAAAATTAGCATTCTTAAGGGAACATTTCATGCAAAAATGGTCATGAACAAAGACAAAAAATGGTGAGAACTTAACAGAAGTAGAAGAGATTAGGAAAAAGTGGCAAAAATATACTGAATAATTATATAGAAAAGATCTTAAGATCACTTATCTAGAACTAGACATCCTAGAGAATGAATTCAAGTGATCTTTAAGAAGCACTGTTAACAATAATGCTAATGAAGGTGACACAAGTCCTGGTAAGCTATTTAAAATCTTAAAAGATGATGTTATTAAAGAGCTTCCCTCAGCATGTCAGTAAATTTGGAAAACTCAACAATGGCCTAGAGATTGGAAAAAATCAATTGATATCACAATCCTAAAAAAGGGCAATGCCCCAAATTGTTCAATTTATCGAATAACCAAATTACATGTGCCAGTAGTATGCTTCAGATTTGTCAAATGAGGCTTCAGCAATATGTGAACTGAGAATTTCCAGAAGAGCAGGCTGGTTTTCAAAGAGGCACAGGAATTAGAGATTAAATTGTCAACATTCCCTGAATTATGGAGAAAATAAGAGACTTGTAGACTTGATTCTTCTCAATAGTTCAGTAATCCAAGGCAATCCCAATAGACTTTGGATAGAAAATGCCATCTGCATCCAGGAAAAAACTATGGAGATTGAATGTAAATCAACACATGCTGTTCACTTCTGTTTTGTTTTTTTCTTCTCCCATGGTTTTTTCCTTTTGTTCTGATTTTTTTCTCCCAACATGATTCATAAACCAATGTGTATTATAAGTATTTTTTTTTCCAAAAGGACTTTCAGAAAAAATCTACTTATTTCATTGACCATACTAAAGCCAGTAACTGTGTGAATCACAACAAAAATGTGGCAAATCCTCAAAGAAATGAAAGTATCAAATCATTCTACTTGTCTCCTGAGGAACTTGTATGAAGGTCAAGAAGCAAGTTAGAATGAAATAGAATGACTAATTGGTTTAAGACTGAGAAAGGAATACACAATGCTATGTGTTTTCACCATATTCGTTAACTTAAAAGCAGAATGTATCAAGTGACAGGCTAGCCTGAACAAATAATAAGCCAGAACTAAAGTTGCCAAGAATATCAGCTATCTCAGATATGTAGATAAAACACTCTGATGGTAGAAAATAAAGAATTAAGAAGTTTCTTGATGAGGATGAAAAAGAAGTGTAAAAGTTGGCTTGAAGCTTAATATTAAAAAAAACAAAAATCAGAGCAATTGGTCCCATCACTTTCTGGCAAACAAAGGGAGAAGAAATAGAACAATCTCATATCAAGTTTTATATTCTGGGGCTTAAAGATCACTGAGGACGACAATTGCAGTCATGAAATTAAAAGATGCTTGCTCCTTGGAAGGAAAGCTATGGCAAATCTGGATAGTACACTAGAAAGTAGATGTATAGTCAAAGTTATGGTTTTTCCAGTATGACTGTGTATATTGTATCACTATAAGAGTAGGATTATAAGGACACATGAGTGCTACAGAAACAACATTTTTCTAAATATGGTTCTAGAGAAGACTTTTGAAAGTCCTTTGGACAGCAAGGAGATCAAATCAGTTAATACTTAATACTTTTAATAAAGAAATTGAGATTATTCATTGGAAGGACAAACACTGAAGCTGAAGCTGAAATGCTCTGTCCACATAATGATTAGACAGGTCTTACTGGAAAAGACTGAGGTTGGGAAAAGATGAATAGAAAGTGTTAAAGGATAAACATGAGGAAGGACAGATTTGAGAAAATAGAGGATAGAAGAGTATGATGTGTTATATTCATGGCATTATAAAGAATACAACACAACTGACAAAAACAATAACAAACACTAATAATATCTCCTATATATGCAATACTTTAAGCTTGCAAAATACTTTACAAAAAATAATCTCAGCACTTTCAACAATAGTGAGTGAGGAACTATTATCATTCCCTTTCACAGATGAGGAAACAGATTCACAGAAATAAAATGATTTGCGCAGAATCATAGAACAATTATTAAATGTCACAGAAGAGAAGTGAATATTGGTCTTCCAGATTTCTAAAACCATTTTTCTTTTTTAGGGCAGAAAGTAAGACTAAAACGGATGATAAACTATCCAAACATGGAAATGTGTATATACTAGAGGTCCAAGTGAGGACAAAACAGCTGGGGAGGGGATTTTCATCAAAACTTGCACATCTTCTCAAACTTAGCCATCTGACTATAGCTTAAAAAAATTATTTGGAGAACTATATTTCATGGAGGAGAAAAAAAATGAGCTGACTTCTTAAGTAATAGGAAAAAATGTCTTTTCAAAGTACTGTGGTAATTTATCCATTAAATTCTTATTTTGATGCCTTATGGTGGTATGGAAATCTACTTGGGTTCTTAAAACTCGGCTCAGTTTTGGCAGTTCCTACCAAAGCAATGAAGTTTCCTGTGAGTACAGACCTAACTGCAGCAGACTGTAATTCTATCAGCTAAGAACCAATTTAATTAAGGCACTAGATTAGCAATAAGATGATGACTTTTTCAGGTATAACAATCTTAGAAGCACTTCAATTTATCAGTAGTCATACTCATAATAAGAAAATAAAATATTTTTTAAAGTATTGTAATAATCAAGAATCTAGAATTAGGCAGGCAATAAATATTATTAAATGTTAACAATGCTAATATGATATTGGTTGGAACTTCTACTTTTCCCTTACAAAGAACCAAAACTAATCTTTATTAAATGTACATAACTCAACAAAACAGTCAGGAAAAGGAATATAAAGAAATTAATAGAAAGGCAAGACACACATTGGCACAACTTAGACTTACTTGATGCTTTTTCACTTAGGATGTGAAGAATTTCCAGCACTAACCAATGGATATCCAAATGAAGATGTATTAAATGCCATGATGGTGGAAACAGCTGTGAAAGACATTCAGAGACTGAATTATCAATTATGACTGAAATTCTTCAATACTTTCATACGTGTTATACTGCTGTATATTTTTTCTAATCACCTATTTTTCTTAGTAAACAAGGTTGAAGGCCCAATTAACTGACTACCATTCTGAAACATAGACAAACCTTTTGTCTCATTTATCATTAAAACAGCTCTATAAAGATTTGCAGTAAGGATATATTCTCACCTTACTATATTGGTTTAAGATAGACCTAACTAAAAGCACTAGAAGAAAATTGAAGAGTTTATGTAAAGTCACTTCCAACCTTTGATTCCATTCAAAGTGCAAACCAGGAAACACTTCAGAAAAATCATATAAGTTTCCATTGTTCTTATTTTAGAATTTTTCTAAGTGAAGTTAAGAAAGCAAATTTTTATCAGGTTCCTGAAGTGTCATTTTATGATTTTAAATACTTCTATGAGCCATTATTTTTATGAGGATGGCATTAATTTGATATTAAAATATCCTCATCTTGTCAGGATTTTTCATTAGTGTGAAATTCAAACTATACACTTAGGTTGTTAACACCACAATAAAAATAGTTACATTACTCAATGCATTATTTTTTTAAAAATCTGATAATGGTGCTACTTCTTGCTGGTTCATGTGACTATGTGATCATAGCCTCAAAAGGCAAATTTTTAAAAACAATATTCTTTGTTCATTAAGTGGTGAAATCATGGGGCATTTTGCTATTAAAAAAATTATCTTTTCTCCTACTCATTTTTTTTCAAGTTCAATTCAACTCAACAAGTTCTTATTAAACATCAATATATGACTGACATCCTACCCTCATTCTACTAAGGAGGAATAAGAAATGATATGTATATACTAGTACATTTATGTACAGCAAATATATAAATCAATTTCTGTGGTGGGAAAGTGTTCCATAAGAAGAAAATAGGGAAGTCCTCCTGTGGGTGATGTTGAGCTAAGGATTCTAAAAACTCTGGAGAGATGAGAAGAGTGTTTTAGGCATGAGGGACAGCCTATATAGACGTATGGAAATAAAAGAAAAAATATCATGTATAGAGAATAAGGAGTAGGCCAGTTGGTTAGAAACAATGCATTAAGAGGGAGTGATAGGTTTAATAAAACTTTATTCTGTTGATTTTCTAGTTTAACTATCTTAAATTTGCCTATATAATGCAATTAAGAATCTGTTTGGCAAAGTGGATAGGGAGTGGCTTCAGAGTAAGGACACCTGGGCTCAAGAACCACCCCTGGGAATATATAACCCTGATCAAATTACTTTACCTCTTAGTGATCAGGACAATTATTTAAGAAGGAAAGAAATGAGCAATTATTAAGTAATTATTTGGCACCAAGTACTGTATTGAGTGTTTTACAATCAATTGATTTGGTCCTTATAACAATCTTGTGAGGGAAGTGCATTTTACAACCACACAAAGTGCAAAATTTCCATTTTACAATTGGGGAAAGTGAGACAAATAAAAATTAATGATTTGCCCAGGGTCAAACAGCTACTATATATCCAGAGTCAAATTTGAACAAAAGTTTTCCTGACTCTAATGACACTGCTTCACATAGGTACCAAGTTGCAGAAAAGATGTTGATCTGCATTGATCATGGCAATGGAGTTTTTCTCATGAGAATTTCACAATACCAATGCAATCACAGGCCAAGTACCATTGTATTCCATAAGGATCAGTAACAGTTGGCCATATTTACTTCATGATCACTTACATGACTTCATGCTTATTTCCATTTCCATTTTTTCTTGTCACTAGCTTAAATTACATATTCTTCTGAGTGGTTGTTATTGGGGTTTTTTTTAGTGATATAAGTTCATATGTGGGGGGGAAAGACAAGTTTAGTATATTCTACGAGAATTTGGCAAGGATGGGGGAGGGAGAAGAAAAGAAAAGAAAAAAGAAAACAAAACAAAACAAAAGAAAAAAAAAGAAAAGAAAAGAAAAGAGGAAGAAGCAAGCACAGGAAAAGCTAGAGAACTCAACTTGGAAGTAACTTCTCCATTTTTTGTCCTTCTGTACTTTCTTATGTATTTACATCCTTATGTACTTTCTGTCTTTTATTCTTCTTCTCATGTACTTACTAAGAGGTTAATTTATGTCACTCTTATTTACATAAATAGCTTATCACAACTACAAGATTATAAGCTCCATGAGAACAGGTGAGAATCTTATTTTTCTATCTCCTAAACTGATAGGAAAAACTGAGATCTATAATAGAAATTTGTGGAATTTTACTTTCTTATGACATTACTTTAAATAGTATTAGACATATCAATATCTTACCTGCATGAAGGCAGGTAAATGATCAGACCACAGAATCTCTTGATGTCCTGTCTAGTTCTAAAGTTAGGATTTCTAACATTAAGGATTTAACTGAATTTTATTTTAATTTTACTAAAGGTTCTAGAAGCAGAAAAAAAGAAAATTGTTAACTACTAGCATTTTATAATAGTGCCTACTTCCTTTTCTATGAAATATTTTCATGAAAATTTTTGGGCTCTCCAAGCCTTTAAGCTCCCTAACAGGAAGACAATAGAAGCTTTAAAATATAAGTATTTGTATATCTTTTTAATTCATTTTGTTTCTTGTAGATTTTTAGCTCAGATTCCACTGTTATTTGCTGATACACATAAAAAGGGATGCCAATTTTAATGATTGCCTTAAGGTACTCTCATGGAGAAAGAGTGACCTGGCAATGTTGATATAATTATTTTGTAAAATTCTTTTTTTGTTTCTTTCTGTGAAAACTATATATTAACAATGAATAAAAGAAGGCAAACCTTTATTTGGTTTTGCACTACAAATGCTCCTGGGATAACACTGGAGTGGTCAGAAAGACGGCCAATGTATAAAATCAATCCATGAAGTTCTTCAACTAATACAGAAGGAAGCTGGGCTTCCAAAGTCTCATATGGATGAACTGGAACGTCATTCTCTGTGTCATGTATTCTCAAGTACCTGAAAACCCATAAGATACTGTTATCCACCACACATCAATCATACATGCATATTAGGTTTTTAAATGAACCTGATATCTTACCTAAAGATGAAAATTTTCACATAATGAAGAAACATAACACATTGATGCCTAATATTGTTTGCTTCAGAGTGTAAGACTGATGCCTGACCTGTAAATAAAGTAAACATTATTAACCTCAAGAATTGTCCTACAGAAAAGACTGATTAGTGTCTCTTTCATCCCACTGCTTCCTGCTC
Organism: Antechinus flavipes; assembly: GCF_016432865.1. Taxonomy (NCBI): domain Eukaryota; kingdom Metazoa; phylum Chordata; class Mammalia; order Dasyuromorphia; family Dasyuridae; genus Antechinus; species Antechinus flavipes. The sequence continues at coordinate 271,779,873 of NC_067401.1, forward strand.
CCCTCTCACACAATGAACTTACAGAAGGTTTAGGATCAACAAAATCTTGGCATTAATACTCTTAGCAATTTATTCCCTTCCTTTGTTGTCTTCTGACAATTAACTTTACTTCACTTACTTCATAATCCACTGACACCAGTCTGCTTGAAGTTCCTCAAACACCATACTTCATCTACTATCTCCTCTGTCTTTAAACTGACTGTTCCTCCCCAACTCCATATCATACCTGTAAAATCTTCTGTTTCCTCACCTCTATCTCCCTGGATTTTTTCATGACAACTCAAATTCCAGCTTCTTTAGAAGGCCTTTCCCACAATAACTAATGTTTTCACCTTTTAGATTACCTTCATCTACTCTTTATATATCTATGTATCTAGTTACTTGTATGCAAATTGATTTATCACTATGTTTGGAGAGTGGCAGTATTTTCCACTATATCCAGTTCTTTTATTAGGTTAGGTTATTTAATTTGTGATGGGCTGACCCTAGTAATGGGACTATTCCAATCAATCAACCATAATTTGTTAAGTATCTATTAGAAAACAAATATTGTTTTAGGCTCTGAGGATAAAGAGACTAAAGTGAAGCAATTCTTGCCTGACTCATTGTGGCAAATAGAGCACTGAACCTGGAGTCAGAAAGTTCAAACTCTATCTCAATACTGGGCAAGTCATTTAATTTCTTTTTTGCCTCCATTTTCTCAGCTTTAAAATTGAGATAAAAACAGCTGCTACCTATATTAAATGTTATGGAATATTATTGTTCTATAAAAAATGATCAGCAAGATGATTTCATAAAAGCCTGGAGAGACTTACATGAACTAATGATAAGTGAAACGAGCAGAATCAAAAGAACATTATACACAGCAATAGGATTATACAATAATCAATTCTGATGGGCATGGTTCTTTTCAACAGCAAAGTGATTGAGGGCAATTCCAAAGCTCTTGTGCTGGAGAGAGCCATCTCTACCCAGAGAGAGGACTGTGGGATTGAATGTACATCATAACATAGTGTTTTCACTTTTTTTTGCTATTGTTTGCTTGCATTGTTTTATTTTGCTCTTTTTTTCCCTTTTTGATCTGATTTTTCTTGTGCAGCATGATAATTGCGGAAATATATATATATATATAGAAGAAATACACAGCTTATCATGTATTGGATTAATTGCCATCAAGGGGAGGGGAGTGGGGGGAAGGGAGCAAGAAAAAGATTTGGAACACAAGATTTTGCAAGGGTGAATGTTGAAACCTATCTATGCATATGTTTTAAAAATAAAATGCTTTTAAAAAAAAAAAAGAAGAAGAAATTTCAAACAAACAAACAAGAACAACAAAACCCCAGCAGGGTATGGGTGAGTATCAAATGAGATATTTGTAAAGTGTTTAGGATGATCCATAGTAAATAGTAAGTATCATATGTTTATTCCTTCCTCCTTTCTAGGAACAAGTTCTATTGAGATGGATAAAGTATAATTTACCCTGTTTTAAAATGGAAAATACTCCAATTCTCCAAGATAGTGACAAACCAGTTTGTTAGATATTCCTCTCAAAACTCTTGTTTTTTTTTTTTCCTTGTTGACCCTCCAAAATTTTAATTTAAAAAAATCTGAAGTAGCACATAGGTACTATATATTTTTAAATCTTTGAAATATATGCAAGCTCAATTCCTTGCCTTAGCAGTTTATTTATTTTTTGTTTGTTTGTTTTTAATAACTTTTTATTAATAGAACCCATGCCACGGTAATTTTTTACAGCATTATCCCTTGCACTCACTTCTGTTCCGATTTTTCCCCTCCCTCCCTCCACCCCCTCCCCCAGAGGGCAAGCAGTCCTTTACATGTTAAATAGGTTACAGTATATCCTAGATACAATATATGTGTGCAGAACCGAACAGTTCTCTTGTTGCACAGGGAGAATTGGATTCAGAAGGTATAAATAACCCAGGAAGAAAAACAAAAATGCAAGCAGTTTATATTCATTTCCCAGTGTTCTTTCTTTGGGTGTAGCTGCTTCTGTCCATCCTTGATCAATTGAAACTGAATTAGCTCTCTTTATCGAAGAGATCCACTTCCATCAGAATACATCCTCAAAAGTATCGTTGTTGAAGTATATAATGATCTCCTAGTTCTGCTCATTTCACTTAGCATCAGTTCATGTAAGTCTTGCCAGTCCTCTTTGTATTCATCCTGCTGGTCATTTCTTACAGAACAATAATATTCCATAACCTTCATATATCACAATTTACTCAACCATTCTCCAATTGATGGGCCTCCATTCATTTTCCAGCTTCTAGGCACTACAAACAGGGATGCCACAAACATTTTGGCATATACATATCCCTTTCCCTTCTTTAGTATCTCTTTGGGGTATAAGCCCAGTAGAAACACTGCTGGATCAAAGGGTATGCACAGTTTGATAACTTTTTGAGCATAGTTCCAAATTGCTCTCCAGAATGGCTGGATGTGTTCACAATTCCACCAACAATGTATTAGTGTTCCTGTTTTCCCATATCCCCTCCAACATTCCACATTATCTTTCCCTGTTCTTCTGGCCAATCTGACAGGTGTGTAGTGGTATCTCAGAGTTGTCTTAATTTTCATTTCTCTGATTAATAATGATTTGGAGCATATTTTCATATGTCTACAGTTTTAATTTTTTTGTCTGAGAACTCTCTGTTCATATCCTTTGATCATTTATCAATTGGAGAATGGCTTGATTTCTTATAAATTAGAGTCAATTCTCTAGATATTTTGGAAATGAGGCCTTTATCAGAACCTTATCAGAAAAATGTTTTCCCAGTTTATTATTTCCCTTCTAATCTTATCTGCATTAGTTTTGTTTTACAAAAACTTTTCAATTTGATATAATCAAAATTTTCTATTTTGTGGTCAATAGTGATCTCTAGTTCTTCTTTGGTCATAAATCCCTCCCTCTTCCACAGGTCTGAGAGGTAAACTATCCTATGCTCTTCCAATTTATTTATAATCTCATTCTTTATGCCTAGGTCATGAACCCATTTTGACCTTAACTTGGTGTACGGTGTTAAGTGCGGATCAATGCCTAGTTTCTGCCATACCAATTTCCAATTTTCCCAGCAATTTTTGTCAAATAATGCGTTTTTATCCCAAAAACTGGGGTCTTTGGGTTTGCCAAACACTAGATTATTAAAGTTATTGGCTGTTTTGTCCTTTGAACCTAACCTATTCCATTGATCAACTAGTCTATTTCTTAGCCAATACCAGATGGTTTTAGTAACTGCTGCTTTATAATATAATTTTAGATCTGGTACAGCTAGGCCACCTTCATTTGATTTTTTTTCATTAATTCCCTTGAAATCTTGACCCTTTGTTTTTCCATATGAACTTTGTTGTTATTTTTTCTAGGTCATCAAAATAGTTTTTTGGGAGTCTGACTGGTATAGCGCTAAATAAATAGATTAGTTTAGGTAGTATTGTCATCTTTATTATATTTGCTCGCCCAATCCAAGAGCATTTAATATTTTTCCAGTTGGTTACATCAGACTTAATTTGTGTGGAAAGTGTTTTATAGTTTTGCTCATAAAGTTTCTGATTGTCCCTTGGTAGATAGATTCCTAAATATTTTATACAATCAGTAGTTACTTTAAATGGAATTTCTCTTTTTAACTCTTAAGTGTTGGGTTTTGTTAGTGATATATAAGAATGCTGATGACTTATGTGGGTTTATTTTGTATCCTGTGACTTTGCTAAAGATGTGGATTGTTTCTAATTACTTTTAAGTCAAAATTCTTGTTAACAAAATACAGAACTAGTCTCTTAACCTAACATTTTCCACATAGAATAAGGTGATTTGTGAGTATAATTATCACATCTCCAACAGCAGTAATATTTGTTTAATTTTTTTTAAAAATTAGGACATAAAGACTTTTAAATAGTGATGACTGATTTCCAAGTTAGTTTTTGCTTCTACAGACAATAACCCTATGTACAAAACTGAATTATCTTGGTATAGATCCTAGGCTATTAATATTTTTTTAAAGCCTGCTTTATAACACTTCTGCCAGAATCAGACAATGGCACTGACAGGTGAAATTCTCATTGTAAAAATTTATAAACAGAGCTGTGACTTCATTTTTAACTTAAATAATTTAGCACAAGATGCTAGGCCTCCAGAGAGAATAAATAGGTAGACAAGCATCTTCTATAAAGATGACCCAGGAGCAGCATTAAGATGTACCTGAAGCTACTCATATCAGAAATAAATAAGCATTATTTGGTAACAAATCACTAGGTAATTTTATTCCAATGATTCAATATATATAAGTACCTGTTAGGAGCTAACACACCTGGGCAAAAAAACAAAACAAAACAAACAAACAAATAAAAAAACATAAGGATATGGGCTTATTCAAAACTTAGATAGTCATAGTAAGGTTCATAAATGGTCAAGGCAATCAATTACAAAACATTTTCCCTTGAATTTTAAATAAAGAAAAATAACTTATTTTCCTCATAAAGCTATATTTTACTCTAATTTTTTATTTCTATTTTTGGTACTACCTCCTCTCAGTCATGGAAATTCAAATTTTCAAAGTCAACTTGGTACGTAGAAAGAATACTGAATATGAAGCTGGAAAGTTGGATTCAAATTCTAATTCTATCACTTATGTAACCTAAGGCAAGTCATTTAGCTTGGGTCTGTTTCCTCATCTATAAAATGAGATTAGACTTACTGACCTCGAAAATCTCTAACTACCTATAACTATCATGCGCCATCTTGGGGACTCTTTTCCTTTCCCTCACCTATACTCCTACATGCAATTACATCCAAAGTTCTATCAACTCTGTTTCTATACTATTTACATTTGTTCCCCTTTCTCTACTCATACAAGCACCATTCTAGTTCAACCTCTCACCACCTCTCACTCTGACTATCCTACTTGTATTACCATTTCCATCCTTCATATCATGCCAAACATGATTTCATTAAGACACCTTCAATAGCAACCATAAGATAAGATTCAAATTTCTTACGAGACATTTAAGCCTTTCTTTCTTCAATCTGTTTCAATCTACGTTTCCAGGCTTATTTTATGCAATATTCCATCTTGTGTTCTATAGGCAAGGGCAACTGTAATTAGAAAACCCTAGGAATATCAATTGAGAATTTCTCTAAGTGTTTGAACAAACTCTAAGTATCTTTGAAAGCTTTGATACTATTCACTACCATGGCTCAACTCAATACAAAATGGTCAACATTCCATTCTCCAAAATTATCCTGATGGGGGCAAAGTCAAGATGGCAGAGAGAAGCCACGATTTTGCCTAAGTAATCATCATTTCCACAAAAACAATGTTAAGTCAAACCTCTAAACAGACTTTGGGGTAACAAAACTCACAAAAATTTGCAGTGAAACAATTTTCCAGCTTACCTTCAGGACTTCAGGAAAAATCTGTCTCACTTGGCTAACAGGGGAGCATGGCCCAGTGCATGTGTGGTGAGGGGAAATTTAGAGGAGGCTCTTAGCCATAGCACAGATCAGCAGTGGATGCCCTTCAGTTCTGAATCAGTGTACCAATGGTTCAGCAAGACAGCTATGATTCTTCAAATTCAAATGCAAAGTCACTGAACTCCTGCATAACAGACAGGACTAGACTAGGCCAATCCAGCACAGGACTGCCAGCACTCAACAGCTGGCAGTATTTCTGCCCCAGTGCAGAAAGCTAGTAAGAGCGAAAAAGTTTGGGACAGTCTCCCCTGTGCTCTAGAAACAGAGATCAATTTTTAAAAATAAGCAAAAAAAAAAAAAAAAAAAAAAAGCAAAAAGAGACCTGATCATAGAAAGAAACTATGGTGACAGGGAAGATCAAAATGCAAGAAGAGAACAGCAATAGCAAAATGCTTTATATGTGTAGCCTTCAAGAGGAATATCAATTGGTCTCAAGGTCAAAAGGTTGTCTTGGAAAAGTTCAAAAGGATTTTAAAAATCAAGTATGAGAGACAGAAGAAAAATGGGGAAAAGAAATGAGAACTATGATAAAAAAAAAAAAGTCAACAGCTTGGAAAAGGAAAAACAAAAACTGACTCAAGAAAACAACTTAAAAATATATTTGATGAAATGGAAAAAAATACAGTAAAAATAACCCCTTAAAAAAGTAGAACTAGCAAAATGGGGAAAAAAAAAAAATACTCCTATAATAGTAGAATTGGCCAAACAGTAAAGGAAGTTTTTAAAAAAAAAAAAGTGAACTGAAAAAAATAATTCATTAAAATTTAGAATTGGACAACTGGAAATGAATGACTCAATGACACATCAAGAATCAGTGAAATAAAATTTTTAAAAAATGAAAAAATAGAAGAAAATGCAAAATACCTCATTAGAAAAACAGCCAATCTGGAAAATAGATCTGAAAAAAGGTAATTTAAGGATTATTAGACTACCTGAAAAACCCTAATCCAAAAAAAAAAAAAAAAAAAAACAACCAGTATGGACATCTTTCAAGAAATTATTATTGGAAAAATACCCTGATGTACTAGAACCAGAGGGCAAAATAATTGTTGAAATAATCCACCAATCACCTCCTGAAGAGACTTCAAAATGAAAATTACAAGAAATACTGTAGCTAAATTCCAGAATTATTAGGTCAAGGAGAAAAAACTGCAAGCATCCAGAAAGAAACAATTCAAAGGAGTCATAGTCAAGACTTAGCAGCTTATATTTTAAAGGATCAGAGGACACAGAATATGATATTTTAGAAGGCAAAGAAACTTGGACTATAACCAAGAATCAACTACCCAGCAAAACTGAGCATTATCTTTCAGGGGAAAACATGGGCAATCAATGAAATACAAATGTTTTTCACTCATTTCTGATGAAAAAAACAGAGCTGAATTGAAAATTTGATCTCCAAATAAAAGATGAAAGAGAATCATAAAGAGGTAAACAAAAAAAGAAAAAAAAAACAATTTAAAGGTTAAACAGTTTACATCCTTACATGGTAAGATGATACTTGAAACTTAAGAATTCTTTCTTTGTTAGGGCATTTAGAAGGAGTGTATAAAGACAGAGAATGTGGATATAAGTTGACTTAGATGTGATGATATGAAAAAATTATTAAGAGGCAGAAAAAGGAGTGTATTGGGAGAAGAGGAAAGGAGTACTAAAATAGGGTAACTTACATCACAAAAAGGTACAAAAGATCTATTACAGTAGAGGGGAAAAAGGGAGGAGAATGAACATTGTTAGAATCTTAATCTCATTAAATTTGACTCAAAGTGTGAATAACATATACATTCAGTTGGGTATAAAAATTTACCTAACTGTAAAGGGAAGTAGGAAGAGAAAGGGAAAAGAAAAATAAAAACAGAAAGCTGATAGAAAGAAGGCAGTAGAAAGGGGGAAAAGTGTAAGTAAAGGAAGGGATGGCTGATAAAAGGGAAGGCAGACTGAGGAAGGTGGAATCAGAAGCAAAACAATGGTGGAAAAATAGAATGGAAGGAAATTCAGAGTTTGAATGCAAATTGTATGAACTCTCCCATAAATGGAAGTAGATAGCAGAATAGATTACAAATCAGAATCTTACAATATGTTGTTTACAAGAAACACATTTCAAGCATAGAAATATATACAGAATAAAAGTAAAAGACTAGAGCAGAACATACTCTTTTAACTTCAGCTGAAGTTAAAAAACCAGGGGTAGCAATCCCGATCTCAAACAAGGCAAAAATTAAAAAGAGATAAAGAAGAAAAGTTCATTTTGCTAAAGGGTGTCATAGATCATGAAGCAATATCAATACTAAATATATCTGCAATAAGTGGTATAGCATCCAAATTCTTAGAAGAGTAGTGTTATGGGAAAAACTATATTAGTGGGGGATCTCAATCTCCCTCTCTCAGAACTAGGAAACTAACTACAAAATAAACAAGAAAAAGTTAGGGAGGTAAATTGAATTTTAGAAATGTTAAGTAAGACAAATTGACCATGTATTAGGGCATAAAAACCTCAGAATCAAATGCAGAAAGAAATACCAAATGTACCTTTTCAGGTCATGATGCAATAAAAATTACGTGTAATGAAGGGCCATGGAAAAACAGACCAAAAATTAATGGAAACTAAATAATCTAATCCTAAAGAATGAGTGGGTCAAATAACAAATCACAGAAACAATCAATAATTTCAATAAAAAGAGAATGATCATAAGGAGACAACATACCAAAATTTATGGGTTGCAGTCAAAGCAGCTCTTAGAGAAATTTTATATTTCTAGAGAGTAACATGAATAAAACAGAAAGAGAAGGTTAATTAATTGGACATACAACTTTAAAAAAAAATCTAGAAAATGATCAAATTTTAAAATTCCAATTAAATGGCCAAATTAGAAATTATGAAAATCAAAGGAGAAACTGAAAGTAAGAAAAGTATTTAACTAATACATAAAACTCAGTAGGTTTTAGAGGGGAAAAAAACCAACAAAATAGCTAAACCATTAATTAATTTGATTAGAAAATGGCAACAAGAAAACCAAATTACCAGTATCAAGGGAAAAAAAGGTGAAGTTGTCACCAAAGAAGCGGAAACTACAGCAATAATTAGCTGTTTTGCCCAATTATATACCAACAAATCTGACAATACTATTGAAATGGATGAATACAAAAATATATATTGCCCAGGTTAACAAAAGAGGAAATAAAATACTTAAATAACCCTAATTTAGGGAAAAAAAAGAGAGAGAGAAAGAGAGAAAGAGAAATTTGAGAACCCATCAATGAACTACCTAAGAAAAAAATCTCTGGGGCCAGATGGATTTGCAAGTGAATTCTACCAAATATGCAAAGTACAATTAAGTCCAATACTATATAAACTACTGAGAAAACGGAGTCCTACCAAATTCCTTGTATAACACAGATATGGTGCTGTTACTTAGACCAACAAGAATTAAAAAAGAGAAAGAAAATTATACACCAATTTCTTTAATGAATATAGATGCAAAAAAAATCTTTAAATATTAGAAGAGATTATAGCAATTTATCACCAGGATAATACACTATGACCAAGTGGGATTAATACAAAGAATGCAGGACTAATTCAATATCAGGGAATGAATCAGCATAATTGATCATATTAATAATAAAATTAATAAAAATTATATGATTATCCCAAAAGATACAGAAAAACATTTGACAAAATACAACATTCATTCCTAATTTTAAAAATAATAGTAGAGAGCATAGGAATAAATGGAGTTTTCCTTAAAATGGTAAAGTAGCATTTATTTGAAATGCTTGAAAGCAAGCATTACATATAATGGGGATAAATTAGAAGCATTCAGATTAGGAGTGAAACAAGGATGTCCATTATCACTACTATTATTCAATATTGTACTAGAAATATTGCCTTTAGCAATAAGAAAAGGAAATTGAAGGAATAAAAATAAGCAATGAAAAAACAAAACTATTACCCCTGTGCAGATGATATGATGATATATTTACAGGATCTTATAGAGTCAACTAAACCATTATTTGAAACATTTAACAACTTCAGCAAAGTTACAGCATATAAAATAAACTCACACAAATCATCAGCATTTCTACATATTATCAACAAAGCCCAGCAGCAGAAGATAGGAAGAGAAATTCCATTTAAATTAACTGTAGACAATACAGTCTATCTGTTAGGCCGGATCCAGGAGCCATATAAACACAATTACAAAACACTTTTCACACAAAGTCAGATCTTTATTATTAATTGCTCATGGGTAGGCTAAACTAATATAATGACAGTAGATTAATAAAAATTAATCTACTTATTTAGTGTCATATCAATTAAACTTCCAAAAATTATTTTATAGAGCTGGGAGAAAAAAAAAATCATCTGGAAGTACAAAAGGTCATGAATATCAATGGAATTAATGAGAAAAAAAATGCAAAGGAAAGTAGTCTAGCCATACCAGATCTAACACTGTATTATTATAAAGTGGTAGTCATCAAAACCTTTTGATACTAAGACATAAGTGTGGTAGATTAGTAGAATATGTTAGATATACAAGACACAATATAGTCAAGGACTATAATAATCTAATGTTTGATAAACTCAAAGACTGCAGTTTCTGGGATAAGAACTCATATTTGACAAAAATTACTGGGAAAACTGGAAAATAATATGGCAGAAACTAGGTACTAAGCAATATCTAATACTCTATACCAAGATAAGGTTGAAATGAGTTCATGATTTAGACATAAAGAGTGAAATTATTAGAGGAAAGGAACTTCTATCTGTCAGGGAAGAATTTATGATCAAACAAAAAATATAGAGAACATTATAAAATATAAAAGGATAATTGTAGCTACTTTAAATTAAAAAGTTTACACACAAAACCAAAGCAGTCAACATTAGAAGGGAAACAGAAAGAGGGGAAATAATTTTTACAGACGGTATTTCTGAGAAAGACTTATTTCTAAAATAATAGAAACCCAATTCAAATTTATAATAGAAATCATTCTTCAATTGATAGTCAAAGGATATGAACAGACAATTTTCAGCTGAAGAAACTAAAGCTATCTATATTTATATAAAAATGTTCTAAAATACTATTGATTAGAGAAATGCAAATTAAAACAACTTTGTGGCACCACCTCACACCTATCAGATCAGCTGAGATGACAGGAAAATATAACGATAAATAAACATTGGTAGGGATATGGAAAAACTGAGACACCATTGCATTGCTAGTGGAGTTATGACCTGATCTAGTCATTCTAGAGAGCAATCTGGAACAATGCCCAAAGGGTTATAAAATTGTGCATACCCTTTGATCCATCAGTGTCACTGATCATGAAAAAGAGAAAAGAACTCACATGTGCAAAAACCTTCATAGCACCTCTTTTTTTGTGATAGCAAAAAACTGAAAATTCAGTGAAGGCCTATCACTTGGGAAATAGCTGAATAAATTATGGTATATGAATATGAATATGGTATACAAATAGAATATTATTTTTCTATAAGAAATGATGAGCAGGATTTTCTCAGAAAAACCTGGAAAGTTCTCCATAAACCTGTGCAAAGTGAAATGTAGTGTGTACAAAGTAATAGCAATGCCATGGGATGATTAGTTATAAATGACTTTGCTATTCCCAGCAATACAATGATATAATTCTTAAGGATTTATAAAGAAAAATGCTACCCATACCCAGAGAAAGAATTGATTGTGTCTGAACACAGATTGAAGTATCCTTTTTAAATTTTATTTTTCTCAAGGGTATTTTTTGGGGGCAATATGTTTTCTTTTGCAACATGACTTTTATAGAAATATTTTGCATAATTTCACATGGGGGGAGGAAGAGAGAGAATTTGGAACTCAAAGTTCTTAAAATAAATATTAAAAAATGTTTTATATGTAACTGGAAAGATAAAATATTAAAAAAAAAAAAAAGAATTAATGAGCAGATTGATTTCATAAAAGCCTGGAAAGACTTACATGAACTAATGATGAGTGAAGTAAACAGAATGAGAAACTGTACACAGTAACAGCAAGATTGTGTGATGATCAACTATGATGCACTCAGCTCTTCTTAGCATTGCAGTGATCCAAGACAATTCCAATAGACTTGGAGTAGAAAATGTCATCCACATACAGAAAGAGAACTATGGAGACTGAATGTGATTTGAAGCTTACTATTTTCACCTTTTGGGGGAGGAGGTTGCTTTTTCTTTCTCATGAAAATATTTTTTCCTCTTTTGTTCTGATTTTTCTTTCATGACATGACTAATGTGAAAATATGTTTTAAAAACATTTTTTATACATTTATTGTACATTTATAATCTGTGTCAGATTGTTTGCAGTCTTTGGGGAGGGATGAAGTGAAGAAGGGAAGAAGAAAAAATTTGGAATTCAAAATCTTACAAAAAATGAATGTTGAAAAAACTATCTTTACATGTAATTGGAAAAATACTGTTGTGGGGAAAAAACAACATTAAAGTTTCCTGATATATCCTCTGTGTCAACTATATCTAAAAATATTTCTTTCTTATTTCTATTTGTTGAAATATATTCCTTCAAGTACTGATTCAGAGAAATTTTTTCTATAGAGCTTTCAGTGCTCCCTCATCTCTTTCTGAGCCAAAGTTGAAAATGCTCTCCAATTCTTCCAATGCTACTGATGCATAGTCTGAATCTTTCCTTTATTCCAGTCATACTCCACACTTTGTATTAAAACTAACACATGATAATTACTGACATTTACATAATGCTCCAAGTGCTTCATGTACATTACCTCATTTGACTCTCACAATAACCCTGTGAAGTATAAGTATGCCTGGATGAGTTAGAATAATAAATACCTTGAAGCTTTAACAACTGGTCATATGTATTCTGATTCGCACTATTTGAACTCATGATTATATAACTTATGGCACCTAGTTATAGATCAATAGAAGTAAGCAGTGAGATATTCAAATAATTCTTCAGTTCAATGGAATCATCATCCCTACTCAGAAAGACTGAACTGTAGCGCCTCCAATGTTATGATCCACAAAAGATTTTTAACAAAACACCTGATTAAATGGTCATATCTAAAAATCAGCTGGTCCTTATCACCGCAAACAGCAAGAAGTATACTAAATGAATTATAAAAAAGAACATATAGAGGAAAAAAAGGGCAAAGATAAGACATTCTCACTAAATCTCCACAGAAAGCCAGCAGAGACCAAAAAAAGAATGAGAAATTAAAAAAAAATTTTTTTATAAAAGCTCTAAATACAATAAACAAATACTATGGAGTAAAAAAATTATGAGGAAAAAATATTTTAAAAACCAACAAGAAAATATTCAGAAGAATGAAGTAATACTACAGTAACTACACCTATAAACTCCCCCAAAATAATGGAAAAACCATATAGGAAGCCCCTACATGATGGGAAAATGTCATGAGAGAATCAATCATTTAAAGCTAAACAAACAAACAAAAAAATCAACATTTCTGAACAGAAGCTGGAAAATATTCAATATACCAATGGATATCATAAAAAAAGGATAAAATATTATTCATAAATGCAGGATCAACAAGAAACATTAGAACTACCTAAAAAATAGCTAAAATAGAACAATATGTGAGACCTCCATAGAAGGTCCAGTGTTTACCACATGGGAAAAGATCATAATCATGGAATTAGAGTTTTATTATAGGGCATTTAGGATAAATTCTTTCGAGGTTTCATAATTAGCAAGGGGCAGGGCATGACTCTGAATCAAGATCCTCTAATTCTAATTTCTACAGCCAGAAAGATATAGGTCACATACCAAAGAATGCCAATCCAAATGATCAAAGTTCACTTATCAACAAGAAATGAAAGATTAAAATATGATATGATGAAAAGCAAAGAAAAATGGACTAATTATAAGGATAATTCATCCTGCAAAGTCAAGAAAAATGGGGGGGGGGGGGAAGAGAAAAGATTGAAGGGATGTTAGGACTTTTCATTTCACTGGTATAAGGAATATTCAAAAGAAGAAACTCTCTCCACCAATGAAGAGCTGAATTTTTTTCTGCATCTTAGTCTTATAAGAGTTACCAGATTCAATGAGAGTGTAAGTAACTTACCCAGTGTCAAACATTCAGGATGTGTCAGAGATAGGACTAGAATCCAGCTATTTATGTGCTAAAACAAATTGCTTCCAGAATTCAAGTTTACTACATGGAGAAATCAGAATATTTTTCAATAATTCCTTCTGAGACTACCAGTTTGCCTCCAGTTAACTTTCTATGGGTCACTGAAAGAACTAAGAAATAGAAGGAAAATTAACCTTGACAAGGGGAGGGGAAAGGGAAAACTCAAGTGTATCTGTACATCTCATGTGAAAGTCATTCATATGTAAAGAAATGAGTAGAAACAGAGATGCATAGTTGAAAAATAAGAGAAAATACAGAAATAGAAAGAAGAATACATTACAGGATTGGACAGGGTATCGTTTTTTAAACCACACTTCTTAGTTCCAAATGGCTACTGGAGAAGGGGAAAAGGAATGTGAGTTGAAGACAGAATAGGGAGGAGACTGCTCCAAACCAAACAAGAAAGTTGCCTAACAGATGATTGGGGGGACAGAAGAGGGAAAGGAGAGGATAAAGGCACTGATTTGGCTGTGACAAAGCAAGACAGAAGAAAGAAAGATACTAGAATTGTAACTTTTCAAGCAAACTGAAGATAATTAGAGCTGACTATTTAAAAAGTGAGGTAATATGACAAGATTGAATAGAGGAGGAAAAAATTTAACAACTCTAGTTTTAAATGTCAAGGAGCTGAACTCATCCATAAAATAGAAAAGGGTCAGAATAGATTAGAAAATGAAAGCCAACTACGTGCTGCATTCAGAAATACATTTTAAGTTTAAGATTCATATACAACTAAAAGGACAAACTAGAGTAGAATTTATTACATTTCAGCTAAACACCTTAAAACAAAGATTGTGATAATGATTCCAAGACAAGATCATGATGAAAAAAAAAAATCATACATATATAAACAGACATATTTGTGAACAGACATGTATTTGTATGTATATCAGACACATATACATGCTGTCAAGAAAAACAAGAGATTAAAATCTATTTCCTATCAATAAAAAAATAAAATTAAAATAAAATTAAAAAAAAAAAAGGCATGCAGATGTAAGATGAAGCACAATACATTGTCAGATATGGTCAATGTACTTATTTCTTTTGCTTAATTTCACTTTTTTATTCCAAGAGAAGGTTCTATTGGAGCTTGGAAGGCCCATAGGGACCTATATGGAAGGTTCCTATAGAGGAGTAAATTAAGTGAAGGGAGAGCAAAAATGACATTGATAAAACATTTTACTTGAAATTATTTTTAAAAATGAAATTAAAATAAGAGAGACAGCCCAGGAAGACTATATTATTCTCAGGGATAAAAAAAACAAAACAAAAACAAAACAAAACAAAAAAAAAAAAAAAACTAAACATTAAATGTATATGCCTAAAATAGCAGAGTATCACAAAGGAAAAACTAATTGAAAGAACTTCCTGGGGGATCTGCCTTAAAGCTCTCCAATCCATACTTCGCAAAGCTGTATAAGAGAAAATCCTAAAGTACCTGTCTGACCATATTATTCCTCTACTTAATAAACCTCCATGGTTTCTTATTACCTTCTTCCAGGATCATACATAAAATCCTCTGTTTGGCTTTTCAAGGCCTTCACAACCTGGCCCTTTCTTGTGTCTGCACACTTTGCCCTTTTCCACATCCAAAAAAACTTTAAAAGAAAAAAAAATTATTAATCTAAAGAGAAAGTTGAAAAAACTTGTTAGCATAGACTGCTGGAAATAATTGAAGAGTATGTTTTTCAGCCCTCAATAAAACTTTATGAAATGATAAAGTACCCATAAGTAAACTTTAAAGCAGAAATAGTAAGAATATCCTTTATACAGCAGAAATAAAATAAACATGGAAATCAATAAGGGAAACAAAAAGATTTAAATGAAAATTAAATGTTATCCCAAATAATGAGTGATCAAAGAATTAATGATGGCAAAATGTCAACAATAAGAAAATACCCCAAAAGCAAGGGGATACAGATATGCTTAAGAAAAGTTTCTCTCCCTGCACATATTAATAGAAGAGAGTGTAAGATTCTTGAAGTCAGCAACTATTTCATATTTGTCTATGAGTTCTCAACACCTATTACACTGTCTGACATAGTAAAGACACTTAAATTCTTGCTGTTTGAGTAAGAGAAGAACTTAGTATGCAATTAAAATAATTTTTAAAAATCAACAAAATAGCAGAATCAAAATAAAGTAGGAAACTTGAAAATCACCAACTATAATAACAATATATATCAACAAATGAAATGAACTTACAAATATAAAAATACTCAGATTAACAAAATAAAAGTAATATTCGATCACAAAAATATACAGAACAAGCCATAAATAAACTCCCAAAGGAAAAAAAAATCCAGATGGATTTTCAAATGAATTCTATAAAGCATAAATAGAAAATCAAATAATTCCCATGTTTCACAATTTTTAAATATACCCACACCCTCATGCCAAATACTACTCCACACCTTCACACCAAATACTATCCGTATACTGTAGATGAAGACACTGAGGCTTAGAGAGGATAAGTGACTTACACATGGTCAGGTAAGTAATAAACTTTGGAAATGAGTACAGTGTCTACTTTGCCACTTCTTTTCTCTCCTATCCTCCCCTTTTTAGGATATAAAAATGTTTTGGAGAGGAATTTTATCATTTTTTTCCAACTAATCCTCCCCTGCCTCTTACAAAATGTCTTGTACAATAAGATATACTTAAATTTTTATTTAACTGAATTTAATTTATTCAAAAAGCAAGGATTTCACCTGGGTGCCTATCCAATGGTTGAGCTAAATTCCACTGAGAAAACTTTTGGCTTTACTCACAGCCACCTCACTGGCCCACTTTGAAAAATTGGACAATCCTCTTTTTCTATCCTCATAACAAGATAAGTGAGGTTCCTAAATTTTTACAAAGAGAATGTCAATTGTGCCTCTTGCACATTGAGTACAATGTTTTGTGGGCAGCTGGGTGGTACACTTGCCCACAGTCAGGAAAATCTGAGTTCAAACCAGTGTTGGATACTTACTAGCTCTGTGATTCTGTGTAAATTATTTAATTTCTGTAAAATGAGGATAATAGCATCTGCCTCCCAAGTTATCAAATGAGATAACAATTGTAATTGTACCATATTCACAGTCCACAGCAAACAGTAAATGCTATATATATTATAAAATATTATTATCCCTGTGTAGTCTGTAAAAAAACAAAAACAAAAAGCAAACAAAGGCATTATATTAGACAACGAAATCAGGAAGAAGCAGCAACATAGAACTTGCCAAAAGTTCAATTGAGAAGTATATTTGAGATGTTTTAATGATTTATTCTTCTACATTCTCTAAATTAAGTTAGGTCATCAGAAAGCAAAGCACTGGATATTTTCTTAGCTCTAAATAGAGTACTTCTAGATTAGTGAAGGATTTAAAGGCAAATATGACAAGACTCATGCAGTGGGAGACAGCATGCCTGGCTTGTAATGTGCACTGATAGAGTACTCACATTAAGCTATTAAAGTTTTCTCCCCAAGAACTGCCTTCACTGTGTTAAGACATAACGTTAGCCTCTCATCTTTTAGAATACCAATATTTCACTGCTTTTTGAAGAAAGTTTCTGTGTTTTCTACAAAACTGTAGTTGAAGACATTGTTTATTATGTCACCGACCATTCCTACACAAAGAACTAAGCAATAAAGTCCTAGAATTAAGTGCCAGAAAAAAATAACAGTTCACCTCTATAGAGCAGGGGTGGAGAACATTGGACCTGAGGTCATATAATGTCAGTAAAATCATTTGCTAAGACAACTACAGGCAAGGATAATCTGAAAACTAGATACATCCCCACTGCTTGAACTCTTATAGAGTTAAAACTTGTATATGGCCTGTGAATGTCATTATAAATATCCAAATAGCCCTTGGCAGAAAAAAATAAAAAAGCTCCCCACCTCAGCTTTAGAGTGGGTAGTTCCTTTTATAAAACTATATATGAGAAAATTTGGGGAAGATGGCAAAGTAAGTATGTGTATATTCCCACGTTTAACTGTAGACTTCTTGGAGGAGAGCAGAAGGGGAAAATTTCTAAATTTGTGAACCTATGATTCTCATTCACCTATTTTAATTTTTTTAATTATTTCAAATCCTTAAGTAAATTTTTATATGTATAGGTACATATCTGTAAATATAAAAACACACATATTTTTAAATTCCTTATAACAGAGAAAGGAATGTCCTACACTTTTAAATCTAACTCCCTATCATAAAGTTGAAAAATATCTTATTGCATGACTGGCTGAAGAGAATAAAAGAAAAATACATGAGAAATGAGGATACAATTATGAATTTTATTTTATCATAGGCAAGTCTTAGTTAATAAAGGTCCCACTCAGCTACATTTGGTTTAGGAAAAGATCACAATATAGACAGCATACTATAATGAAAAAAGCACTGATTATCTTTTCAAAGCGTTGAGGTTCAAAGAAACTAGGGAGAGCTGAACTCTTCAATAAACATCTCACACTGGCCCAAGAAATATACTTTACCAGAAGGTGATATCATCTAGAATGCAAAGGATTTTTGTTAGGCCAAGCTCAGAGCACAGCCTGCTTATTAGGCCTTAGCTCTAGAAAACATGGTGTCTCTAAAATATTTTGACAAAAGGAAATCAATTTAAAAAATGCAAAAGATGGTGGTCTAGCTATACCAGATCTCAATCTATATCATAAATTGCTAATTATCAAAAAAGTCTGATATAGGCTAAGAAATAGAGTGGTGGATCAGTGGAATAGATTAGATACAAATTACACTGTAGTAAATGATCACAGCAATTTGATATATAATAAACCCAAAGATGCAAACTTTTGAAACAAAAACTTATTGTTCACAAAAACTAGGAAAACTAGGAAACAGCATGACAGAAACTGGGTACAGACTAATATTTCACACTCTATGTCCCAGTCAATGTCAAAATTAGTACATGATTTACACATAAAGGGTGATATCCTAACCAAAGTAAAAGAACATGGAAGAGTTTGTCTGTCTGATTTATGAATATGGGAAAAACTTAGGAATAAAAGATGAATATGGGAAGAACTTAGGAACAAGAGTATTACAAAATGAAAAAATATAATTTTGATTATATAAAATTGAAAAGTTTTTGAACAAACAAAATCAATGGAACAATACTTTTAAGGAATGCAGAAAACCAGGGAAAAAAATTTTTTTTTTGGCAATAATTATCTCTGTTGAAGGGTTGGTTCATTTCTCAAATATATAGAGAAACGAATCAAACTTAAAAAAATACAAGTCATTTCTCAAGTGATATGAACAAGAAGTTTTCAAATAAATCAAAGCTCTTTATAGTCATATGAAAAAAATGCTCTAAATCGTCATTGCTCAGAGAAATGGAAATTAAAACAACTCTGATATACCACCTCATAACCATGAGAGTGGCTAATATGATACAAAAAGAAAATGTTGGATGTTGACAAGCATGTGGGAAAACTGGGATATTAATACTTTGGGGAGAGTTGTGAATTGACCAATCTTTCTGGAGACCAATTTGGAACTATTTCCAAAGGGCTATAATACTGTACATACCATTTGATCCAGCAACATAGAACTATTAGGTCTATATCCCAAAGACAAAAGCAATCTATTTGTACAAAACTATGCAAATATGTACAAAATGTACAAATATAGCAGTTCTTTTTGTGGTGCCTCAGAGTTGGAAATTACAGGAATGCCCATCAACTGTGTAATGGCTAAGAAAGCTGTGGTATATGTCTGGAATGGAATATTATTGTGCTGTAAGAAATGACAAGCAGGATGATTCCAGAAAAATCTCAAGACTCACATGAAATAATGCATAGTGAAATGAATAGAACCAGGAGAATGTTATGTCACAGCAATATTGTTTGATGGGAGAGCCATGAATGACTTGGCTATTCTCTGCAATACAATAAACTAAAACAATCCCAAAGGAATAATAATGAAGCATATTACCTGCCTCCAGAGAAAGAACTAATAATGATTAAATACAGATTGAAGCATGCTATATTTCACTTTCTTTCATTTTTAAATTTGAGTCTTCTTATACAAATGTTTATATAATTGCACATATACAACCTATACCTGATTGCTAAACATCTCAGGAAAGGCAGGGAAAGAATTTGGAACTCAAAACTGTAAATTAGAACGTTAAAAATATTTTCAAAAAAGATATTAAGTGTGGTAAGACTATCTATATCATGATATCACTATACAAATAACCTTTATGACATACAACAAAGCATTTTTAAGGTTTTATTTAACTTTATAGAACAAAGTCAAAGATGTAGTAGAGAAGGTTTTTTGTTTGGGATACTGATGAGGCCCCTTTTAATTATGAGAATCTATGACTATAAATCTGAACCCAAGTCTAATAACCTGCCTAAGACCAATTCCCATTTCACTGATTCTAAAAGAAGGATAAATTAACTCCATAAATAATGATGTCTATATAAATAAAACTTACTTGGTTACATAAATACTGATTAGATACTGAAAAACACTATCTCTGTCATAACATTAATGATGGGGGAAAGGCCCTCAAAATTCCAAACTGTATTGATTCATTAGTCAATGAAACTGCATAAATAGTACATTAAAAAGTACACAAATAAGAATTTTTGTGTATCAATTTCAGCCCCAAAATAAAGAAACTTTGACAATATAGTAAATTTTGCACAAATGAAAATTACCCAATTAAAAAAGATACAAAAAACTTTAGTCACTTATAAAACTATACTTACAGAATTAGGGTTAGAAGAGTAACTAGCTATGACATTTTATGCCTTTAGATTTGTTTCCTAATATATAAAATGAGGAAAATAATACTCTTTCTAATATCCCTTGAGGATCAAATGAGATAATACAGGTAGAAAGTTTTGTAAACTCTGAACACTCTTCAAAAATTGTATTTAAAGCCTTAGAGAACATGCAGCGGATGCTAATAAAGGTGCTGCCATTCTGTAAAAACTTCAAATACAGATTAACTGCTTTCCAAAGATGAGCCAAACTAAGTATAGAGAGGCTCGTCTACAGGACATAATCACTTGGCAATAAATTCTTTGGGCAAGGAAACCTATGAAATGAAAAAAAAAAAAAATACACAAAGTCCTTCAGTCTTTTGTAGCACTTTTCTATTTCTGCAGAGGCAGAAGCAGAATGGTTAAAAAAAGTGTAAGTGGATGCTGAGGACCACATTTTTTTTTTTTTAACTTCCTCTAAAAATTCACTTAACTGATAAATATCCAAGTGAGATCTTTGTCCAATAACTAGAGTGGACATACAACTAAATTGGGGGAAGGAACAAAACCATCTTAATGTTAACATTCTTACAATAAATTAAACAGGAAACAAAAGCAAATAGCTACTAAATGGAAGGATGACTCATCAGTTTCCTCAGAAACAGCAGATAAAGAAATTTGGAGTTGGGAGTGATTCTATGCCTAAAAATAACAAGAAATCTCATTTCATGGGACAATTAAGGCAGTGCCCATGAAAAGTATTTGCAAAATTACCATCACAAAAAAAAAAATTGTAATGTAGATATTACATGTACTCTAAAATACAAGGAGGTGGAAAAAAGATCTTTGAAGAGCTCAAAACCCTCTACATTAAATCAAAATAAGTTAAAATGTTTTAGTGGCTTCAATGGAAAAGTGGGCACAGAGAAGATAGTGAAACATATTAGAAAATATAGTTCAGAAAAAATAACAATAAATCAAAAGCTTTTAGAGTATAAAGTCTACATAGACATAGCAAGCACTACAAAATAACACAAAAAAATAAAACTGACTTTAGCAATCAGAAAATGACTGGTTACTGACGTGCAAGTCATTTCCAAATTAGGTGTCTTTGCAATCAGGCCCCCAAGTCTTTCTATGAAATAAGAATCCCTTCTTTTTATCTGAATATTCTTCCAGTTAGCCTGGACATTACATTTTGGCACTAGCTCTCTGGAGGATCTCCAGATGGGCCTTGGTCTCAGCAGGATAGTCACCACAAGGATAGTCAGGAATATAATCTGAAGTCTTTATTCTCACAGATAGCTTCCATGACAATAATTATCTGTGTAGTGTAAAGAAATCTGAAGGCAGACTCCCAGTATGTTGGGAAGACATATATAAGGGGTACAAAGGATGACAGGATGTAAATTGTCAACTGTGAGAGGAATAAGTCACATGAATGAGCTCTACAGTTGACCATTTGATGCAGACAGGGAGTGCATTGGATTTAGAATCAATTTTGAAACTATTTGGTTTCAATTAAAATTCAAACTCCAGCATTGTGACACTAAGCAAACTACTTAAAATCATTGTGCCTGAGTTTCTCCATTTGTAAAAAAGAACTCACCTGAATGATCTCTCAGGTCTCTTTCAGCTCTTAAGCTATATGTGATCTTATGACATTTCAAAGAATTAGCAATAATTCTTGTTACTATTATTTTTGATGAGTAGCAAGTGGCAAAGATAAGTTTTGAGAGCTTGAAGTTAACAATTAGTTCTAAGCCCTGCTCTTCTCTTATTCCTCTATTATTTTTCCAGAATCAAAAAAAGGCCCTTAGTCCATGACATCATTCAGAGGTTTTAGTCACTTGGTCCATGAGTTTATTAAAAAGAGGTACTAATTCACTAATTTTGGAAGAAAAAGGGATGTATGCCTCCACCATTAAGAGAAAAAGTACTTTTATCAAGCAAATGAAATAAATTATTAGAAACAAAGTCATAAGTTGATTTATCTAAAGATAGGAAGATGTTTTACAATCAAAAGGAATACCACTAAAATTGAAAGAAAAATACTGACGAGGAAATTTTTTTTCAATAAATTTATTTAATGAAAATCTAGATTTGAGAAACAAGAAATAACTGCTATGTATCTATATGCCACACTTCCCAGTGGATTAACTATCAAGGAATGAAAAATTTTCTAAGGAAGACATACATGCAAGCTACTAATAATGAAATAAATAAAAAGCTCAAATCCCCTAATATTCAGAAAACCCAAATCTAGATAACCCTAAGATACCACATTATACCTAGTAGGATGGCAAAAAATAGAAAAAATTATAAAAACTAGATGTTGACAGGGCTATTCTAATATAATTTTGAAGCATAATATAGCAACAAGTTACAAAAAAAGATCAAATCCCTTAACTCAGAAATTCTATTGAGAAGGCTTTTATCCTAAAATATCACAGAAGGAAGAAAAAAAGGATTTATCTGTACAAAACATTCCCAGTTATTTGATTTAAAACAGCAAAAAATTGGAAATATCAATATGCTTAGTAATTATAGAATCATTCTATTATTATTAAAGTTATCTACTATCTAGTGCAGGTATATTTATACCATATTCAATTAGTGTTTAAATACAGAAATTTTGCTGTATTGTCCTCCTAAATTGAAATAACAAATAATCTCTGAAATAATTAAAGTAATGATTTTAAAAATAATTTATTTATTTATTTTACTATTTCAAGACAAGTCAAAAAACATTTTATTAAGCAACAGCTCGGTCTGCAGTATTCTACAAGCATTAGAAATAAAAAGAAAGACCAAAAGACAATAATAAAACAAAAAACGGTCTCTTTTTCAATGATTTATTTTCTTCAGTGGTAGACCTTGTAATGATGAAAACCAACAATTCTTCTACATCTTAATAAAGAGTCTTTATGAGTTGCTGTGTCCAAAAAATAAATTATGATGAGGCCAAAAACAGGTTCCTTTCTGTATTTGGCTAGGCTAGTGTCCAAACAAAAAATATGCTTAAAAAAAAAAAAAAAAAAACTAAAATTGGAACCTTTTCAGTATGCAAAGATTTGCCAGAACTTTCATCCCACTGGTCTGGTCTCAGAGACAGCTTAGATTCCTTTTAGTCTACAATGAGGCACAGAGGTAAGGTTTCTAAGAAGAGTGTCCATTCTATATGTAAAATAAAGACTTTTTTTGCACTTCACTTTTACAGGAGATAGTAGAAGAGAACTACCTTATCTAAATAATTTGCCATTCTATTTCCCAGCTTGTCTTCCTCACATCACATGCTCCAATTACTTTTGCTTCTCAAAATTCAGTTCTAGATACTACCACAATAAAAGATCCAGGAAAAAAAAAAAAAAAGATTAAGACAATATATGCATAACATTTCCCTTATCTCTAGAGATAAATAATGCAGTGGATAGAGCACCAAGTCTGGGGTCAGAAATCAAACTCAGTCACTTAATTTTTACCTTTAATTTTCCACATCTTTAAAATGGAAATAATACCACCACCTATCTCTCAGAGTGGTTGCATTTTTTGTAAAGTACTTAGCACAATTGGGCTTATATCCCAAAGAGATCTTAAAATAGGGAAAGGGACCTGTATGTGCAAGAATGTTTGTGGCAGCCCTCTTGCTAGTGGCCAGAAACTGGAAACTGAGTAGATGCCCATCAACTGAAGAATGGCTGAATAAATTGTGGTATATGAATATTACTGTTCGGTAAGAAATGACCAACAGGATGATTTCAGAAAGGCCTGGAGAGACTTACATGAACTGATGCTGAGTGAAATGAGCAGGGCCAGAAGATCATTATATACTTCAATAACAATACTATATGGTGATCAATTCTGATGGACGTGGCCATCTCCAGCAATGAGATGAACCAAATCAGTTCCAATGGAGCAGTAATAAACTGAACCAGTTACACCCAGCGAAAGAATTCTGGGAGATGACTAAGAACCATTACATTGAATTCCCAATCCCCATATTTTTGCCTGCCTGCATTTTTGATTTCCTTCACAGGCTAATCATACAATATTTCAGAGTCCGATTCTTTTTGCACAGCAAAATAACAGTTTGGTCATGTATATTTATTTTGTATTTAATGTGTACTTTAATATATTTAACATGTATTGGTCATCCTACCATCTAGGGGAGGAGGTGGGGAGAAGGAGGGGAAAAGTGGAACAAAAGGTTTGGCAATTGTCAATGCTGTAAAATTACCCATGCATATAACTTGTAAATAAAAAGCTATTAAAAAAAGAAGAAGAAAGAAAAAAATTTCCTCAGTTACATATAGAAACAAACAAACAAGCAAAAAGTACTTAGCATAGTGCCTGGCCTATAGTAGGTACTTAAGAAAGGTCTCCTTCCAACTTTCCCTTCCTTCCTTTCTTCCTCCGAGTTAAAAAAAAAACAAAAAACTTTTTTTCATTTGTTTTTCATAACAAAGAAACTAGGCATCAGTTATTTTTCATCTTGTAGTTCTCCAAACTGAGAATGGGAATTCCATTACTCTAAAATAACAAAACCCTAATTTGAAAAAAAAAAAAAATTCTAGAAATCTCATATTATTGAGTAGTAATGATTTTGCTATATTTAAAACACATTTTAAACTTACCCAAATCACATGTAGTCTGTAATAATGTTTCCAATTTGTAAATTTGTTGCCTGTTTTAAGTAAAAGGAAAAAGCCACTTCAGATAGTTTATATGATAGAAAAGCTATCATGCAAAACTCCAAATATATTAGTATAGATTACACAGCTCCTCTTACATTTCTATCACATTTTTCTTTTTAGAACATTTTAAATGAAGATCTCGTAGATTCACAGTGTTTATTAAGTATTTAGGGAACAAATGAGTGTATGATCCTTAAAGGAGCATTTCAAGTAATGAATTTTTCCTTTAAGATACAGAATTCTGTCTTTTTCAACTTGCATTCTGGCCCTTCTCATAAATTTTATAAAAAATTCTGTACAAGACAATGTAACATCATTCCCCATTAACAATATGAGATTATGTTTGTCCTTAATGTACCTATAAAACTTTTACATACCAATGGTGAGGGGAAATAAAACAATTATAACAAATGTACTGGGTATAATGGATAAAAAGAAACAGTCAAGTCTTAGCTCTCCTATATGATAGTTATGTCACCATGGATGCAGTCAGCCAACTTCTCAGTACATTAGCCAACTCTCTCAGACCAGAAGTTGCAGGTGATTTGCATTCCTAGAAAAGAGTTTCTACATCTTACCATAGTAAGGTCTGTACCAAATAGGACAGTACTATTTTTTGAGCAGAAGATAATGGTTTATTACAGATATTTATAGTTATCATTATAAATATACTAAATACTCTTCATATATTAATTCCCTTGAGATCCACAAAAATAACCCTCTGAAATAAGCTCTACAGACATTATGTCCACTTTATAGATGAAGAAGTGAACACAAAGAATTTATGTGACTTGACCATGTTTATATAGTAATTAAGAATGGAAGGCAGATCTGAATGGATTCAGCATTTTCTTTATGTAGGCCTTCACTTAAGGCACTACTAACTTAAGATGCCAAAGCCTAACACAATACCCCCACCTCAATTAAACTAACATTATCTCCAAGAACAATCAACATAATTCCCCCCACACTTTTAGAAAATTTAGGGTCATATGATTATTGGAATAGACTACAAATTACAACCAATCATGTTTTGTAGATGGGGAAAAAACCAAGACCTGGACAGGTGATTCCCAGGATACAAGTTGTGAAATAGTAAATGCAATACCAAACAAATATAAAGGACTATAATGAATAGATTTTGTAAGAAACACATTAAAAAGATGATTCAGTCAGTCTTTTATTAGAAGATGAATAAGATAAATAATACAGATCACTGATCTCACAGACAAAACTATTATATATCTTAATCTTACTTTAAAATTTTCAAACTAAGTGCTGTAATTTTTTTGTCTTCTAAAATAGTAGGTTTATCACTACTGCTCACTGATGCTATTCCCTCTACCCCCCAAACAAACAAACAAATATACCTGCATAAGGAAAAGAGATCTTTAGGAGAATTCACTAATGCAATTTCAGTCACCCACTGGAATCCAAAGAGTTCTACTATGTCCTCTTCAAAGTTGGTTGGTAAAGGGTCCAAGCTAAGTATCAATCTGAAATTGAAACATTTGGATTCAGTCATACATAGGCTTGTGGTATATACTTCAAAGAAATTACTATGCTACATGCTGTATAGTATATTAGCCTACTCAATATCATCATCTTTTCTGTTCCTAATACAGAGCATGCTATCTCTTGACTTCACTTTTGCAATTTATCTTCCATGCATGCATGGAATGCTTTCCCTCCCCTTCGGTGTCCTCTGACTTCCTTCAAGTCTCATTTAAAATCTTACATTCTCTAAGAAGTCTTTCCCAGTTTTCCTTAATCTTAGTGTTTTCCCTCTGAGATTAACCTTAACTTATCATATATATAAAAATATATATATATATATATATATATATATTAGTGAGGGGACCAAAGAGAGAGTAAAAAGATTAAAAACACAAAAATATTTATAGTAGCAACGAAGTGGAAACTTAGAGGGTACCTATTATTTGGAGAATGGCTGAGCAAATTATGCTATATGAATATAATAGTACTACAGGAAATGATAGGGATGGGTTCAGAGTGATGAAGAGTGAAGTGAACCAGAACCAGGAGAACAATTTATAGGACTACATTAACAAAACAAACAAATCTTAAATCTTTTAAGAATTCTGATCAATGAATGCTGTGATTAACAACAATACCACAGGACTGCTGAGAAAGGTGACTGACTCAAGATGAAGTATGAGAAGTATATTTTTGGACATGACCAAATTGGGAATTTGTTTTACTTGGCAATGCATGTTTTTACAAGGATTTTGTTTTTCAAAAGGGGGGAAACTAGTGGGAAGGAGAGAAAATAAATGCTTGCTAATGGATAAAAAAAAAAAAAGGTAGCAAAACTGTAACCATAAAATAACAAAGTTAAATTTCTGAATTAATCAACAAATTGAAAGCAATTTCAAAAGAGATCCAAAATGGTGGGCAACAAAAATAGCTTTGTGAAAGTATTACCTTAAAATTCAAAATTCATGCAAATGTATAAATTTCTTGTGCATAAAAAAATTCATTTATTTTCTACCTCTCTCTATATATAACATATAATATATACATGGATGAGCACATACATGCATATAGCCTGAAATTGTATACACACACATTTATATAGAGCCAGAAAGTGAATGTGAATACATACAGAAAAAAAACCATATCATATATACAAAGAGATTATGTGATTCTATGTGTATATACAAATGTGTATATATATGTATGTAATGCTACATATATGTGAATGAAAAAAGTGAGGAGAAAAAAATCTAAGTCAAAGTAATCTTCAAAGGAAGTTCCATTTTAATATATGCAACATTTTTATATATAAATAAAAGAGACTCAAACCTACTACATAATAGAGATCATTCAGAAAAGAACACCTAATGTCAGCTATTTATTCTCCTGAACCATCTTAGGGATGCTCTCACTATGAAGCCAAAAACTCAGAATTCAAGTGTTATGAGGCCAAGTATGTTTCTTAAGCATGATAAGAGTAAGACCAAAATCTGGACACGAAATAATATCATATTCCCATCAACTCTATCAATTAGTCGTTCACTACAACGCCATTAATGAACACAGTTCTTACCTCTTCAAAGATCCACTTGCTAGGTGGGAATCCGGAGAAAAACTTTTCCTTCCATCAGAGGCACAAGAAAAGCAAGGGGGTCTACACCATTCTGTCTCTAGCTCCAGCTCCAAACTTTCAGTAAGGAATGAAACCACCTCCTGGGGGCCATCCATTGCTTAGACGATTCTCTGAAATAAGTTTTGGGTAGCTATGGTTTTAATCGGCTCAAGCAGGCTGGTGTTAACTGGGGGAATGAAAAGGAATAGCAAACAGAGTTTCCTCCAAAGAGACTTTCCAAACTGGCTAGGAGGGTGACAAAGTCAAACTACAGAGCAACCACAGTTTTTTTCTCAGTCAAATATGCTTAGGAGGGTTGCAGCAGACACCCTTCTTCCGTCCCTTCCACTATTTCGGGCCTTGCAAAACAGGCGGGGATGAAAACAGCAAAAAGGGGGAGGGGGAAAAGAGGGGGCGGGTAGGTTCGGCCTTGGTTCATTTACGGGCTGGGCACCCCCTCCCCCCCCTCAGTTTCTCAAGGGCGCCTATCCAGCACAGTGCAGAGGGGTTGGGCCGTGGAGGGGAAGGGAGGCTTCCGTTGGAATAAGGAGAGAACCGGGGAGCTAGTACCTGGCCACCCAGCACTACGCCGGCCGCTCCGCTCAATCTCGTTGTGGGGGTCACCCAAATATCACAGCTTTGCGCCCAGGCCGGAACAAGCGAAATTCCCGCCACCAGGAGCTCGCGCGCCCAGGAGGAGGCGGGGCTTAGCTGGACAGCCTGCCTGCCCCGCCCCAAGCTTAGGCTCCTCCTTGCTCGCAAACTCCGGGCATCCCAAGTAGGCAGCAGGGAAGACCGGAAGATCTCGCGAGAGCAAGTCTCCCGGGAACTCCTTTCCGACCTTTTCATTGAATAAGAGAGACGACAATTAATTGACTGGGGAGGAGCTGCGACTGGAAATTGAATGAGTCACGCATGCGCAATTGCAAATACTACTACCACTTTTTATGCGCCTACCTGATAGAATCCTGTGAGTGATCCTAAGATTAATTTAAAGCCTGTCTACCTGGTAGAATCCTGTGAGTGACTAAGATTAGTTTAAAGCTTATCCCCTCCATACCTCTGTTATTCCCGGCTTAAATTTAAGCGCTTTTTTTTTTCTTGGGCTACAATTTTATTGTTGGAATTTAGGACCATAGGTTTAGATCTGGAAGGGACCTTGTTCAATGTCCAGTCTTTTTCAGTCATGTAGGATTTTTCGTGAGCTCATTTGGGGTTTTCTTGGCAAAAATACCGTAATGATTTGCCATTTCCTCTTCCAGCTCATTTTACAGGAAAGGAAAATGAGGCAAGTATCTTACCCAGTAACATATTACTAGTAAGAATCTAAGGTGGGATTTGAACTTAGAAAAAGGTCTTCCTGGCTCTGATGTAGCACTCTAGCCACTGCCCTACCTAGAAGCCCAAGTGAAGAGATCTGGAAAATCTAATTCAAACTCTCCCTTTACAAATGGAGAAACGGAAGCCCAAAGAGATGAAGTGACTTGTTCGAAGTCACTTAGTAAAATAGTACACATCTGGGAGTTGAACCCACGATTTTCTTTTGAAGGTCATTTCAAAAATCCGCTATTAAGCGCTTATTATGAGGTAGGCAATGTACTAGAAGCAAAGGATAACAGAGAAAGGTGAGAACACAATTCTTTCCCTTCAATGAGAGACAAACATGCAGCTATAAGTAGACAGATACTTAATTTGTGGAGCATAGATGGAATTTTCTTACCCCAGAAGAAAAAACACCTGTGGCTGGGAGAGGAGGAAATTGGAGGTAGCAAAGGCTTCCTGTATAAAATGGGATTTGAGCAGAATTTTAAAGGGAAACAAGGAACCTAAGACAGAAAATAAGAGCATTTTTATAAGATAATCCTCTCTAGGATGATCATTGTTGAAAAGAGCCAAATCCATTATTGTTGATCATCACATAATTTTGATGTTACTGTATACAACATTCTTTTGGTTCTACTCTCTTCACTTAGCATCAGTTCATGTAAGTCCACACCTTTTTGAGATCATCCTGCTGATTGTTTCTTACAGAATAATAATATTCTCACTCATATACCATAACTTATTTCCCAATTAATGGGCATCCACTCTTTTTCCAGTTCCTTGCCACTATAAAAAGCTGTTTAGCTGATTTTAAAAACTGTTTTCATATTCATTGTGCTTCCAGGAACCCATTTCACTCACATTAGTATTTTCATCACTTTCATCACTTAAGATATAATTTGACAATGGCCTTTTTATCTTGGTGTTCTTATCTTTAAACTTCTATATCATGTTGGGATCATGTTGAAGGAGAGAAATCAGAACAAAAGGAAAAAAAAACAATGCAGAGAAAAAAAAAAAACAGAAAAAAGAAGTGAACATAGTAGTTATTGATTTGTATTCAATCTCCATAGTTCTTTTTCTGGATAAAGAAGACATTTTCTATCTCAAACCTATTAGGATAATCATCTATTGATATGATGCAGAAAAAAAATTTGATAAAATCCAACATCCATTCCTATTAAAAAACATTAGAGAGTATAGGAATAAGTGGACTTTTCCTTAAAATAGTCAGTAGCATCTATTTAAAGCCATCAATAAGCATCATATGTAATGGTGATAAACTAGAACCATTCCCAATAAAATCAGGATTGAAACAAGGTTGCCCACAGTCACCATTACTATTCAATATTGTATTAGAAATACAGCTAGCTTCAGCAATAAGAGGTGAAAAAAGATTAAAGGAATTAGAGTATGTAATAAGGAAACCAAATTATCCCTCTTTGCAGATGATATGATAGTATACTTAGAGAACCTCAGAGATTCTACTCAAAAACTATTAGAAATAATACACAACTTTGCTAAAGTTGCAGGATACAAAATAAATCCACATAAATCCTCAGCATTTTTATACATCACTAACAAAATCCAACAGCAAGAGATACAAGGAGAAATTCCATTTAAAATAATTGTCAATAGTATAAAATATTTAGGCATCTATCTGCCAAAGGAAATATATGAGCAAAACTGCAAAACATTTTCCACACAGATAAAGTCAGATCTAAACAATTGGAAAAATATTAAATGTTCTTGCATAGGCTGAGCAAATATAATAAAGATGACAATACTACCTCAACTAATCTATTTATTTAGTGCTATACCAATCAGACTCCCAAGAAACTATTTTAATGACCTAGGAAAAAAAGAATAACAAAATTCATATGAAAGAACAAAAGGTCAAGAATTTAAGGGAACTAATGAAAAAAAAAAAATCAAATGAAGGGGGCCTAGCTGTACCTGATCTAAAACTATATTATAAAGCAGTGGTCACCAAAACCATTTGGTATTGGCTAAGAAATAGACTAGTTGATCAGTGGAATAGGTTAGGTTCACAGGACAAAATAGTCAATAACTATAGCAATTTAGTGTTTGACAAACCCAAAGACCCCAAATTTTGGGATAAGAATTCACTATTTGACAAAAACTGCTGGGAAAATTGGAAATTAGTATGGCAGAAACTAGGCATGGACCCACATTTAACACTGTACACCAAGATAAAATCAGGATCCACACTTAACACCGTACACCAAGATAAGATCAAAATGGGTTCATGATTTAGGCATAAATAATGAGATTATAAATAAATTAGAAGAACACAGGATAATGTACCTCACAGACCTTGGAGGAGGAAGGAATTTGTCACCAAAGAAGGACTAGAGATCATTATTGATCACAGAAAATTTTGATTATATCAAGTTAAAAAGCTTTTGTACAAATAAAACTAATGTGGACAATATTAGAAAGGAAGCAATAAACTGGTAAAACACTTTTACAGCTAAAGGTTCTGATAAAGACCTCATTTCCAAAATATATACAGAATTGACTCTAATTTATAAGAAATCAAGATATTATCCAATTGATAAATCGTCAAAAGATATGAACAGACAATTTTCAGATTAAGAAATTGAAACTATTTCTATTCATATGAAAAGGTGTTCCAAATCATTATTGATTAGAGAAATGCAAATTAAGACAACTCGGAGATGCCACTACACACCTGTCAGATTGGCTAAGATGACAGGAAAAGATAATGAAGAATGGTGGAGGGGATGTGGGAAAATGGGGACACTGATACATTATTGGTGGAACTGTGAATGGATCCAACCATTCTGGAGAGCAATTTGGAACTGTGCTCAAAAAGTTATCAAACTGTGCATACCTTTTGATCCCTCAGTGTTTCTACTGCGCCTATATCCCAAAGAAATATTAAAGAAGGGAAAGGGACCTGTATGTGCAAAAATGTTTGTGGCAGCCCTTTTCATAGTAGCTAGAAACTGGAAATTGAATGGATGCCCATCAATTGGAGAATGGCTGAGTAAATTATGGTATATGAATGTTATGTAATATTATTGTTCTGTAAGAAATGACCAGCAGGATGAATACAGAGAGGTTTGGAGAGACTTACATGAATTGATGCTAAGTAAAATGAACAGAACCAGGAGATCATTATACCCTTTAACAACAGTACTATATGAGGAGCAATTCTGATGGAAGTGGCTATCTTGAGCAATGAAAGGATCCAATTCAGTTCCAATTGATCAATGATGAACAGAACCAGCTAAACCCAGCAAAAGAACACTGGGAAATGAGTGTGAACTGCTTGCAGTTTTGTTTTTCTTCCCAGGTTATTTTTAATTTTCTAAATCCGATTTTTCTTATGCAACAAGAGAACTATATAAATATGTACACATATATTGTATTTAAGATATACTTTAACATGTTTAACATGTATGAGACTGCCTGCCATCTAGGGAAGGGGATGGAGGGAAAGATGAGAAAAGTTGGAACAGAAGTGTTTGCAAGGGCCAATGTTGAAAAATTACCTATGCATATGTTCTGTCAATAAAAAACTATAATAATAATAATAAAAATAAATAAACCTATTGGGAGTGCTTTGGATCACTAAACTACTGAGAATCAAGTTTTTCATAGCTGATCACTGTACATTCTTGCTGTTATTGTGTATGGGGTATTCCTGTTTCTTCTTGCTCACTTAGCATCAGTTCATATAAATCTTTCCAGGCCTTTCTAAAATCATCTTGTTCATCATTTTTTTGTATAGAACAATAATATTCTACAACTTATTCAACCATTCCCCAATTGATGAGCATTTATTCTTTTCCCAAATTTTTTGCTACCACAAAAAGAACTGCTATAAACATGTTTGCACATGTGGGTTCTTTTCCCTCCTTTATGATTTCCTTGGGATACAGATCCAGTAGTCACACTGCTGGGTCAAAGGGCATGCACAATTTTATAGCCCTTGGGCATAGTTTCAATTTGCTCTCCAGAATAGTTGGATTATTTCACAATTTCACCAACAATACATTAGTTTTCCCACATTCCTGCCAGCATTTATCATTATCTTTTCTTGTCATTTTAGCCAATCTGAGAGGTGTGAGATGGTGCCTCAGAGTTGTTTTAATTTTAATTTCTCTAATCAATAGTAAATAGAACATTTTTGCATATGAATTTAGATGGCTTTAATTTCATCATCTGAAAATTGTCTGTTCATATCCTTTGACCATTTATGGTCAAATGACTTATAATTTTATAAATTTGACACAGTTTTTTATAAAGTTTAGAAATGAGACCTTTATCAGAAACACTGTCTGTAAAAAATGTTTTCCAGTATTGTACTTTCCTTTTAATCTTGTTTTTGTTGGTTTTGTTTGTGCATAACCTTTTTAATTTAATGTAATCAAAGTTATCCATTTTGCCTTCCATAATGTTCTCCAATTCTTTGTTGACTATAGATTTTTTTTAAATGATAATTTTATAGCCAGAAAGAGTCCTAAGAAATCATCTAATCCAGCCCTTCATTTTACACATCAGAAAACTAAGGCCCCAGAGAAATTGTAACTTGCTGCAGCACTTCCTCTCCCCCTTCCTTCCCTACCTCCTTCTACATACCCTCCCCCACAAACTCATTCACCCTCTAAGTAGCAGAGCCAGAAATCAAACTCATATCCTTGGACTCCAAACCGAGTACTCTTTTCCAATGTGCTCCTTTTTTACAAATAAGTCATCTTTGATAGTATATTTCAATCCATTTAACATTGATAGGCATTTCTTCAGTACTATTTGCTTTACCTAAAATTTTAATTCTTCAAAAATTATGGTATTGTTCCATGACTCATAATCATAAAGCATTACTAAAAAATTTTCATGTTAAACAAGGTAATTCAGACCATTTTCTTCCTCCTTTTGTGTGCTTCTACTTCTGGCTCTCCTTAATCAAATTGTTAAATCTAAAACTGAATGTTATAGAATAAGGCTATAATTAGTAATACATTTAATGGAAAGAAGTATTAATAAATTACAATTTTGCATACTATACCAAAAATTTCAGGAAAATCAGGTTTTCCTGTGTAAGTGGCAAATAAATAGCTAGTGGAAAGTACCTCTCTTCTGGGTTTCCCAGAAAGGCACTGATTAAAGAGAAATTTCTCATAACCTACATTTGTGCTTTAACCTCAGAAGTAATATGTTGGATTTCCTTAACAAATATATTCCAATTTTCAATCCTTTAACCTTTCAGTCTCTGTATTCAGTTTACAAGAAATAGCTGAGCTAAAAGAGGACAGATATGTCACAATGACATTTCATAGATTCAAAGAATGTTTTATCAAAAAAAGAGACCTTGAAAACATTTGCAGATGAGGAATCTCAATTCCTATGGAACATATTGAAAAATGAGAAAGCAAGATTATGGAATATATTGAAAAATCAGAGTAATTGATAGAGCTAGGACTAGAATTCATGTTTCTCGACTCTCAGTCCAACATTCTTTCTATTACTATATATAATATCTCCTTGGAAAATATAGATGAGAAAACATGCTCAATTCTTCTGTTCAGACCCCAAATTCCTTTAATTCTCCATAGTAACATTCAACAAAAGCTTTCTTGCATTGAAAAGTTCTCAGCTCTCATCAGTTATCAAGTCATATTTTTCAATGTAATTGATCTCAGGTAAATATTAGATTTAGGGAACCTAATTCACATTAATATTGACCCCTCAAACTTCCTAGAGACATTTATATTTTTAAAGATAATGTTACTTAATCCAAATAAATCTATTAATTGGAAGGATTTCAGATATTATAATCAAAGTATAATTTTAAAATCCTGATAGTATAGAGAAAAGATTCTTTGCCAAAGGGGCTTGAATGCTTATGCCTGGGAAAATTCCTTCTTACATCAGCTGACCTGAGCTGTTCCAACCCTCTACTGAAAAAAAAAGAAAGAAAGAAAGAAAGAAAGAAAGAAAAAAGTAAAAAGGAAGGAAGAAGGAAGGAAAGAAGGAAGGAATGAATGAATGGAGGAAGGAACGAATGAATGGAAGAAAGGAACGAAGGAAGGAAGGGAAAATAATTATTGATTCCCCTTTTATTAAAAAATGCTCTCCAGTCTGGAACTATGCCCAAAGGACTATAAAACTATATAAATCTTTTGACCCAGCAGTGTCACTATTGGGTCTGTGTCCCAAGGAAATCAAGAAGGAGGGAAAAGAACCTACATGTGCAAAAATTTTGTAGCAGCTTTTTTTGTGTTAACAAAGAATTGGAAAATGAGTAAATGCCCATAAGTTAGGGAATGGCTAAATAAGCTGCGGTATATGAAGGTAATGAAATATTGTTCTATTAAAAATGGTGAATAAGCTAATTTTAGAAAGGCCTGGAAGAATTTACAAGAACTGATGCTAAGAGAAACAAGCAAAATCAGGAATACATTGTACAAGATAACACAAGAATGTACAATGATCAACTATGAAAGACTTGGTTCTTCTCAATAGTTCAGTGATTCAAAGCAATCCCAAAAGACTTTGGACAGAAAATGCCATCTGCATCCAGAAAAAGAACTATGGAGATTGAATGTAAATCAACATATGCTATGCTCACTTCTTTTTTTTTTTCC
This sequence comes from Antechinus flavipes, assembly GCF_016432865.1. Taxonomy (NCBI): domain Eukaryota; kingdom Metazoa; phylum Chordata; class Mammalia; order Dasyuromorphia; family Dasyuridae; genus Antechinus; species Antechinus flavipes. Next base: position 271,816,012 of record NC_067401.1, read on the forward strand.
CCCTCTCCCATGGTTTTCCCCTTTTGTTCTAATTTTCCTCTCCCAACATAATTCATAAACCAATGTATATTAAAATAAATAAATTTCAAAAAATAAATAATTTAAAAAGAAAAAAAAAGGTCTCATATACCAGCTTCTATCCTTAAAAAGAAACTTCCTTATAAAGACAAATTTTCTTTTTTCCAAAGGAAGTTGGAAAAGGAACAGAAATCTCAAGAGAGAAAATAATATAATAAAGTGATAGAATTTGGAGAATGAGACTTCAATAAATACCGAGGTTGCCACTTTAATTTCTACCAGCTAGAGAGATAATACTGAGAAGGAAAGGTAAAGTATTATGGCAAAGCAATAGAGCAACAACAGACTTCACTATAATTATCCCTATTGCTAAGAAAAAAAATAACTTCCAATCTCTTTCCCTTTACTGTTACCTTCTCTGGGGAGATCACTGAGCTCCTCAAGAGTCTCAGGGGGTAGAAAGGATTACTATTGGCCTAAAATGAAACTGGTTTCTCCAGACTAATGTGTTTCCTTTTTGTGAGGCAATTGAGGTTAAGTGACTTGACTAGGGTCACACAGCTAGAGCGTGTTAAGTGTCTGATGTCAGATTTGAACTCAGGTCCTTCTAACTTCAGGGCTGTTACTCTATCCACTGTGTCATCTAACTGCTCCAATGTGTTTACTTATTGTACTTAAAGGTTGTCTGTCCAATACCACAATTACGAGTTAAATGCAGCTGAGGGAGGAGGCAACTGTATGTCAAGGTAACTGGAAGGAGAGATGGAGAGACATGATTAAAGTTAGGATACAAAATTATCACCAACAAAACCCAACAGCAAGAGATACAAAGAGAAATTCCATTCAGAATAACTGTTGATACCATAAAATATTTGGGAATCTATTGAAAAATAAGAGTAATTGATAGAGCTAGGACTAGAATTCATGTTTCTCGACTCTCAGTCCAACATTCTTTCTATTACTATATATAATATCTCCTTGGAAAATATAGATGAGAAAACATGCTCAATTCTTCTGTTCAGACCCCAAATTCCTTTAATTCTCCATAGTAACATTCAACAAAAGCTTTCTTGCATTGAAAAGTTCTCAGCTCTCATCAGTTATCAAGTCATATTTTTCAATGTAATTGATCTCAGGTAAATATTAGATTTAGGGAACCTAATTCACATTAATATTGACCCCTCAAACTTCCTAGAGACATTTATATTTTTAAAGATAATGTTACTTAATCCAAATAAATCTATTAATTGGAAGGATTTCAGATATTATAATCAAAGTATAATTTTAAAATCCTGATAGTATAGAGAAAAGATTCTTTGCCAAAGGGGCTTGAATGCTTATGCCTGGGAAAATTCCTTCTTACATCAGCTGACCTGAGCTGTTCCAACCCTCTACTGAAAAAAAAAGAAAGAAAGAAAGAAAGAAAGAAAGAAAAAAGTAAAAAGGAAGGAAGAAGGAAGGAAAGAAGGAAGGAATGAATGAATGGAGGAAGGAACGAATGAATGGAAGAAAGGAACGAAGGAAGGAAGGGAAAATAATTATTGATTCCCCTTTTATTAAAAAATGCTCTCCAGTCTGGAACTATGCCCAAAGGACTATAAAACTATATAAATCTTTTGACCCAGCAGTGTCACTATTGGGTCTGTGTCCCAAGGAAATCAAGAAGGAGGGAAAAGAACCTACATGTGCAAAAATTTTGTAGCAGCTTTTTTTGTGTTAACAAAGAATTGGAAAATGAGTAAATGCCCATAAGTTAGGGAATGGCTAAATAAGCTGCGGTATATGAAGGTAATGAAATATTGTTCTATTAAAAATGGTGAATAAGCTAATTTTAGAAAGGCCTGGAAGAATTTACAAGAACTGATGCTAAGAGAAACAAGCAAAATCAGGAATACATTGTACAAGATAACACAAGAATGTACAATGATCAACTATGAAAGACTTGGTTCTTCTCAATAGTTCAGTGATTCAAAGCAATCCCAAAAGACTTTGGACAGAAAATGCCATCTGCATCCAGAAAAAGAACTATGGAGATTGAATGTAAATCAACATATGTTATGCTCACTTCTTTTTTTTTTTTTTTCCCTCTCCCATGGTTTTCCCCTTTTGTTCTAATTTTCCTCTCCCAACATAATTCATAAACCAATGTATATTAAAATAAATAAATTTCAAAAAATAAATAATTTAAAAAGAAAAAAAAAGGTCTCATATACCAGCTTCTATCCTTAAAAAGAAACTTCCTTATAAAGACAAATTTTCTTTTTTCCAAAGGAAGTTGGAAAAGGAACAGAAATCTCAAGAGAGAAAATAATATAATAAAGTGATAGAATTTGGAGAATGAGACTTCAATAAATACCGAGGTTGCCACTTTAATTTCTACCAGCTAGAGAGATAATACTGAGAAGGAAAGGTAAAGTATTATGGCAAAGCAATAGAGCAACAACAGACTTCACTATAATTATCCCTATTGCTAAGAAAAAAAATAACTTCCAATCTCTTTCCCTTTACTGTTACCTTCTCTGGGGAGATCACTGAGCTCCTCAAGAGTCTCAGGGGGTAGAAAGGATTACTATTGGCCTAAAATGAAACTGGTTTCTCCAGACTAATGTGTTTCCTTTTTTGTGAGGCAATTGAGGTTAAGTGACTTGACTAGGGTCACACAGCTAGAGCGTGTTAAGTGTCTGATGTCAGATTTGAACTCAGGTCCTTCTAACTTCAGGGCTGTTACTCTATCCACTGTGTCATCTAACTGCTCCAATGTGTTTACTTATTGTACTTAAAGGTTGTCTGTCCAATACCACAATTACGAGTTAAATGCAGCTGAGGGAGGAGGCAACTGTATGTCAAGGTAACTGGAAGGAGAGATGGAGAGACATGATTAAAGTTAGGATACAAAATTATCACCAACAAAACCCAACAGCAAGAGATACAAAGAGAAATTCCATTCAGAATAACTGTTGATACCATAAAATATTTGGGAATCTATCTACCAAAGGAAAGTCAGGAATTATATGAGCAAAATTATAAAAAAGTCTCCACACAAATAAAGTCAGACTTAAATAATTGGAAAAATATTAAGTGCTCTTGGATCGGCCGAGCGAACATAATAAAGATGACAATACTCCCTAAACTAATCTATTTATTTAGTGCTATACCAATCAGACTTCCAAGAAAATATTTTATTGATCTAGAAAAAATAACAACAAAATTCATATGGAACAATAAAAAGTCGAGAATCTCAAGGGAATTAATGAAAAAAAAATCAAATGAAGGTGGCCTAGCTGTACCTGATCTAAAATTATATTATAAAGCAGCAGTCACCAAAACCATTTGGTATTGGCTAAGAAATAGATTAGTGGATCAGTGGAAAAGGCTAGGCTCACAAGACAGAATAGTCAATTATAGCAATCTAGTGTTTGACAAACCCAAAGCCCCTAACTTCTGGGAAAAGAATTCATTATTTGATAAAAACTGCTGGGATAATTGGAAATTAGTATGGCAGAAATTAGGCATGGACCCACACTTAACACCATATACCAAGATAAGATCAAAATAGGTCCATGACCTAGGCATAAAGAACGAGACTATAAATAAATTAGAGGAACATAGAATAGTTTATCTCTCAGACTTGTGGAGGAGAAAGAAATTTGTGACCAAAGATGAACTAGAGACCATTACTGATCACAGAATAGAAAATTTCGATTACATCAAATTAAAAAGCCTGTGTACAAATAAAACTAATGCAAACAAGATTAGAAGGGAAGCAACAAACTGGAAAACATTTTCACAGTTAAAGGTTCTGATAAAGGCCTCATTTCCAAAATATATAGAGAACTGACTCAAATTTATAAGAAATCAAGCCATTCTCCAATTGATAAATGGTCAAAGGATATGAACAGACAATTTTCAGAGGATGAGATTGAAACTATTACCACTCATATGAAAGAGTGTTCCAAATCATTATTGATCAGAGAAATGCAAATTAAGACAACTCTGAGATACCACTACACACCTGTCAGATTGGCTAAGATGACAGGAAAAAATAATGATGAATGTTGGAGGGGATGCGGGAAAACTGGGACACTAATGCATTGTTGGTGGAGTTGTGAACGAATCCAACCATTCTGGAGAGCAATCTGGAATTATGCCCAAAAAATTATCAAATTGTGCATACCCTTTGATCCAGCAGTGTTCCTATTGGGCTTCTATCCCAAAGAAATACTAAAGAAGGGAAAGGGACCTGTATGTGCCAAAATGTTTGTAGCAGCCCTGTTTGTAGTGGCTAAAAACTGGAAAATGAATGGATGCCCATCAATTGGAGAATGGCTGGGTAAATTGTGGTATATGAATGTTATGGAATATTATTGTTCTGTAAGAAATGACCAGCAGGACGAATACAGAGAGGACTGGCGAGATTTACATGAACTGATGCTAAGTGAAATGAGCAGAACCAGGAATACATTGTACAAGATAACACAAGAATGTACAATGATCAACTATGAAAGACTTGGTTCTTCTCAATAGTTCAGTGATTCAAAGCAATCCCAAAAGACTTTGGACAGAAAATGCCATTTGCATCCAGAAAAAGAACTATGGAGATTGAATGTAAATCAACATATGCTATGCTCACTTCTTTTTTTTTTTCCCCCTCTCCCATGGTTTTCCCCTTTTGTTCTAATTTTCCTCTCCCAACATAATTCATAAACCAATGTATATTAAAATAAATAAATTTCAAAAAATAAATAATTTAAAAAGAAAAAAAAAGGTCTCATATACCAGCTTCTATCCTTAAAAAGAAACTTCCTTATAAAGACAAATTTTCTTTTTTCCAAAGGAAGTTGGAAAAGGAACAGAAATCTCAAGAGAGAAAATAATATAATAAAGTGATAGAATTTGGAGAATGAGACTTCAATAAATACCGAAGTTGCCACTTTAATTTCTACCAGCTAGAGAGATAATACTGAGAAGGAAAGGTAAAGTATTATGGCAAAGCAATAGAGCAACAACAGACTTCACTATAATTATCCCTATTGCTAAGAAAAAAAATAACTTCCAATCTCTTTCCCTTTACTGTTACCTTCTCTGGGGAGATCACTGAGCTCCTCAAGAGTCTCAGGAGGTAGAAAGGATTACTATTGGCCTAAAATGAAACTGGTTTCTCCAGACTAATGGGTTTCCTTTTTTGTGAGGCAATTGAGGTTAAGTGACTTGACTAGGGTCACACAGCTAGAGCGTGTTAAGTGTCTGATGTCAGATTTGAACTCAGGTCCTTCTAACTTCAGGGCTGTTACTCTATCCACTGTGTCATCTAACTGCTCCAATGTGTTTACTTATTGTACTTAAAGGTTGTCTGTCCAATACCACAATTACGAGTTAAATGCAGCTGAGGGAGGAGGCAACTGTATGTCAAGGTAACTGGAAGGAGAGATGGAGAGACATGATTAAAGTTAGGATACAAAATTATGAGGGTTCATAACTAGACTGAAAGATATGCTATTGATTTGAATATAATCAATGTTTGATAACTGACTAGAATATTGGGATATTTAGTTTAACAAGATAAGGATTTCCTCTCTGCCTGAGAGCAATTTGGAATATTTGAGTCAAAAAGTGGTTTGAATTAAATGAAGAGTACTGAAAAAGATATGCAAAGTCTTTAAGAATCTTAAGACTGAAAGAGAGAAGAAAGAAGTTTGGATTGTATGAATTTGGCAGGGACAAATAACCATGTCTTCAGTCCTGCACAGGACTTGATAAGATGAGCTGGAAAAAAGCAGGAGCACATGGGTAATGGAGAGAGAGAAAGAGAGAGAGCTAAGCTACATTAAAGAAAAGGGAGATCAAAGTTGGCCAATATGTCCTGCATTTTAGAAGAACGTATTTGGAATGAAGCTTTGCTGGTTGTAACTAGCTCTTGAAGGATTGAGAGATGTTCCAAAAGATCTACTCTTTCCCTAATTTTCCTTTTCTTTTTTCAATGTCTCTCCCTCACATAAAATCAAGCCTCAGAATAGAGTCTGATGGAATGAAACCATTTTCCTGCTCAACGTAGATTGGAAAAACTTCAAGAAAGGTAAGTCTCACTGAGATGAAAAGAGTATTCAGCCTAGGCAAATCAGTGAGAGGATCTTAAACCCAGGAAATCAGCAACTGAGATCATCAGTCCTGGCTCTTTACAGGAGTAGATTAGTGAGGCATTCTCCATTCCCAGCTCAGAAGTGAAACACAAGAAAACCAAGCTGTTTCCTGAAAAGAACAAGCAAAGCTACCCCCTACAAACACAACGGGTCCCTGTACTCAAAGCCAAGGCTCAGAGCTGCACAAGAAGCTTGGGACAGCACCTTCTTTACCCCAGAATCAGAGTTCAACCATAAAAGTAAAAATAAGAGAAGATACTAAAAGAAAAAGGAAAGCAAATGAGCAAGAAATAGAAAAGAACCTTGATCATAGAAAGCTACTATGGTGGCCAGGAAGACCAAAACAGCAACTCAGATGAGGACAAAATGTTCACAGAGGAAATCTCAAAGAGTCATATGAATTTGTCTTAAGCCCAAAGAAACTTCTTGAAAGTACTAATAAAAGACTTTAAAAAGCAAATAAGAGAGATAAAAGAGAAAATTAGAAAAGAAATGAGAAGTATGCAACAGTTTGGAAAAGGAAGGCAATTCTTAAAAAAATACAATTGACCATATGCAAAAAAAAAATCAACTAAAGAAAATACCACCTTCAAAAGTAGAATTAACCAAATGAAAAAAGACATACAAAAACTAACTGAAAAAAATCACATATTAAAAACTAGAATGGGGCAAATGGAAGTTAATAACTCTATGAAACATGAAGAATCTGTCAAACAAACTAAAAAGAATGAAAAAATGTAAGAAAATGTGAAATACTTCTTGGAAAAACAGCCAATCTGGAAAATGGATCCAGAAGAGATAATTTTAAAATGATTAGTCTATCTGAAGGCTATGACCAAAAAAAGACTCTGGATATCATTCCTCAAGAGATCATAAAGGAAAACTGCTTCAATATTCTAGAAAAAGAGGGGAAATACTACCTGAAAGAATTCATTGATCAGCTCTAGAAAGAGATCTCACAAAGAAAACTCCAAGCAACATTGTTACAAAATTCCAGAACTACAATCTCAAGGAAAAAATACTACAAGCTAGCAGACAAAAACAATTCAAATATCAAGGAGCAATAGTCAGGATTCCCCAGGATCTGACAGCTTCTGCAATAAAGGATTGAAGTGCAGGAATACCATATTGTGAAAGGCAAAGGACCGAGGGATACCCAAGAATTAACTATTCAATGAAACTGAGTATCATCTTTCAGGGGAAGCAATGGATCTTCAATGAAGTAAGAGATTTTCATGCATTTCTATTAAAAAAAAAGAAGTAAACAGAAATTTTAATCTATAAACACAGGACTCGAGAAGTGTAAAAAGGTAAACAGGGAAAAATATGTATTTTTTAAAGGTTAAAGTGTTTACATTCTTAGATGGGAAAATGATATCTGTAACTCTTGAGAACTGTATGTGTTACTGAGGCTTTTATAGAGGGACATCATATGGTTTGAAGGTGTGGTTGTAAATGGACTCTGATGTGATGATATCAAAGAAAAAACCTTAAGGGGTAGAAAAAAAAGAGACTGTACTGAAAGAAGAAGAAAGAGGAAGTATAATGGAACAAAATAAATCACATGAAGAGGCACAGAAAACTTACTACAATGGAGGTAAAGAAAGCAGGGGGTTGAGCATTGTTTGAAGTTTAATCTCATCAGTTTGGGCTCTAAGTGGGGGGAGAGGAAATAACTTAATCATTCACTTGGGCATAGAAATTTATCTAATCCTTTAAAGAAGTAAGAGGAGAAAGAAGAAAGAGAAGGGAGGAGCAGAATAGAAAAAAGGAAGAAACACTAGCAAAAAAGGGTAAGAGAAGAAGGGAGAAGTAATAGAAAATAAGGTAGTGGGTGGGGTGGTTTAAAAACACTACTAAGAGAAGGGGAAGGTGATAGGATATAAGGTAGTGGGGTGGGGAGGGTCAAAAACAAAACACTACTAAAGACAGGATAGAAAGAAAAAACAAAAGTATATACAGGGGTGAAAATAGGATGGAAGGAAATACAGAGCTGGTAATTATAATTGTGGATGTGAATGGGATGAAATCTCCCATAAAATGTAAGTGAAGAGTAGAATGGATTAAAAACAATCCTACAATATGTTGTTTACAAAAAACATATTTCACACAAAAAGTCACATACAGAGTAAAGGTAAAAGACTGGAACAGAATTTATTATGCTTCATCTGAAGTAAAAAAACAGCAGGGGTAGCAATTCTCAGATAAAGCAAAAGTAAAAATTGATCTTATTTAAAAAGATAAGGAAGGAAAGAACATCTTGATAAAGGTACTATAAAACAAAGTAGTGAGAATAATAAATGTATATTCAACAAGCAATGGAGCATACAAATTATTAAATAATATATTAAACCAGTTAGAAGAAGAAAAAGAGTAAAATTATGTTAGTGAAGGACCTCAACTTTCTCCTCTCAGAATCAGAAAAATCTAACCACAAAATAAAGAAGAAACTAGGGAGGCTAATAGGATCCTAGAAATCCTAGAGAAAATCCTGGAGAAAATTGAATAGAGACAGAATGGAATAAATCTTTTTTTTTTGGCAATACATGGCATCTACAAAAAAATTGACCATGTATTAGGGCATAAAACCCTCACAATCAAATGCAGAAAGGCAGGAATAGTAATGCTTCCTTTTCAGTCCACAATAAATTAAAAAATATATTCAAAAAGGATATTATTCATTAATATTCAGTAAAGAAATTAAATAGTCTAATTCAAAAAATGAGTAAGAAATAAAAAATAACAGAAACAATTCATGATTTTATCTAAGGAGGACAGCAATAATGAGAAAACATATCAAAATCCAGGGGATGCAGTCAAAGCAGTTCTTAGAGAAAATTTTAATCTCTAAATAGCTGCATGAATAAAATGGAGAAAGAGGAGTTCAATGAATTGAGTATGCAACTAAAAAAGCTAGAAAAAGAACAAATTAAAACTCCTCAATTAAATGCCAAATTAGAAATTCTAAAATTCAAAGGAAAGATTAATTAAATTGAAACTAAGAAAACTATTGATCTAATCAATAAAACTAAGACTTGGTTTGATGAAGACACCAACAAAATACATAAACATTTGGTTAATTTGATTACTTAAAGGAAAGAAAAAATCCAATCATCAGTTTAAAAAGTGAAAAGGGTGAACTCACCACCAATGAAAAAGAAATTAAAGAAATAATTAGGAGCTATTCTGTCTAACTATATGGCATCAAGTCTGACAATCTAATTGAAATGGATCAATATTTACAAAAATATAAATTGCCTAGATTAATAGGAGAAAATAAAGTATTTAAATAGTCCCATTTTAGAGAAAGCAATTGAACAAACCATTAATGAATTCCTTAAGAAAATATCTGTGGGGCCACATGAATTCAAAAATGAATTCTATCAAACATTTAGTGAACAATTAATTCCAATACTATGTAAACTATTTGGAAAAATAGGTAAAGGAATCCTGCCAAATTCCTTCTATGATACAAATATGCTACTGATATCTAAACCAGGAAGAGCCAAAGCAGAAAAAGAAAACTAGAGACCAAACACCTTAATGAATATCGAAGTACAATTTTTAAATGAAATATTAGCAAAGGGATTATAGCAACTTCTCAGCAGGATATTACATTATGACGAAGTGATATTTATACCAGGAATGCAGGCTGATTCAATATCAAGAAAACTATCACCATAATCGACTAGATCAATAAGAAAACCAACAGAAATTATATGATGATCTCAATAAATGCAAAAAAAAAAATCTCTTTTGACAAAATACAGTACATAGAATACCCCTTTCTATTAAAGACACTAGAGAGCACACAAATAAAGAGAGTTTTCCTTAAAAATAATAAGTGATATCTAAAACCAACAGCTAGCATTAATTGTAATTGAGAGAAGCTGGACACATTCCCAATAAGATTAGGGATAAAAAAAAAAAAAAAAGATCCCATTATCACCATTGTTATTTAACATTATACTAGAAATTTTGGCTTTAGCAATAAGAAAAGAAAAAGAAAGGAGTTAGAATAGACAATGAGGAAATAAAACTCATTTTTTACAGATGATATGATGATATACTTAGAGAATCCTGGAAAAATCATCCAAAAACCTACTAAAATTAACAATTTCAGCAAAATTTCAGGATATAAAATAAACCCACACAAATCATCATCATTTCTATATATTACTGACAAAGCCCATCAGCAAGAGATAGAAAGAGAAATTTCATTTTAAAATAATTGCAGACAAAATAAAATATTTGGGTATCTACATACCAAGACAAACCCAAGAATTATATGAATACAATTACAAAACATGTCTCACTCAAATAAAGTCAGATCTAAACAACTGAAAAAAATATAAATTGCTCATAGGTAGGTTGAGCTAATATAGTAAAAATGACAATTCTGCCTAAATTAGTCTATTTGTTTAGTGCCATACCAATCACACTGCCAAAAATTATTTTATAGAAGTAGAAAAAAATAAAAACAAAATTCATCTGAAAAACCAAAAGATCAAGGATATAAAGGGAAAAAATTACAAAGGATGGTGGCTTATCAGTATCAAACCTAAAATTATTTATAAAGCAGCATTGGTGATAGATCAGTAGAATAGATTAGATACACACGACAAAAGAATCAAGGTTTATAGTAATCTATTATTTCATATACCCCCAAACTCCATTTTCTAGAATAAGAACTCACCATTTGACAAAAGTTGCTGGGAAAACGAAAATAATATGTCAGAAACTTGGCATAGACCTGTAATGTTCTTGTTTGGTTTTCCTGGAGGTCTTTGGGGCAGCCTTCTTTTCAACAGATTAATCACTACAAGAATAGCCAGGTGTTAAAGGCCAACAGTCTTTATTGTATTCTTTACCTGTGCTCAGCTAGCTTTTTGGTGGCCTTCAGAGGGCACTTAGTTTCAGTGGAGAAAATTCAGGAGGACAGGCCTGCCACCACAAGGCTGATGAAGATGGAAATGAATCTCTTTCTCCTTGGCTCTGAGAGCTTGACCTCCTGGCTCCAGTCCACTTATGTTCTCTGGCTCTCTCTTTGAGCCTCTTGTTCCCCCAGGAGAGCCTGACCGAAGATGGAATGAATCTTGTCCAGTCCTTGCTGGCTTTTATATATTACATTATCATAGGTGTGAATCTTGTGGAACTATATTAAGTACTAAGTACATGTACTGAACTAGAAAAATATTTAGCACCTTGCTAAATTAGATAACCATTGTCTTTATCAATTACACTGACTTAACATCTTATAAGAATCCTTGTTTCGGAGTTCTGGCCCATAACATAAACCTACTTCTCACACCTAATACCAAAATAAGTTCAAAATAGGTACATGATTTGGACATAAAGGATAATACCATAAGTAAATTAGAAGAGCAAGGGATAATTTATCTATCAGATCTTTGGAGAAGGGAGGAATTTATGACCAAACAAGAAGTAGAGAACATTATGAAAGGCAAAATAAACAACTTGGATTACATTAAATTAAAAAGGTTTTGCAGAAACAAAACCAACACAAACAAGATTAAAAGAGAAACACAAAACTGGGGGGAAATCTTTACAGCTAGTATTTCTGATAAAGATCTCACTTTTAAAATATATAAAGAGCTGTATCAAATTTATAAGAACACATATCATTTCCTAATTGCTAAATGGTCAATGGATATGACCAGACAATTTTCAGATGGTGAAATTAAAGCCATCTGTAGTCATATGCAAAAATATTCTAAATCACTATTGATTAGAGAAAAGCAAACTAAAACAACTCTAAGGTATCATCTCACACTTCTCAAATTGTCTATGATGACAGGAAAAGGTAATGATAAATGGGGGAAAGGATGTGAGATACTAATGCATTGTTGGTGGAGTTATGAAATGATCCAGCTATTCTGGAGAGCAATCTGGAACTATGCCCAAAGGGCTATAAAACCGTGCATATTTTTGACTCAGCAATGCCACTACTGGGTCCATATTCCAACAAAATCATAAAGGAGGGAAAAGGCCCTACATGTGCAAAAATATTTGTAGTAGCTCTTTTTGTGGTTACAAAGAATTAGAAAATAAATAGATGCCCATCAATTGGAGAATGGCTGAATAAGTTGTGGTATATGATGGTAATGAAATATTACTGTTTTATAAAAATGATGAACAAGCTGATTTCAGAAAGGCCTAGAAAAATTTACAGGAACTTATGCTGAGCATTGCAAGCAGAACCAGAAATAACTTGTATATAATAATAGCAAGAATGTGCCATGAAAGATTTGGTTCTTCTCAGTGGGTTCAGTGATCCAAATAAATCCAATCCCAATAGACTTTTGCACAGAAAATGCCATCTGCATCCAGAAAAAAAACTATGGAGATTGAATATAAATCAGCATATTATATGTTCACTTTTTTTCTGTTCCACCCTTCCCCTGGTTTTTCTCTTTTGTTCTGGTTTTTTCTACCAACATGATTCATAAAGCAATGTGTATTAAAAATAATTAAGACATATCCTAGTGACCCTGAAGAAAAAAAACAAGAAAAAAGTTTTTTTTTTGTTTGTTTCTTGAATTCTGATTTTGTTTCACATATAAAGAAACTCAGGCTCAGTCATGAAACCTTGTACTATGTATTAGTTTATGCTGAAAAAAATGAAAATAGAGAATGCCAGGGATTAGTCAGAAATATACAAAATTAAATTTAGGGTAGAGACCTAATCTTTACCCAAATGTTACAAATTTTCCATAGGGCAGGGAATGGGAAGGTCTGCACTATTATGATTATATTAATAATTTTTATCTGACATAAACTCCATAAAATAGAGAAGAGAAAGGCAAAGCCTAAGAAGGATTAAGAAGAAAGTAGAAAGGATTGAGTACTGATTGGTCAATTTTATCTTCCTCAGCTACATCTACTTGTGTTATATTTGTTTTCATGTTGAAATTCATTTTTTCAAAAGATAAGTTGTTACAAAGCAAATTGATAAATGAAACAATTAAAAGATCAGATCATTTGCTTTTTCACCTCCCATCCCCTTTAGCATGTAGGCTAAGGAACATATTAAGAAGTACAAAATTTTTGCAGTGTTTAAAAGACTACATGGAATGTTCACAGGACACTCATCTTTATTATGATAAAAAAGTTTAAGCCTCTTTTATTCTGTTTTACAAAGAAAGATCAGGAATGAATATTCCTTAACTCATGTTTATGTCTACCACTATGCTGCCATACCTTCCCTGACCAAAAAAAAACTGCATATAGGCATGTTATTTAATAACTCATTACTATGTCAATAATAATAAAGTAATGACAATACTCAATAGAAAGCCAATTCATTTTTTAGATATGAATGGATTGTAAATGTCTCAACCAGATCTGATGGCTTTTTGCAGTTTCAAGTCCTTTTGGATTTCCTATTTCTTCATTCTTAGGATATCAAGCTTCTTTTCTAGTCCTTTACAGAACTCTGTTCCACATATTTATACCTTGTCTCAGGACAGTGAATTCAACTATTGTCCTAAAATGAAATTTTATATTAGATATATATGTGTATATATATATATATATATATACATACATCTTATGTATAATATATAAAGCTTATTGCTTATGCCAAATGGGGAAAAAACAAGAAAAAAGGTGTTTACCTGCCAGTTCTATTACCCTAGTGTTCATTCTTACAGTAGATAAACATATTTGGTCATTTATCTAGAGCAACTGGGCACATGGGACAATTGGAAAAATTGTATTTGCCTGTTATGATAATTAATGGTGATTTTAATCTGTAATTAGATTTGCCCTATGAATTTGTTGTAATTTCTACTATATTCTGGCACAGAATTAGCGTAACAGTGTGAGTCAGTCAGTCACCAAGCATATATTAAGCACTTACCATGTGTCAGTTATTATGCTAAAAGTTGGAGATAAAAAGAAATGTAAAAACAAAACAAAACAACCTTCCTATTAGTAAGGAACCCTTGCTTTAACAGGGAAGGCAATATCTACATACAAAAGTAATATTTACAGAATAAATCAGAAGAAATCTCAGAGGAAAGGCTTAAGATTAAACTGGACTGTAACTTCTCTCAGAGCCAAGACATTAGCTGATATTTGAAGGAAGTCAGGAAGTATGTGAGGGATGAGGTGCTGAGATGGATTATAAGTGATTAAGGATCACGAGTCAGATATATATATGTGTGTGTTTATACATACACACACATATATGTGTATGTGTGTGTATGCATGTATTTTTGGCAAGGCAATCAGGGTTAAGTGACTTGCCCAGGGTCACACAGTCAGTATCAAGTGTCTGTGGAAAAATTTGAAATCCTCCTGACTCCAGGGCCAATACTTTATCCAATATATCATTTAGATGCACCCCCTTCTTCCTGCCTCCTGTATTTTCCAGTGGTATTCTTAAAGCACAGGTGTAACCATAACACTCATACTTAATAAACTCCAGTGGCTCCCTAGTAGCCTCTAGAATCAAATACAGTTGTCTTAGTTTGCCATTTAAAACCTTTCACAACATGGTTCCAATCACCTTTGTAGCTTTATTACACATTGTTCTTTATTCATTTTTGATCTGTTCTGATTAAACTGTACTTTTTCACTTCTGCTTGAAAGAATCCTTTTTTCAACTTTCTTAAAGTTGAAGACTTCTTGAGGTTTTTACTATTTATTAGTGATTCCTTCTGTAATAACTTTTTATTGATCTTATTTCTATTTCATATAGGCTTATAATTGTAGGTGGTATTTAATTTTATAAAACACAAGGTTCTTAGAGGCAAGTACTTCATTTCTTTCCTTATATCCAAAAAACCAAGCACAGTATATGTCAACATGTTTGTGGTTCGTCATTTTCAGTCCTGTATTGACTCTTCATGACTCCATTTAGTATTTCCTAGGCAAAGATTTTGAAATGATTTGCCTTTTCCTTCTCCAGATCATTTTACAGAGGAGGAAACTGAGGCAAACAGGATTAAGTGACTTGTGTAGGGTCCCATAGCTAGGAAGTATCTGAGGCCAGATTTAAACTTAGGAAGATGAGTCTTACTGACTCCAAGCTTGGCATTCTAACTACTTTGCCACTTAGCTATCTACCTAGTACATAGTAGACATTTAATAAATGCTATGCAAAAAATGGTGCTATGTTAACTGATTTTTTAAATTTATTTTTTTTGAGATCAGATTCTGTTAGAATCCTTACAAAGTGTTAACTCACTAGAGTTGATAGAAACAATGCTTATGTAATTGGTTCACACATTAGAGCTCACATCTTTTAGAGAGTTTTTATACATTACAGCTCATACATTAGAGTTTACAAGTCCAGGAGATTCACAAGTTTATACCTCCCACAATCCCACTCTCGGGAGGAGTCGTCAACCTTTAAGTTTACACCTCTAAAAGAGCATAAAAGGAGCTGAGGCAGTGGAGGAGTCAGTTGAGAAGAATCAGAACCAAGATTCAGAGAGAGCTGGAGGTTGAAACTGGCAGACAAGCTGCAAGAATTCTTGGCACCAAGGAGGGAGATAGGCCTCTAAGAAAACTAACCGGGCTATTTTGAAGGAGACATTAAAGGATTTGAACTTTTAACAGCTGGCTTACTTCAAACTGAAACTAAGGCTGCCTCCGGAAGCTCCCCAGGAAATCTGCTCCCAGAGAAGGATCATATTTTAGAGAAAAGAAGAGAACACCACAAGATTCCAAGATTTTGTTTTCAACATTTTTTTCAGGGTATTCAATGATTCCTAAATTGTCTCTCTCTCTCTCTCTCTCTCTCTCTCTCTCTCTCTCTCTCTCTTTTTTTTTTTTTTTTTTTGGTAAACTTTAAAGCATTATATAAATGCTAACTATTATTATTATAATAGTTATTGGTGTTATTATCATTGATATTATGTAAATTATATGAATTCAAAATTAGTTGGATAGCTTGACTGAAATAGTAGTCTTTAATAGCTCAATTTCCCCATGGCAGAAGGTTTCCAGGAAAATGCTTCAGGGATCTTTGCTTAACTATGTGATATTTAACATTTTTATCAGAAACTTGGATAAAAGTATAAATGGCATGTTTATCAAATTTATAGATCACTCAAAGCTGAGCAGGATAGCTAACCCAATGGATAACAGAGTTAAGATCCACAAAGTTTTTCAATCAATCTGCAAAGGTAGGTAGGGGTTGATTAAGTAAATCAATCAAATTGCCCCACCCCATTTAAAGTAAGTGTCAAGATGCTAAAAACCTGATAAATTAACCAGGTGATAATATTTTATTGAAACTATCAATCATAGGCTTTGCACTAAGTATCAAAAAAAAAAAATCCTTGATCAATAGGATATCTATAAAGAGACTTTGGGTCTCAGAGATTTGAGTATCTTACATTAAAAAGAGAAAATATTCTAGATAAAATACTAAGAGGCACTGCTTAAGGAGAAGAGCAGAACTGCAGAGCCTCTGCCTTAATTTCTGTCCTTTCTTCACATACTACGCTCAAAGGAGGGACCCTTGTGAACTCTGAAGGTAAAGAAGATTTTGGATTTCCCATCTTCCTATCATTTTCCTAGCAGCTTTCTTGGAAGGACTAATGGCCATGTATCTGGAAACAAGGCTAAGCCAGACAAATATTCAGAGTTCTATAAGGATGCTAGCATAAATCCTATACCACACATAAAGGAAACATCTTGAAGGCTTCAGCCAGAGAACTCCCACAAACTGTGAGTTACCACTTTGCATTATGTTCTCTCTGTTCTTGAGTCTAACTACAATGGATTCTATATGTTCTATATGTAATAGAATGTGTTATGTTTTGTACCAGTTTGTTCTTACTGTCCTATTTTAACCCATTTCTAAAAGTCAATTGAATCTAATTAAATAAATGATACCAACTGATAATCACAAGAAGAAAAACATTGGTGAGGGCTTGTAATTTGCAGTATCAAAAAGAAACAAACAAACAAAAAAGGTGACTTCCGAAGTCACTCAAGGTTTATCCTTAAATTCCTAGGAGGATATAGTACTATTTGTCAGTACTAATGGGAGCTGGTGTAGGTACCTAAGAAAGTATGTCGTAAAGATTTTTTTTTTTTAAAGAAAGTATGTTAGGGCAGCGAGGTGGTATAGTGGAGAGAGCATCAGCCCTGAAGTCAGGAGGACCTGAGTTCAAATTTGACCTCAGACACTTAACAAGTGTGTGACTCTAGGCAAGTCATTTAAATCTATTTGCCATAACAATAATAATAATAATAATAATAAGAAGAAGAAGAAGAAGAAGAAGAAAGTATGTTATAAATTGATTTACAAGCATTTAGTGAGGACTTATTTTGGTCCCGTACTAGCTATTGTGGCTATAAATACAAAAGTAGGATATTCCATCAAAAATTTATATTCAACTGGAAAGATAATTTTGATTAGTTAGAGTATTGGGTCTAATAAAATAAAATTCAATATGTTAAATATAAAGTCTTATAATTGTGCTCATAAAATCACTTTTTTAACACAAGATGAAGAAGACATAGTTAGACAGCAGTTTAACTTTTAAAAAAAGTGGAGCTTTCATAGACTGTAATTTTCATATGGGTTAACAGTTTGAAGTGACATGCAAAAAAGCCAAGGTGATCTTTGAGCCTTATTAAAAAGGCGAGGCTTCCAGGAATAATGAGGTGATGATTCTGACTTATCAACCCAGATCTAGAGCACTGTGCTCTAGTCATGTCCTAGTCATCTCAATTTAAAAAGGATATGGAGAAAGTAGAGAGTGTCCAGAAAAGGATAATCAAGATGATGAAGGGGCTAGGATTCATGTTCTAGAAGGAACATATGAAGGAACTATGGCTGTTTACACTGAAGAAGAGAAGCCTCAGGAGAAATATGGTCTTCAAGTGTTTATAAATCTTTCTAACAATTGGAACATTCTTTATTCAAATGGGCTGTCTTGCATGATGAAGGATTCTCATTCCTCACTGACAGTCATCAAGCAGAAGCTATATAATCCTTCGCTTATGTTGTATGTTTTGGAGGGACATAATTTGAATCCAATAATCTTTTAGGTTCACTCTCCCTCTGAAATTCTATGATTTTGTTTCCTAGACAAAGATGCTGAAGAGCAGATCCTGGCCTTTTGGGTCCTTCTTCTCAATGTCACCACCAATTCCAGATGATGTTTCAAGGAGAAAATGGAATCCTCTTTGACACTGGATTTAGTCCATAGCAAATTGCATAGTCATTTGTTGTTCTGTCATTTTTTTTTGTTTGCCTTTCCTGAAGATTATACCATGGCTATTTCTATTCAGTTCTTCTGTTTATCATTCTTCCACTTTATCTGACCATTATTTCTGATTATTCCTGAGAGAGATCAGAAGGAGCTAGGCTTGACTGGGAACTTTTATGTTTCCATCTCTGCTGGAAGTCCATCTGCTTCCCTTCTTCCATTTTTGCCCATCATTGACATTCCAGGTTTTCTCATAATGGCTTCAATATCAGTAAGTACTGTGGGTAGTTTGGAGATGGAGGAGGATAGGAGTTTGCAGCATTAGGGTAGCTGTATCTTTCTAAATTAGTTGAGGACTGACCATATACTGTTACCTGAAATACTATAAAGAATCTCATAAAATACTTTCAGTTCTTTCAATTCAAATTGAGAAATATGTGTTACGCATGTCTAATAGCATGCCATACACTGGATGAGAAACAGAGTTTATATAAGAAATTCTCCCAGCCATCATGGAGTTTGCAATTTATTAAGGGGATAATAAAACATAATTATAATATGATACTTGATAATCTTTATTATACATCAATTTTAACCCTGTAATTTCATACCAGTATTACTACAGTGAAGTGATGTTACTGGGTTGAGTTGTGACAGGTTTTTTGGTTGCTACTAATAGATAACCCTTTCTGTGCTTTGGCCATCCCATTCCAGATTGGCAGATCTGAACATTTGAACAGCCTATCAAGTTCAGTCAAACTTGGGGAAAAAAGCCCTGAAAAAAAAAATTAGAAAAACAAATCTCACAAATTCTTCCAATATCATATTGTTCCTCTGGTTCATAGTTCTGACAAACACCCTTTTTATATGTTTAATGCCAATATCCTTAAATTTTGGTCATGCTTCTTGTTTTCACATCTTTAATAATAATAATTTTTGCAGTTCTCTAAGCTTCCTTCAAGATTTTCCTGTCTCAAGTTTTGAGATTAAGTAGTAGATACTATCTTTTATTTAGGAAAGGTTTTGTCCACCCCTGAACAACAATACACACATTGTGTCTTTCAGTACTGTGAATCAGGTGAGAACCAGTAATTTATTTCAAGGCAATGTCTACTTGCTTGGATTTTTTAACATGGCCCAGATCATTTCAGAATAAGTGTTATGGTCATTTTAAGACAAAATACCTTTGAGTCCATAAAGACATCAATTCTGACAGAACTTTTTTATTTACCTCTATGAAGAGATTTTTTTTACCTTTACTTTGATTGTGACTTCCTATTTTATTTGTAGCAAGAATATGAATGTGAATTCTAGTTGTTTTTCCAAGAGCATAACATGTTTGTTGCTGATTACAGATTTCTGGATAAATGCACTGATAGTAATATAAATGGTTTCAGAAAATGACTAAAATGTCTGTATCCTTTGAGTCTAAGATCCAACTATGAGGCATTTACCTAAAATAGGTCAAAGATAAAAAGAAAGGCCATGTATATTTATATTTATAGTAGCACTTTTTATTGCAGTAAAGAATTGGAAATAGAACATACCTCTCAGATTGGCTAAGATAACAGGAAAAGATAATGATGAATGTTGGAGGGGATGTGGGAAAACTGGGACACTGATACATTGTTGGTGGAACTGTGAACAGATCTAACCATTCTGGAGAGCAATTTGGAACTATGCTCAAAAAGTTATCAAACTGTGCATACCCTTTGGTCCAGCAGTGTTTCTATTAGGCTTATATCCCAAAGAGATCTTGAAGGAGAGAAAGGGACCCACATGTGCAAAAATATTTGTGGCAGCTCTTTTTGTAGTGGCAAAAAAACTAGAAAATGAATGGATGCCTATCATTTGGAGAATATGATACATGAATATTATAGAATATTATTGTTCTGTAAGAAACGACCAGCAGGATAATTTCAGAGAGGCTTGGAGAAACTTACATGAACTGATGCTAAGTGAAATGAGCAGAACCAGGAGATCATTATACACGGCAACAAGATTATATGACGATCAATTCTGATGAGCGTGGCTGTCTTCAATAGTGAGATGATTCAAACCAGTTCCAAATGTTCAGTGATGAAGAGAGCCAGATAGAGGATTGTGGGAATTACTGTGGTTCACAACATAACATTTTCACTCTTTTTGTTGATGCTTGTTTAGATTTTATTCTGTTGCTTCTTTTTTTAAACTGGTTTGATTTTATTTTTCTTGTGCAGCACAATAATTATATAAATATGTATGCACATATTAGATTTAACATATATTTCTACCATATTTAACATATATTGGACTACTTGTCATCTAGGGGAGGACATGGGGGAGGGAAAATTGGAACACAAGGTTTTGCAAGGGCTAATGTTAAAGAATTGTTCATGCATATGTTTTGAAAAATAAAAGGCTTTAATAAAAAAATTGAAAATAGAATAGATGTTCACTGACTAGTTAATACCTAAATAAGTTATAATTCATGAATGTGATGGAATATTATTGTATCACAAGAAAAGACAGATATGAAGAAAAAAATCACGAGCTAATATTAACTGAAATAAAGCAAACTAAATAAAAGAATGAAAATAATATAGACAATGACAATATGTAGAAGAACAAATTGAAACTGGAAATTATATTACTATACAATCAAGCTAAACCCCAAAGAGGAATTGAGAAGAAATCCTTTTATTTAAAAGGTTTTGTTTTTGTTGTTGTTCTTCGCTCTCAAAAAGGACCAAAATGACATCACTATATTAGTCAAGTAAGTATATCTGATGATGGCTAGACCAATAGGAACTTGGAATGCTCCGTCATAGGTCAGACAAGTAGTCCTTATGAACATTTGGGATGGTTTGTCTACACATCTCACATTTCTTCTGAGCTAACTCAATTCTGTTTTGCTTTTCTGATGAAGCATTTCATGCTGGGTGGTCCAGTGCCAGTGTTTCCCATGCCATTCAATTCTAAAGTTCTTATGAAAGACCTTGAGAATGCCCTTGTATCTCTTTTTCTGACTACCTTGTGAATGCTTGCTTTGTATGAGTTCTCCATAAAATAACTTTTTTTGGCGAATATTCATTTGGCATTTGAACAATGTGATCAACCCCAACAAAGTTGTGCTCTCTGCAATAGAGTTGGAATGCTTGGCAGTTTAGTTCAAGAAAGGACTTCAGTGTCTGGTATCTTATCCTGCTAGGAGATCTTCAGAATCTTCCTAAGACAATTTAAATGGAAGTGATTCAGTTTCCTGGCATGGAACTGGTATACTGTCCAGGTTTCACAGACATACAACAATGAAGTCGTACAATGACTCTGTAGGTCTTCAGTTTGGTAATCTGTGTAATACCTCTTTTCCCTCACACTTTCCTTCAGAGTCTCCCAAATACTGAACTAGTTCTGACAATGCTTGAGTCAATCTCATTACCAATATAGACATCCCTGGAAAGTATACTGCCAAGTTAAGTAAACTTATCCACAGCATTCAAAACTTTTTCCATTTTCTGTAACTGATGGCTCCACATATAGATGATGTGGTGCTGGCTGATGGAACATCTATGTTTACTTGTTCTTTGTTAGGCCAAAATTAACACAAGCAGTAGAGAATTGATTCCTACTTTGTTGCATCTCAGCTTTGGATGCTACATTGAGTGCATAAACATCTGCAAATAAATAAACAAAAAAAAAAGTGCATCAATACTCCCTCCACTTTAGTTTTAGCTTGTAGTTGAAGAATTTATTTTCAGTATGGTAGTTGAATTTAATACCACGTTTGTCTTCATTGAAGGTGTTTGACAACATGGCTGAAAAATATGGGAGCTAACACTGGGAAAGCTTGAGAGCATCACCCATTGTCCAGACAAGTATTGAAACTGGCATACTATACTGTTGCACTTTCTGGGTAACTAAATTTTGGCATAATTTTCCATAAGCTCTTGCAATTAACAGTATTAAAGGCCCAGATCTACAAATGTTGTAGGCAGACCTCTGTTCTGCTCCTGGAATTTCTCCTGGAGTTGTCAGACAGCACATACCATATTGATTGTTCCTTGGCTTCTGAAGTCACACTGGCTCTCAGATAGACTGATCCTATACCTGAAAGAAGGTCATCTATTAAAGAGGACTCTGGCAAGAATCTTGCTGTCAATGACTAAGAGAGAAACTCTCCTCTCTGACTGTCACAGGACAATCTATTCACTTTAATTTTATAGAGATGGATAAAGGAGGCATCCTTGCACTCCTGGGATATAATTCCATTTTGCCATGTAATCTAGAAATTTCCAGTCAAGTTTTGCATGAACAATGGACTCCTACCTTTATTCCCTTAGCTGGATTAAAAAATTGCTTTGCCACACAAAAGTAGCCTCAAAGCATTCAACACCTCTTCTTCAATGAGAGAGGGATTGATTTGAACCTGAAGTAAATGATCAGTGGCTTCAGCATTAATTGATGATGGTCTGTTGAGAAGACTGTGGAAGTGTTCAGCATATTTCTATAGGATCATTTCCTTACCACTAATCAATGTGGCTCTATCAGCATGAAGCAATTGAGATATACTATAGGTCTCTGACCCATAAATATCCTTTAGCACATCATAAAAGTGCTTTGAATTGTTACTATCAGCATAAAACCCAATTTTATCTGCCCTTTTGTAAGCTAAGAATTCCGCATCTCTCTAGGTTTCAATTGTACTTTACTTTTGATGGAATTGAATGCTACTTTCTTAGAGATTGACTATCCTGCTAATATACCCTATGGAGTTCTCATTTTTCATTTAACAGCATCTGAATTTCCCAATAATTTTCACCAAACCAGTCTTGATATTTGGGAGTTCTCATATGACCCAGATGAGCAATGGCACTACTGTATACCAAATCTCTGAAAACTGCCCACTCCTTTTCTGCTTTACTGTGGTCAACTGTGTATTGGATCAACATGCTCTCCAAATTAACAACAAATTATTCCGTCTCAGAGAATTGCTCTAATATTAGATTAATTATTCTGGTAGTCTTTTTGCATTGGGATTGCTGCTTTATTTATTGAATTGAGATAAGTAGAAGACAGTATTAGTGATGAGGTCATGAGATGCACAAGTCTTCAGTGGTAAGTAACTATTGATGGACTTCTTGCCATATCTGGTAGTCTGAACCTATTCTAGCCTTAAAGTCACTCAGAATTATAAGCTTGTCCTCTTTTGGCACATTGATGATAACAGTCTCCAGATCTTCATAAAATTTATTTTGATCTCATTGGGGTTCATCTTGGTAGAAGGATAGGCAGATGGTAGTAGCATGCCATTTTAAGTGGCAATTGCATTTTCATGAGCCTGTCATTCCTTCCTTTTGGAAGTTATACAAGCTTGTTTACTACTTCATTGTAAAATGATACCAGTTTCATAGTACTCCCCTTCCCTGTAGCCACTCTAGCAAAATGAGTATCCAGCTCCAAGTTCAGCAAGCTGGCTTAATTTGTCAACTTTGTTTTGCTCAGGGCTGCTGTTTGGATGGAAATTCATCTTTCAGGTCTAGTGAATTTTGTGTTGACTATTAGTAGGTCTATAAGTGTACATACATTCCATGTATTGATGGTGAGAAGAATCAACTTTGCAGAAGATTTTGTACATTTTTAGTGTTTCTATTATAGGGTGGGATCCCTGCCTGCCACAGTAATCAGGGCAGGGTTGGATAAGCAGATAATATTTAAGGAACTTTTTCTAGTCCCTTTCTCATATCTGAAGATGAGCAGTGTGATCCATAAAAAGCTACTCAGACACCCAAGGGGATACCAAATTCCACTGATGCTTTCTATGGTCTGGACTTCCTGAGTACAGGACTGTAACTACATCTCTCAGTGTTTCCACACCCACTGTTTCATCACTCACTCATTGCCACAGGATTTTAAGGTAGGTAGTAAAATGGTATTGCAGTGTATGACCTTGGTGTCTTCAATGTCTAACCAAATTTTAAGTTCTCCATAGCACTTACTTCACTTGCTTTTATGAGTTGGAACAAATGGTTCTCATCTGCCCATTATGATCAGGGGAATTGTTCCCATGTTTGTAGTAGACATCCTCTTTCAATTCACTGTAAGATATGAGACCCTCTGGTTATCTTCAGTCTGGTTTATCCCAATGCCAAAATGATTTACTGGAGTATGGCTGCTATGTATGCCACAGTTTCTTGAAGCCACAAGATGAGAGAGAGAGATCAGGTGACACCATAGGTGGAAGAAAGCCCTGTACAGGGCGTGCTAGACCTCACACGAGAAGTATCAGTCTTCCCTGAACATAACCTACATCTATTTAAAAGGGAGGGAAGCGGGGGAAGTGACTATGTATGAATGTGAAATATTGCTTATATTATTAGACTTGATTGATATGTTAGTTGTTTCTCTCTCTTTAAATGATATTGTTCATTAAAACAAGTCTATTTTCTGAAAATTCTTTTTTGTTTAGACATTATGGTGAAATGGATAGTATTCTGTCTCATATTTAATAGCTATGTGATCAAGGACTAGTCATTGAACTCCTCAGAGTTTTAGTTTTCTCATTTGTAAAATGGAGAAAACAAATTTTGTATTACTTCCTTGACAAGTTTTTAGTGAAGGATTGTTGTGGTCAAGTTGCTTTCCATTGTGTTCAGCTCTTCATGACACCATTTGGGTTTTTTGTTTTGTTTTGTTTTTGGAAAAGATGCTAGAGTGATTTGCTGTTTCCTTCATCAGCCCAAGGATAAGGATGCTATAAGCATATAAAGGAAACTGAGGCAAACATGATTAAGTGATTTAGGTGCCCAGGTTCTATATCTGAGACCACCTAACGTCTTATAAAATGGCTTTGTAAATATTAGTGTTATATAAATGAATCATTATTCCTTTTTCTTTCTATTTTTTTACTTTGAAAAGATTTTATTAATGTATTTTGCTTTTAAATAGCCTACATTTTATCCATGCTCCTTGGCCTCCCCCAGAGAATTATATCTTATAAATATATAAAAAGGAAGAAAGAAAAAATCATGAAAGACAATAAACAAATTTTAAAAATCTGATATTAGCTACAATATTCCACATGTAAGGATCGTCAATTCTGTAAAGGAACAGAAAGAAACATCTTATTATGGCTCTTCTTTGAAGTCAAGTTTATTTTGCATAATTTTGTAACATTCAATTTCAATTTTGTGATGGTTCTTTTTATTTACATTGTTGTAGTCAATGTGTATATCATTTTCCTGGCTGTGCTTGCTTTACTTTGTATCAAATCATGTAAGTCTTTTAATGACTCTCTATATTCATCATGTTTGTTCTTTATTATGCAATAATAATATTCCCTGATATTACGATAGCATAATTTGTTTTCTCATCCCCCCAATAGGTGAACATCTATTTTATTCCCAGTCCACAAAGCTATTTTTGCATGACAAAGCATATGATGCTGATTTTATGCCAACTGAGGGAATAAGATGAGGGAGCCATTGCTCATACAAATGATGACTGAAAATTTCCAGATTATATGGCAAAATGAAGTTATGCCCTGGGAATTAAAGGATGCCTCATTATCCATCTCTATAAAACTAAAGTGAATAGATTGTCCTGTGTCTATGCTACCCTCTGTTGAATCCTGGTTTCTAAAACTCTTTAGAAAGAAAAAATTCCAGTGATATTTCATGGCTCATATGTTTATCGTGGTCAGTGACTTTGTCTATAAGAAGTTTATATCTTCATGTGAAAGTAAAGTACTGCCTTTGTATGTGACTCAGCAGTCTCCAGAGCCAAAAAAGCAAAACATTTTCTTTGATGGACACTTACATAGCCAAAAGCCTTGTAACCCTTTAATATTTTAAACTTAGTCTTTAGTAAAAATGTGTCTTAAGGCTAAGATTTCTCTAGAGCTTAGGAAGGTTAAGTCAGGATGCCTCCTTTTGTGGAAACATATTTAGTTAAGTTAAAAATATCTGTGTTGATCTGTGTTTTACTTTGTCTTTCTAAATGTAGTCTAAGATTGAATTAGCTAATTGACTAAAGTTAAGCCTTAGGAGCCAATACTTAATGGATGGGTAAGCAAGAAATGAGAAGGAGTGATAATCTGAAAGAGAGCCAATAATGACAGATCAGGAGGAAAAACAAATCATTAGATAAAAAGGAAGAACAATGATTAAAAGGAGAATGAATGAAGTAAAGATAGAAGCAGCTACATGGCAAAGTGGATAGAATACAGGCTCGGGAATCAGAAAGACCTGAGTCCAAAATCTGGCCTACTAGTTTGTCGTATAACCCCTGGAAAGTGACTTAATGTCTGTCTGCTCTAGTTCCCTTATCTGTAAAATGGGGCAGCATTTACCTCCCAGAATTGTTATGAGGATTAAATGAGATAATATTTGTAAAGCATTTACTATAGTGCCTGGCACATAGTAGGCCCTTAATAATATTTATTAAATGAATGATTTCTACTTTGCTCTGTTTTTCTCTATCAAAAAATCCACAAAATCTCAGACTTCGAAAGCCAACTAATCTAACTCACCCCTCAATTAGGCAGCAAGTTAATCAATCAACAAATAATTATTAAGGTCTCATTTTGTGACAGGCACTGTGCTAAATGCTGAAGATACAAAACAAGGTAAAAATAGTCATTTTTCATTCTATGGGAGTTTTCATTCTAATGGGAGACATGTAAATAAACTGTTTAATTAATTGAGATAACTAAACTAATAGAAGACAATCTGACAAGAAAATTTCTTCAAAGATGGTGGAAGCAAAAGATCTCCTGAAGAAAATTCAACTTTAGATTCTAGTTGAACCTAATTGATCCTGATTTTAGTTGATAGAAGCCAAAGAAACAAGAAACAAAGTGAGGAGACAGAGTATTACAAATACAGGGGCCAGCCAGAATAAATGGGTGAGATTGGGAGACAGTTTTATATTTGATATACTACAAGGTCAGTGAGCCTGGATTTCCCATCTATGATATCTCTAACAAGTAATCCTTGAATACTCATTTTAATACATATAATAAAAAAAGAAACTCATGCCTGGGGAAATCCTATTCCTATAATGTATGGGCTAGCTTTCTGGAGGTCCTTCGGTTAGGCCTTGGTCTCAGCAAGATAGACACTATGAAAACAATCAAGAATAGAATCTAGATTCTTCAGTCTTGATCTTAGTGCAGGAGGCATGAGGGACACCAAGAAGTTGGTCAAAGATACAATGTCTATCTTCCAGTCCTTCTTAGCCCTTATCTACCTTATTGTAATTATATCATTACAGCATACTGATTATGTGTGAACTTAGAGAACCATTACATCACCATACTAAGTATTTTACATATATATATATATAAACTAGAGAACCATTATCTCATCAAGTATACTTTTCCAGAGTTCCAGCCCTCTACACGCTACTATGGCACTGAAGAAAAAACAAAACAAAAAATAAAATAAAATCTGATCAATGTTATTGCTAAGTCACATCAATGAGTACTCTCTGTAAAATTATAATAATGTACCATGGGAAAATAAGGAAAAAGGGAGAGTCTTTAAACTACTGAGTGGAAAATATCTGGTATATGTTATTAAAGAGATTGAGTTACAAAGGGATGTAACAAACTCCCAAGAACTAGGGGTTTACTACATTCATTAGTGTAATGTCTGTGTGTACACTCCATGTCATAAAGTGGGTCTCCTAGACAAAATTATTCCTGATTCAGTCTGAGTTGATATTCACTTAGAACCTTAGTTCAAGAGCCTTAACTAATTTATTAACTCTTTCCCCTCAAGATATTAGTTTTAATCTGTTATTCTTCTGAATTTGACAAAAAGAAACAAACATTAACTTTTCCATATGCAAAGAGCATAAAAAAGGGATGGTATGAAACTATAAACTTATTATGAACAGTTTGGTATTTTTAAAAATTAAATTATTTTTTCAATTAAAAATATTTATTTACTCTTTCTTGCACCATCACCTCTGAGAAAGAAAAGAAAAGAAAAAAACCCTTTTAACAAGTATGCATAATCATGCAAAGTAAATACAACATTGGCCATATTTAAAAATATTTGTCTTATTCTGCATCTTAACTCTCTTGTCTATTAAGAAGTAGGTAGCATGTATTTTTACTGGCTCTTTAGAATCATGGTTGATCATTGCATTCATCAGAGTCTTTAAATATTTCAAAGTTTTATAGTTTTATAATGTAGTTATACAAATTGTTCTCCTGGTTCTGCTCACATTACTCTCCATCAGTTTATACACATTTCTCCAGCAGGAAAATGTTAAAAAGAAAGACTTGGAAAGGCTACAAAACACCATAGAAACAAACTTTCTTGAAGAAAAAGTTTCTAAAGTTCCTCTTAAAGGACCAACTATCTTTACAGATGCATCCAAACATAATATTTGTGCTGTATACTCTCATGATTTAACCATAAAAAGAGTAGTCAGAACTCCTTTTCAGTCCACTCAGCAGAATGAATTATATGCGATCATGCTAGCTCTCACTTATTATCCAGGAGACATAAATATAATATCTGATTCAGCCTATTCAGTAGGTGTGGTACAAAGAATTTCCACAGCCCAAATAAAATTTGTAGCTTCTAATATATATCAGCTCTTTAAGGAACTTCAAGAGCAAGTGAGAAAGCATCCAGGAAAGATGTATATCTTACATGTCCACTCACATAGTGGACTTCCAGGTCCTATTTTTGATGGAAATTCAAAGGCAGATAGCCTTTTAACTATGTTAGCCAGTACACCTTTATTTCAGGAGGCCCAGGAATCCTATTCTAAATACCATCAGGCTGCTCGAGCTTTGCGTTTACAATTTGGGATAACAAAAGAGGAAGCTAGGAGCATAGTAAAAAGCTATACAGCTTGCCTTCCTTTCCACGCTCCTACACTGCCTCCAGGGAAGAATCCTCGTGGTTTGAGACCCAGTGAAATCTGGCATATGAATGTGACCCATTATAAATCTTTCGGTCGTCTGTCTTTTATCCATGTTGTGGTAGACACTTTTTCAGGATTCACTTTTGCCATACCAGCAGCAAAAGAGACAGCCCGAGTGGTCACTGAATTCCTCACGCAAGCATTTGCCATTATGGGTGTGCCACAAGCAATAAAAACAGACAATGGTCTTGCATACACCTCCAAACATTTTGCACACTTTTGTGCACAGTATAAGATTTTACACACCACTGGCATACCCTTTAATTCTCAAGGACAGGCAATAGTAGAGGGGAGAAACAGAGACATTAAGATGCTGCTCCAAAAACAAAAGAAAGGGGGAGCCACAGGTAACCCTAGAGAACTACTAAATCTAGCACTTTATACTATTAACTTCTTGATTTTTGACAAAGATGCACTGGCTCCGGCAGACAGGTTTTATAACCCACCAGAAGGGCAGTGTCCAGTGCGAGCAGCTCCACTATCTTTAGATAATCGCCAGGTGATGTGGAGAGACCCAGAAAGTGGTGAATGGAAGGGACCAGATAGGCTAACTGCTTGGGGGAGAGGGTTTGCTTGTATCTCTACAGATGGAGAAGGAATCAGATGGGTGTCAACAAGCCATATTCGCCTTGTCCATCTCAGAGAGATGGAGCAGACCCTTGAGACAAAGGAGAAGAACCAAGAAATATTGGGTGGTTCTATTGCTGATTGAGCTCATCATTGAAAGAGAGTGGCAGTTATGGCGTTTGACTCATGGGCATAGAAAATAGTTGGCCTTGAAAACCCTCAGGAATCATTGGATTCTCTGAGACATGATAAGATTGTTGTAGGAC
Source organism: Antechinus flavipes (assembly GCF_016432865.1). NCBI lineage: Eukaryota > Metazoa > Chordata > Mammalia > Dasyuromorphia > Dasyuridae > Antechinus > Antechinus flavipes. The sequence goes on from NC_067401.1 coordinate 271,846,117, forward strand.
TTGAAAACCCTCAGGAATCATTGGATTCTCTGAGACATGATTGTTGTAGGACTTGAAAACCCTCAAGAATCATTGGATTCTTTGAGACATAAGACTTGAAAGCCCTCAGGAATCATTGGATTTTCTGAGAAATGATAAGACTGTTACAGGACTTCAAAATCTGCTGGAATCATTGGATTCCCTAACACATAAAAAGACTTTTGCAGGACTTCAAAAACTTGGGGGGATCATTGGATTCCCTGACATGTGAAGCAATGGACAATAGATTGATTTTGAACTATCTCTTGGCTGCTGAAGAAGGTGTATGTGTGACTGCTGTTTACATACTCTCCTTCTAGGACCTCTGGTAGGCAATCTTTTACAACACCATGTTGATTTATATTGTTTGTTATACCACTACTTGAATTTACAATTCATGTTTGTTACACCACATCAAGCCTGCACTGACTATGGGAAGAGTCATCACTAATAGCCTCTGCGTTATTGCTGTGTGCTTGTGTAATACCTCCCATGCTGATGGGTTTGTGCATACCTATTTCTAATAAGACCCTTCAGCCCAGAGACCCACTAGCAACCCCCACTTTCCTTTGGTGCTTTTCATCTCCCTTCCTGAGATATCAGGGAGGATGTGATTATCTCCTTTTTAGTGCTTTCACCTCCCTTCCTGAGAAGTCAGAGGGGTTGTGATCACCTCCTTTTCGGTGCTTTCACCTCTTTTCCTGATAAGTCAGGGAGGGTGTGATCACCTCCCCTTGGGGGTTCTGGCCTCCCTGAGGAGTCAGGGATGGCATGACCACCTGTGTTCTAAAACAAAAGAAAACAGGAGATGTAATGGACTGAGGCTTGAGTTGATGCACTACCTCATGTGAGGCTAAATAGTAATTGGACCATACTCTCTCTCTCTCTCTCTCTCTCTCTCTCTCTCTCTCTCTCTCTCTCTCTCTCTCTATATATATATATATATATATATACATATATATATATATATATATATATATATACATATATATATATATATATATATATATATATATATATATATATATATATATATATATATATATATATATGTTTGGAGAAAGAATGGCCCCCGCCCACTCTTTGTGCAAGTCCTGATGTGTTGTATAGGAAATGACGTTTTTGGTGGGTGGAGGCAGGGGAGGGGAAAGGGAAGTGGAAAGAGAGACTGCTGGCTGGCATCTTGTCACAGCTGCTCTCATTGCTATTGAGACCCACCTTCACCTCTGCTGGCTGGCTTCCTGTCGCAGCTGCCCATATTGCTATCGCAATGCTTCTTCACCTTTCCTGAGAATAAAGATTGAAGATTTTTCCCTTAACCTGAATTCCTGACTCTGGCTGATTTTAAATATGCGGTCATCACAATTATCTTTCAGGGAAGAAGATGCAAATTCAATAATACAGGTGAATTTCATTTATTTCTGATGAAAAGACCAGAGCTGAACAAAAAGTTTGATCTCCAAATATGGAACTCAAGAGAAGCGTAGAAAGGTAAAAAGGAAAGAACTTTTAAGAACTATATCTTTGTTATGGGTATACTTAGAGAGGCAGGTATTATTTCATTATAATATAATGTGATAATATAAAAAAGAAACTAGAGGTAGAAAAGGATTTTACTGGAAAGAGGAAAATAGATGTAAAGTGAGGGAAATTACATCTCATGAAGAGGCAATGAAGACCTATAATAATTAAAAGAAAAAAAGGGAGAGGAAATGTTCATTCCCCCTGAATCTCCCCCTGAATTGTAATTCAATGAATCTTACTCTCATCAGATTTGGCTCAAAGAGAGAATATCAGACATACTGGACTTTACAGAGAAACTTGTCTCACTTATAGGAAAGTGGGAGAGGAAAGGAAAAGGAAAGGGGGGCTAATCAAAGGAAAACAGAAGTAGTAGGGGAAAGGTATAAGAAACAGGAGGAACTATAAAGGGGGAGAGCTGTTTAAGGGAGGTGGTGGTCAGAAGGAAAATACTGTGGAGAAGGGGAAGAAAAGAGAAAAGTATAACTTGAGGTAAAGAAGATGATGGGAAATACAGGATTAATCATCTTAACTGGGAATGTGTGAATGGAATGAACTCTCCCATAAAATGGAAGTAAAGAGCATACTGGATGAAAAGTCAAAATCCTACAATTTGTTGTTTACAAGAAACACATTTAAAACAAAGAATAAACCTTCAGAATAAAGGTAAAGGGCTGGAGCAGAATCTATCATGCTTCAGCTGAAGTAAAAAGAAGCAGGGGTAGCAATCCTGACCTCAGATCAGGCAAAAGCAAAAATAGATCTAATTTAAAGAGATAAGGAAGGAAACTACATTTTACTAAAAGGTACCATAGATAATGAAATAATATCAATCTTAAACATATATGCACCAAATGGTATACCATACAAATTTTTAGAGAAGTTAAGAGAGTTCAAGAAGAAATAGACAGCAAAATTATGCTACTGGGAGATCTCAACCTTGTTCTCTCAGAACTAGATAAAATTGAACTACAAAATAAAGATGTTTAAATATATATATAAGCTTTTTATTTTCAAAATAGCTGCAAGGATAATTTTTCAACATTGACGCTTATAAAACCTTGTGTTCCATTTCTTTCCCCCCCACACACACACATTGGCAAGTACTCCAATATATGTTAAATATGATAAAAACATAGGATATGCACATTTGGAAAATGGCTTGAATTCTTGTAAATTTGAGTCAATTCTCTATATATTTTAGAAATGAGGCCTTTTTCAGAACCCTTGAATATAAAATTTTCCCCCCAGTTTATTGCTTCTCTTCTAATTTTGTCTGCATTGGATTTGTTTGTACAAAATATTTTTAACTTAATATAATCAAAATTATCTATTTTGTGTTCAATAATGAGCTTCAGTTCTTCTTTGGTCACAAATTCCTTCCTTCTCCATAGATCTGAGAGGTAAATTATCCTATGTTCTTCTAATTTGTTTATGATATCATTTTTTTATGTCTTAGTCCTGAACCCATTTCTACCTTATCTTGGTATATGGTGTTAGGTGTGAGTCGATGCCTAGTTTCTGCCATATTAGTGTCCAATTTTCTCACCATTTTTGTCAATTAGTAAATTCTTATCCCAAAAGCTGAGGTCTTTGGGATAATACTAGACATAACACTAACATTGTCAAACACTAGCTTGCTTTGGTCATTGATTATTTTGGCCTACCCATGAGCACTTGATATTTGAACTCAATATTTGACAAAAAATGCTGGGAAAATGCAAAATTTTCAGTTTGGCAGAATTAATATGGTAGGCATTGACCAACACATAACATCCTATACCAAGATGAGATTGAAATTGGCTCATAATTTAGACACAAAGAGTGATATTATAACCAAATTTTACCCCTCAGATGTTATGTCTTGCTTTCTAGAGCCCCCAAGTTGGGGTGACAAAACGTACTGTTGTTTTCTAGAGCCTCCATGCCAAGGTAATAAAAATGTACTTTTCTAGTGGAGAAGTGATAAGTCGGGACTCCAAAGGATTGTGGAAAAATGGAGTCCATTTATTACAAGGTCTTTTCCCCTTTTATACCTTCATACCCTTAAGTAACAAAAACATTGGGCAGGTGCTAAGTATATACTGTGCACATGGGACCACATAAACAACTTGCTATTATATATAGTTTGCCACCTGGTATCACTCTGCTTCAATCACAACACAGGTTATCACCACCTCCTGACTTCTCAGGAAGGCCGAGAGCCCTTAGGGGAGATGCAGAGCCAAATCAGATATTGTTAGCAGATTCCCTTTGGGCTGAAGGGTCTTATACCTCACCCAGAGTTTCTCCATTGTCTGTGACCTTCTACGCTCAGATCTCTGGAGAAGGAAGGAATTTGTGACCAAAAAAGAACTGGAATTCATTATTGGACACCAAATAGATAATTTTCATTATAATACCTTAAAAAGTTTTTGTACAAACAAAACTTAGAAGGGAAGCAATAAACTGGGGAAAAGGGTTTTTTTTTTTTTTTGTTTGTTTTGTTTTGTTTTTTTTTTTACATTCAAGGGTTCTAAACTATATGGAGAATTGACTCAAATTTACAAGAATTCAAACCATTCTATATTTGATAAATACTCAAAGGATATGAACAGGCAATTCTCAGATGAAGAAATTAAAACCATTTCTAGTCATATGAAAAGATGCTCTAAATTATTATTGATCAGAGAAATGAACATCAAGACAACTAAGATACCACTACACACCTCTCAGATTGGCTAAAATAACAGGAAAGGATAATGATGAATGTTGGAGAGAATGTGGGAAAACTGGGACATTAATATATTGTTTTTAGAGTTGTGAATTGATTCAACCATTCTGAAGAACAATTTGGAACTATGTCCAAAGGACTATCAAAGTGTGATCCCTTTGATCCAGCAGTTTTTCTACTGGGTTTGTATCCCAAAATCATCATAAAAGAGGGAAAGGGAATGTGCAAAATGTGCAAAAATGTTTGTGTCAATCCTTTTTATAGTGGCAAGAAACTGGAAACTGAATGGATGTCCATCAATTGGAGAATGACTTCACAAGTTATGGTATATTAATGTTATGGAATATTATTGTTCTATAAGAAATGATCAGCAGAATAATTTCAGAGAGGCCTGGATAGCTTACATGAAATGAGCAGAACCAGGAGATCATTATACATGGCAACAGAAAGATTCTCAATTTTTATGGACATGGCTCTCATCAACAATGAGGTGATTCAGAACAGTTTCAAAAGTCTTGTGATGAAGAAAGCCATCTATATCCAAAGAGAAAATAGTGGGAATTGAATGTGGACCACAACATAGTATTTTAACTCTTTTCATTGTTGTTTGCTTGCATTTTATTTTCTTTCTCATTTTTTTGTCTTTGATTTGATTTTTCTTGTGCAGTATGATTTTTTTTGGAAATATGCATATGTGTTTAACATATATTGGATCACTTGCCAACCGGGGGAGGAGGTAGAGGGAAGGGAGGGAAAAATTAGAACACAGGGTTTGTAGAGGTAAATGTTGAAAATTATCCATGAATATATTTTGAAAATAAAAAGCTATAATGAAAAACATTTTTAAATGATAACAAAAATATATAAATAAATAAATAGCTGTTTGAATAGATGACTTCTGAGGTACCTTCTAACTCTGAGATGTTATGATCTTATATCACTTTACATTAATCACTATATCAATGAATAAGCCATGTGATGTAACATTAGAATGATGAAGGGAACTTACAAGGTAAAAAGAGTTTCAGAAGGGTGCTATAGAAGTATTTTAAAGAAAAAAAGAAATCCCCATTCCTTTATCTTAGTGATAAGGATTAAGAAGTAAAAGGGAAATTCACAGGCTGATTATGTATACTTATGTATCCCAAAGCCAATACTCAATTTCTATTGAAGACAAGGAGAAAGATGGGGGGGAAGGGGAGAAGGGGTTGTACAAAGTTTGTTGTTTCATTGTTTTCATATAGCATAAACCTGGACAAGACATTTGTAATTTTATATAATTTATCTTCTAACTTTCAGATAAAAAAAGGCTCAAAGGACTTAAGTAATTTGTACAAGATCATAAAACTGGAAAAGTCAGGACAAAAACAACTCACTGTACTCTAAGGAAAAGTGGAAATTGCATAGAAAAATCTTTCAACATCTAAAAAATGGTTTCATTTTGACTATCTAACTTGGGTTCTACCAAGAGAACTTAATAATTTAAGATTAACTATTAGTGTCTCAAGGACATATTATTTTAAAACATTTGATTGACATATTTCAAGAAAGTTGTAGCTAAATGGAAGGAAGGTTAATATATTTTCCTATGAGGGGTAAATAAAGGAAATGGCAGAACTGGTTTTATCATGTACCCAAAGGCCAACAACAAATACCATTTCATGAGATACTTGGTCATCTCATCTTTGATTGTTCATGATCTTCTGTAGAGGACAAGGAATAGAGAAATTTGACAATGGAAGTCAATATATAGTTTGATTCACAGTGGCTTAAATGTAAAGATACATGCAATACAGGATAATGAAAAATATTTTGGAATGTATATTAAGAAATAAAAGAGACAAAAAGTTTTTAGAATACTCTGAAAGTTTCATGCTTTATTATTAGAGGTAATTTCTTCAAAAAAGATGGGCACCAGAAAGGGTGTACATTGACCATCATAAAAAGTGAAATTCACTACTTTTTATCTGAAAAAAAAATCACTGGTTCTTGATATGGGAGTTATTTCTGAATAGGCTATTTGTCTATAATTGTAACATATGGTAGTTTTACTAAATCAGAGGAAAATATAAATATGAGAAGATATTCTATATAGTTACAACTATTTTAACTGATCTACTTAGATAAGGTATTACCTTTGAAAATCAGTAAATGTGCAAAGTAAAAAATATTACTTTTCTGGATTTTCTGAATAGGAAGTAGCATAGTATAATATGAAAGATGCTGGCTCTGGAATCAGAAAAGCTGTGTTCAAATTCTGCCTCTGTCATTTACAGTTCTATGTGGAAATATTCTATGAGAGGTGCTTTATATACCTCTGTGCACACTTTTGCTGTTCCAAGTCCCTATAACATAAATATTAACCATCATTCTTAGTGTTCTTATTATATCTTGCATGTACGTAGTTATTGTTTACCACATTAGAATATGTTTTTTGTGGGAATTGTTTTTGGTGTCTTTGCATTCTCAGTATTTAGTTAAGCAGTTGGCATATAGTAATTTAACATTTGTTGAATGAGTGATTAAATATCAGATAATTTGATGATCATCTGATAATTAATGTAACCCAGGGTCCCTTTTTTTGTTGACCATTTGAAAACTACCCTTAGTCCAAGGAACATTTTTAGTCAACATCCATTTAAAACCATAATTCATGAGGCCTTGCTAATATTTCTTTTACTAGATGAACTGGAAGTTTCTTTAGTAAATATCTAGTGAGGCATAATGCTGTAAAAGGACAGACCTTTTGCTTTCTCCATTCCAAGGCCCTGTGGTCCTGTGAACATGTCCAGGTTCTTTATATTTCTTGGCACTTGTTCTTTTCCAATTTAGATGAAGGGAGAAAGGTGACTTGGCATCCTAGTATTTGGGCTTGTGGCCTTCTCAGTATCTGCCAAGAGGAACAAGGAATAATCTAAAAGTGTGGGCTTCTGAATACAACTCAGTGGTAGCTGAAACAAGGATATATCCAGCAACCTTATTTATTCCAGACATGAACTTTATAGGACTAAATTTATTGTAAGAAATAAGTAAAAGTGAGCCCAACTCCCCAAAGACAGTTGTGATAGGGAAAAATAGGCCCAACTGTAATTTTGTAATTGCTATATCTTCAAAGTAAATGTCCCTTTACAAAGGTAATTGATATTAAGTAATTGAATGGAACTGAATAATCAGATAATGTCACCTATTGGTGAGGGGAGTACAACTAGTAGAGACTTAAGCTGATAGCAGCAGAAGGGTAACTTTTAACTTAAAGGGGTGGACACAGTTTACCTGGCTCTGGGAGAGTAAAGCCAGAGAATGCATGCTACATTTGTACAGAACTTTATGTTTTGCTAAATCCTTTACAAATATTATCTAATTTTATTATCATAAAAACGATAATACTTTGGGAGGTAGGTGCTAATATTATTTCTATTTTGCAGCTGAGAAAACTAAGGCTATCAGGAAGAGGTTAAATGACATATCTGGGGTAAGACACACTAGCAAAAGTTTGAAGAGAAATTTGAAGTATTATAGGGGAAGGAACTAGTAGCTGGAGAAAACAGGAAAAGTGTCATGTAGAAGATTAGACAAATTAAATATTGAGGTCAGCCACAGAAACTTAGGCAAAAATGAAGAGGGAGAACATTTCAAGGGAGAGGTAGGTAAAAAAACACAACAGAAAACAAAAGAAAACCTGCAAGGAAGGTTGGACACTTATGAATACAATGACTTCTATAATTATAGATGCTTTTTTGAAATGGAAATTTATTGTCACATATTTTAAATCCTCCCTGATGTTCTGCTAGGCAATGTTTTTTTCTTTTTTTTGTCTTTTTTTTTCTTATTTTGTATTTGAATTTTAAATAAGTTAAAAATTTTTTAAAATGGGAAAAAGAAGGGAGGATAGATAACCAGTGAAAATACATGGAGACAGTATATGGAGTATCACATGCAAGGAACAGTAAATAGATGAGAGTTGCTGAATTTAAAAGTTAATGGAGGCAAATATAATAATGAAAAAGGAAAAAAAGGGCCAAATTATGAAGAACTTTAAATACTAAAAAAGATTTTATATTTGAACTTTGAAGTCATAGGGAACCAATAGACTTTATTGAAGACTGCTGAGATCAGAATTTGGATTGTAAAAGATTTAGAAGATGGTAAGAATTGTAAACAGGAAGATTAGAGTCTACTTGTCAGGGAAAGAGAATGGAGACAAGAATATTTTGATCATCTTTTGTGGAGAATAGGATAGCAAATCTATTAAAATGTGTATGGGACTTAGCTTAGCAAGAATATTGTATGAGAGTAACAGAATATCAAAGTCTCCAAAGAATCAAATCTGTACGTCACTGAAAGAACAATGGAGAGGTGCATAGTGAGTATGAATAGGCTACAACACATTACTAAGGAAGAACTATATGAGATAAATGGCCTAAAAGATATCATACATGAATTGTCTATCTGGAAAAAATGGTGAACTGACCACTATGGAGAACAGAGCATGCAAATGGACAAACTAGATACTTTATTGGCATCTAAAAAATTTCAAGAGATCTAGAGAAAGTTGTCAAAGATGGATTGGGGAGTGGGAATAAAGCAGGTAAGAGGAGGGTTTCACTCTCTATAAAGGATTTACCAGAGGATATGGAGAATGAGAATTCATGAATTGCTAGTGGTCTGATCAACTGGAGAGAATACTGGAATGAATAAAACTACAGAGCCATAGATATACTTAAGGAATAAATTACTTTGCAAGAAATATTTGTCCCGTGTCAATTATGAATTCAAGTTGATTTTGTTTTGTAACTATTTGTTATATTCCACATTTTTAAAAAGAGAAATACTTTATGACTTTTTAAAATTGCAAATTTGATAGATGGGCTAATATCAAAATGCAATCATCTGATGCTGTTGATTATTTTTAATATGTATTTGTACTTGTATTCTTTTGAAATGTGTATATCACAAAAGGCAACCCCCCAAAATCTCTAATTTTCTTAACTTCTCCAAAAATTCCCAAATCCCCCAAACAACAGAGAGAATGTGAATGTCTAATAATTCATGTACCTATCCTGTGCATATAAAATTTTTGTGACAACAATCTATCCATGTTTTGACAAGGTCACTCTTTTTTCCCCATCTCTTTATTTTTTTATTATAGTTTTTTATATACAAAACATATGCATGGGTAATTTTTCAACATTGACCCTTGCAAAAACTTCTGTTTCAACTTTTCCCTTCCTTCCCTCCACCCTCTCCCCAAAATGGCAGGTAGTCTCATATATGTTAATGTATATGTTAACTGTATAACTATATATACATATATTGTATTTATCTTGTTGCACAAGAAAGATCAGATTTAGAAAGAAGGTAAAAATAACTTTAGAAGAAAAAACAAAAATGCAAGCAAACAATAACAAAAAGAGTAGAAATATTATATTGTGGTCCATATTCATTTCCCAGGGTTCTTTCTCTGGGTGTAGCTGATTCTGTTCATTACAGATCAATTGGAACTGATTTGGATTTTCTCATTGTTGAAGAAAGCCATGTTCATCAGAATTGATGGTCATGTAGTATTATTGTTGAAGTGTATAATGGTCTCCTGGTTCTGCTCATTTCACTCAGCATCAGTTCATGTAAGTCTCTCTGGATTCATTCTGCTGGTCATTTCTTATAGAACAATAACATTCCACAACATTCATAAAGACAAGGTTACTCTTGAAGAGGGTGTTAGTAGGATTTTCTCAGCAATATTCCATGGTGGACAATATCTTTGTCAATATGCAATACCAGAAATATATACAGAATATACAAGATATTACTCTGATTGTTGTTTATTGCTTATTAAAAAGAACATTTCATATAGAAGAGAAAAGCTCTTGAAACAGTTTTTCCTATATTACATCAGAATTATAAAAGATTCTTTGAGAGACAGAACTGTAAAGATAACATTGCTTGATGAGTTTTTGATCATTAATATCAGATAAATAAAAAAAAATTATACTCCTCAAAGGCATTTGCCTCCTTCATGGAGGAGATTCATCTGAGTCCAACTCAAAGAGAGATTACTTATAGATGATGAGGTCCTTAGGTACTCCTATAGAATGTGTTACTTCTCACTTGGTAATATCATCAGTGACTTTAGGATTTAGTTACTACATACTTTGTAAGATTTAATTACTATTTCTATGCTAATACTCAAATACATCTATGCTTCTTTTCCATCTTCTCTGCTGAATTCTAATCGTACAGCAACTGGCTTTCAGACATATCAAATTGAATGTCCTCTAGACATCTTAAATTTATTACATCTATCCAAAACAGAATTATCTTTCTCCTTAACCCTTCTAATCTTCTACCTTTCCTACAACTGTGGAGAGCAACACCATCCTCCCATTCCCATAAGCTCAAAATCTAGAAATCATCCTTGACTTTCCACTACCTCTTACTCCCCATATTCAATCTATTAACAAAGCCTGTCAATTTTACTTTTGCAACATCTCTCTTCTGACCCTATCACCACTCTGATATAGGCCTCTATTACCTCACACTTACTGGTGAGTCTGCCTTTTCAAATCTTTCCCCATTTCACACTATCCTCCATTCAATCAACACAGTGATTTTCCCTAAATGCAGGTTCAATCAAGTAACCTATTGCCTCCAGCATCAAAAACAAAATACTCTGTTTGACCTTTAAAGCTCTTCATAACCTCAACCCACTCCTATTTTTCTAGTCTTCTTACCCCTTACTTTTCTGTGGTACTCTTTGATCTAGTGACACTGATCTTCTTGCTGTTCCATGAACATTATATTCCACTTCTTGGCTATGGGAATTTTTGCTAGCTGTTCCCTATTGCTTATTGGCTCCCCTGGCTTCCCAACTGAGAGCCCATCTTTTACAGACAACCTTTCTCAACCCCTCTTAATTTTTTATCCTATATATAATTTGTTTGTATATGTTAATTTGTTTATTGTGTCCTCTAAGACTGTAAGCTCCTTTAGGGCTTTTTAGCTCTTTTAGCTCTTTTTGGAACCCATGGCTTAGCATAGTCCCTAGCTATAGTAGGTATTTTATAGATGTCTATCGATTGATTGGAATGGACTCAAAATTAGGCTCAGACACTTACTAGCTGTATGACTCTGGGCAAATCATTTAATTCTGTTTGCCTCAATTTCCTCATTTGTAAAATGAGCAAGAAATGACAAACCATTCTAGTATCTGTGCCAAGAAAATCCCTAAATGACTTGACAATAACAAATTTAGAGCTGGAAGGTTTTTTGAAGCTTACCTGGAGCAGCTAGGTAGTACAGTGAATAGAATGCTGGGTCTAAAGTCAGGAAGACTTGTTTTCATGAATTTAAATCCAGACTCAAACACGAACTGTGTGAACCTGGGAAAGTCACTTTATTATGTTAATTATGTTTGCCTGTTTCTTCATCTGTAATTGAGCTGGAGAAGGAAATCGAAAACCATTCCAATATCTTTGCCAAGAAAATTACAAATAGAATCATGGAATGTCAGACATGACTGAAATGATTGGACAATAACAAAACATAAGAAGATAGTGGCTTCTGTTCCTAACACAAAATAGACAAAGGTTAGACGATCACTTCTTGTATATCTTTGAAAGAGGATTCTTGTTCAGTTAGATTAGATGGACACTGAGGTCTTCTTTAAATTCTGTTATTCTTCCTCAGATTTAAATTGGCACTTCCTACCACACAAGATCTTCTGATTCCTCCCCTCCCTTCCTCCCTCTTTTTACTTTTTTCTTCTTCCCTCCCTCCCTCTCTTCCTTCCTTCCTTCCTTCCTTCCTTCTTCCTTCCTTCTTCCTTCCTTCCTTTATCCCTTTTTTCTTTCTCTAAAATCTCTCTCTCTCTCTCTCTCTCTCTGTCTCTCTCTGTCTCTCTCTCTCTCTCTCTCTCTCTCTCTCTCTCTCTCTCTCTCTCTCTCTCTCTCTCTCTCTCTCTCTCTTCTCTTTCTCTATCCTCCTGAAACTTCTGCTGCTGCTGCAATAAAATTCTAAGACTAGTGAATAAGAAGTTGCTCTCTGGGTTGTAAGACTTCCTTTTCCCTCTCTAAAATTCCAGTCTAATTAAAAAAACAGTAGATCATAGTTAAATAAAACTGTACCCAGGATAACCTCGATTTCCATATGCAGATTTATCTGCACTGACAGCTAACCCCCCCCCCCCACCTCTCTCCCTCTCACTCTCTCGCTTTCATTCTCCCATTCCTTCCTCTCTATCTCCCTATTGCATTGTGTCTGCCTGATTTCCAGAGCACCTTCGTTATTTTCACTTTCTCTCTTTCTATAAAATATCTGGACAGGAAAGAGATGGCTGCAGAGACTGGGAGAAAATAATCTGATATTCTGAGCGCAATGTCACCGTTTCTTTTCTCCCATTGAGGGGTGAGGGGGGAGTGTTGAAGTTGCCCAGAATGGAGATGCAAAGGAGCTGGGCAGGAAAGGGGAAAGCTAACCCATGGGCAGCTGCAGCCAGTGGCAATGACTGCCACCAGATGTGCCGGCTGCTCTAGTCTTTGATGCAAAAGGGGCAGCAGAAGGAAATATTGGGAGACAAAAGCCCCGATTTAAATGATCATTTTCTTTATTTAACATGGCAGCATACACCCTGTATGAGAAGGACCAATATGCTATGCATTAGCTGGACTTTTCCACTAGCCTGGCTGAATGGAGACACGTTCTTGTGAGCGAAATGAGAACCTGAGGTAAGACACACTATTTCAGTTTCTTGATTTTCCTAATGAATGAATTTTTAAAATATGCATTTTTTCAGTCTCAAATACAGGAGGTATAGTGGGGGCAAATCTGTGTTTGAGCTGAATTTAAAGAAAACAAGAAGCAAAGACTGACTCTAAGCAACTCAATTTAGAAAGGTTAGTTACTTTGTTAGTTATTTGTATGGTTTGTTTGTTTGTTTTTTTAGGGAAAAAATTTTTGGTTTGAAAATAAACTAGTGCTAGTTTAGTCTACCACTGGTGAAAAAAACTTTGCATAAAGACAGTGAGCCATAGATGCATGGGATATATTTCTAACCCATGTTTAGCTATTAGAACTCTTATTAAAACGATAGTTGTTTTTTTTTTTTTTTCTCTTTCCTTTAGCAGAGAAGGAATGAATGCTGCATAATTAAGTACAGTATTTAATTTGGCTGTTGTGAAGCAAAAGAATAAGGTAATAATTTTTATTGTACTAATCAGTCTCAAGATGTTCTCTGTGTTAATTGGGTTAAAAAAATTGCAGTACTTATTAGAAATTCTAATTTCACAATGCAGCACTGACAATAAGCTCAGCCAGTGAATTATTCACATCTTTAATTTGCTCACTTAATGACAGTGTTCTGTAATCAGAGTGCAGAGACTGCTTCCTATGCATTATGTATGATGTTCAGGACTTAAATGCAGGACATTATGAAGCTCTCAGTGGTTCAGTAATTAGTTTTCCACAAGACAGGACTTAGATATTCACAGATAAAAAGTCCAGGGTGAGATAATGCTAAGGTTGTAACACAACACAACAGAAGCAAAGGAGGCTCAAAGTTAAGGCTGAAACTTTGTCCCTGGGGCCTTGTCCACTCTGGATACAGAATCCTATCATCTGAAATAGTTGCCTAGCTCAGATCACATGTTGGAAGACTGTATTTGAACAAAGTTGCAGCAGGCGAAGCTTTTGCACAGTTTCAATGGATGAGAGGGGGGAAAGATAAAAATGTTTCATTAGTTTTCACGGAGGCCAAGCAATAGAGTCTTCTAACAAGTCTCTATTATGCATAGCAGGCACTCTCAATATGCTTTGTAACTCAGTTAGTGAAAATGCAAATCAGGTTACAATAGTGTTTGGCTGTAATTGTGTTTGGAGAAGGGTTACAAGCCCAAATGAAGATGAAGCCTCACTCACTGCTTTGTTCTGTTCTTGATGCAGAGGGAAGTTTTGAAAATCAAAGGGAGTATTAAGTGAACATAGGGAGAAGTAACTTCTAAGTACTCTTGGAAGTTTGTCGCTGCCAGATATTCCTTTAGGACTAAAATAATCTTGCCAAGACTAATATAATAAATGATGACTTTTATAATCTATTCATACTTATTTCAGGATGTATAAACTTTGAATGAATATGTTACTGAATTAATTTTGAAGTTATAGTAAATTCTTTAGTCATATATATATATATATATATATATATATATATATATATATTATATATATATAAAGAGTGTGGATATGTAGGGTTTTTTTAAGCTTATGCTATTTGATTTGACATATGCTCATAGAATATTAAAGTGAAGGGAACAAACCCATTACTTTTACAGATGAGGAAATTAACTAAGGGCATCATTATGACTCCAATATGTGAATTGTCAATAATCTGGTTTCTTTTTGTCTCTTTATTGCAGTGAATGTATATGTACATAAGTAGATTGGTAGTTATATTTCTACATTTGCAGTTCATTAATTCTAAGTGTTACTTGCTACTTCTAAGAGAAACTTGTAATTTAAAAAAAGTTATTAGTTATGTATCAGAACAAAGTTTTAAAAACTTTCTTTTGTGGCTTTGATTACTTGGGAGGGGAGGTATTATGGATTGGGGAGTCTATTGGTTAAGATAAAGTTTGAGATGTAAAGAATAAACTGAAGGAAGTAAAAATGTCACTAATATAAATTAAAAAATTTTTTTTCTTTTAAAAGCAAATCACCAAATTGTAGTAGAATGAGAACTAAAAGTTACATAAGACAATCCAAAATCTTCCCAAATATCAAGAGCTTTTAAAACTTCAAGTACTTTTTTGTAGAATGGTTTGGTTGGAAGGGAGAATATAAGAGTAGGACAGTAAAATATGTTTTTTTTTGGTAGCATACTAATTAATTTAGATTTATTGCACAGCATTTCTCATACCATTTAATATATAGCTAGGAGGGCTAAAGCTGTAGTGACAAGGAGAACTTTCACTTGGAACTATTACTCAGGTACCATACTTCAGTGAAGTTCCATATGCCAGGATCTTGAACAGGTATAATCTGGTTATTTTGATAGATGTTATAGGATGCTTAGATAGTAAGTAGGATGAGAAGTAGGAACATAAAAAAGTTATGTTACATCAGGGACAAATCTTGCTTTGTAATGGGCATATTGGAACTTTTCAAAGCCAAAAATAATATAATGATTATAAGAAACATGGCTAGTTTACCAAATAATCTACATGTAGCAATACACAGGTATCAGAAAAATGGGATTACTTTCTATGTAGCATTAGGTGGACAAACACTTGTAAGTATTGAATGATAGGCAAGCATCAGGAAAAACAATATTCAAGGCTTTTTCAAATAGCTTTTTAATTTTAAAAATACATGCAAAGATAGTTTTCAACATTCACCCTTGCAAAATCTTGTTCCAAACTTTTCTCTCTCCCTGTTCCTCACCTCTCCCCCACACAACATGTAATTCAATATATGTTAAACATGTACATTCTTTTATACATGTTTCCACATTTATTATGCTGCACAAGAAAAATCAGATCAAAAAGGAAAAAAAAAGCAAGCAAACAATAACAAAAAAAGTGAAAACACTATGTTAAGATCCACATTCAGTCCCCACAGGCCTCTTATTAGATGCATATAGCTCTCTTTATCACAAGTCCATTGGGATTGACTTGAATCACATCATTGTTGAAAAGAACTAAGTCCAGAGTTGATCCTCACATAATCTTGTTGCCACTGTGTACATTGTTCTCTTGGTTCTTCTCCCTTCATTTAGTATCATTTCATGTAAGTTTTTCCAGGCCTTTCTGAAATTATCCTGCTTTATCAAAGCTTTTAAGATCTAAATCTAACAGGTTGTATAAAGGTGAAAGTAGATGAATATAATTAGATTTGACTAAAGAGATCTAATCAATTTATTGAGGTTGAGACTGCATTAATTATCCATTATTTCTTACCCAATTTGCCTTATCAACTAAGAAAATAATTATTTTCTTGGGACTGAGTATTATGATTTTACAATCTTAAATACTGCAAGTATTTGCATGGGATATAGATAAAAACATATATTGCTAGTTATGAGAAATTTGTCCTAAGCAGTTATGAAATTCAAACCTTTTAATTTAGGTATGAGTCTAATGACTTTAAAGAAGAGAAAGTGTTTAACCCTAAATAATTTAGATTTAACTAGATGTATGTTGTTGAATTTGTCAATTTTTCCCTTGATGGCATTTGATTTTTAGTTTTGATTAATATTCTGTGACTTATCTAGAATTATAAATAATTGAAAAAAACTTTTTACATTTAACTCTACATAAGGATGGAATACAAATAAATCAATAGTGTAAACTAGGTATTATGAATATGTTCTATCATTTCATCACAATTTGCAGACAAGTCCTTAATCAATTTGTGATCAAGGATCACAGACTTTTGTTCATTGAATTAGGCACATGATACCACAAAGAAAGCATTTTGTGCTTGATTGAAAAGATCAAATTACTTATTTTCTCTATAATTAAAAATAGCAATTGGTTTACTGTGGCGAGAACAGTTGAGTGATGGAGGACTAAAGGCTTGGGAGTATCTTGAAGAAGCAGATCTTTTGGCCTGTGATAACAAGGATAACAAGGGATATATGGAGAGTCAGTGCAGGTAAGGTGTTACACTCCACTCTACTCTCCCATTGATCATGTGATATGAGAGACCAGTAGCAGATGCATCTTGAGGATATCCTGTGGACAAACATGGATTCACAAGCATACAGAAAGATAAACATCTGGGAGAGGAAGGAACTTCAAGGAATGTGCCATCTTGTACCAGAGAAGAAATGTTGACTATAGAATCAACAAAGGACTTTCAGAAACCAAAAGTTGTGATTGTAGTCTTTGGGCCATATGTATTCTCTGTATTTGTGCCTCATTATTAGTGTACTTTATACTTGAGTCTATTTTCCACAGAGGTCTTGTGTGTGCCTCTGATTTAGGAGAAATGTTTTGTATTATTCTTGTTCTGTCTTCTCAGTTAATTTCCTTCTCCCCCAAGTAGTTACTTGATTCTAATAGCTCACAATTAATAGGGAATATACCAGTGGGGGGTCTGTGAATGATAGTATTAGAAATCCCAGGCCCTTTAGATTTTACCTGTAACTGTGAGAATTTTAGGAACTATAATAGCTTCCCCTTATAACAGCTGGGGATCTGATAGAGTGTGTAAAAGTTTGAAAAAATAATTTGGAAGAAGGTGATTCTTTTAGATTTCATAATTAAAAGTATTTGAATTAGTAATATAAGTTCAATACAAATTAGATTGGTGTGTGACCAGTAGTCTAGTAGGTAATGAAAGCATCTACTTTGTTACTTTTATACATAGAGCTTGCCTAAAGTAGGGAGTTCATTGAACAACTTTTTCTTCTCCTATCACCATAGACCTTATGTTGAGCTGGCACATTAGGAAATTCAAGGCCAGAGTGTCAATATAAATTTGAACCTAACCTTCCTTGTAATGGAAAGATGGGCTTGAGTAAATGTATATCTAGGACAATTATACTTTTCAAAATTGGTTTGGAAAAAAATTATACTTTGTAACATATTAATATTCTCATTATAAATTAAGCTAAATGTTATAATTAAATGGAAGGATAGTTCCCAAATTCTTTTCAAAAAGAAGAATAAAGGAGTTGGTGAAATTGTTTTCAAACTGCATTGAAAGACAACAAGAAACATCATTTGATGAGATACTTCAAAAGCAAATCTCATGAAAATAATTTCCATTATTAGAATCAATAGGGGATAAAGTTATTTGACACCTATAATGAAGAACTTGATAAAAATCCTCCAAACAAAGTAAATATTGATATGCAGTACCTCCAATACAAATTTGGGAACAGTGGTGGTGGCGGTGGTAGGGATCTAGTATCTAGCATCAAGCCTTGAATCCAATAGGCACTCATTTTGCTGCATATTTCTCCCTGTAATTTGATAAGTTTCTTATTATATCTTTAGCTGTTTAGATTATAATTGGATTTTTATATTGTTTCTTTTTATATGGTGTCTAAAAACATAATACAACTTCTTTACATTTTTAAATATATCTTTTTCTCCTATTGCTTCAAAATCATGATTGTTATTGCTTCCCCCTCCATTTTAATTGTGTACATTTTTTTGTTTCAAGTATTTATTTATTTATTTTGCTGAGGCAAATGGGGTTAAATGACTTGTCCAGAGTCACACAGCTAGGAAGTGTTAAATATCTGAGGCCAGATTTGAACTCAGGTCATCCTGACTTCAGGGCTGGTGCTCTATCCACTGTATTACCTAGCTGCCTTCTCAAGTATTTTTTTTAAACAACATATTGTTAGATTTGGCTTTTGAGTTATTCTTCTTTATTTTTTGAATGAATTTTTCAGCTTTTATTTTTTTTTAATAATTACAATTGTGTTCTTTTTGCCATTATATCCTTGTCTACTTTTCCCCTTCTTCTTTCTCCAGCCTTCTCTTTACATAATAAAGTATGAAAAAAAGAATAAAATATTTTCTTTTATTTCATTTTGTTTCTATTTTATTGAAACCTCTTTCCATATTTTCCAAATAAGACTCCTCCTCCTATCCCACACTTTATCTCAGGTTGGTCATATACTAGGACAAATAATATCAAGAAAATGTGGAGAAGGGTAACAGTACAATCTATATAATGATAAAAGCAGTTTTATCAAAGGAATACTTGGGTTTGATTCTAAATTATCTCATTTCTTAGCCATACAACCCCAAGTAAAGCATTTAATGTCTCTGAGACATATAATAATACTCACTTTATCTACCTCACAAGGTTGTTATGAGAATTAAAAATAGATGAAATGTTATCAGAGGAAGTATGAAGCATAGCTCTTAAGTTTAACACAAATCAGTGGTGCATTGTTGGTGGAATTGTGAATGGATCCAACCATTCTGGAGAGCAATTTGGAACTATATCCAAAAAGTTATCAAACTGTGCATACCCTTTGATCTAGCAGTGTTTCTACTGGGCTTATATCCCAAAGAGATATTAAAGAAGGGAAAGGGACCTGTATGTGCAAAATTGTTTGCGGTAGTCCTTTTCATAGTGGCTAGAAACTGGAAATTGAAGGGATACCCACCTATTAGAGAATGGCTGAATAAAGTGTGGTATATGAATATTATGGAATATTGTTGTTGTGTAAGAAATGACCAGCAGGATGAATACAGAGAGGCTTGGAGAGACTTACATGAACTGATGCTAAGTGAAATGAACAGGGCCAGGAGATCATTATACACTTCAACAACAATACTACATGACGATCAATTCTGATGGATGTGGCTCTCTTCAACAATGAGAGGATCCAAATCAGTTTCAATTGATCTGTATTGAACAGAACACACTACACCTAGAGAAAAAACACTGGGAAATGAGTATGGACCACAGCATAACATTTCCACTCTTTCTGTTACAGTTTGCTTGTATTTTTGTTTTTTTCTTCTGAGGTAAAAATAACCTTCTTTCTAAATCTGATCTTTCCTATGCAACAAGATAACTGTATAAATATGTACACATCTATTGTATTTGACATATACTTTAACATATTTAACATGCATGGGTCTACCTGTGATCTAGGGGAGAGGGTGGGGGGAAGGAGGAGAAAAGTTGGAACAGAAGTTTTTGCAAGGGTCAATATTAAAAAATTATCCATGAATATGTTTTGTATATAAAAGGTCATAATAAAAAATAAAATAAAAAAACAGATCAGTACGATGAGTAAAAGATGAGGAAACTATCTCTTGACAACAATTTCTGAACATTTACTAAATGGTTACTATGCACCAAGCATTGTGCTAAGAGCTGGGGATACAATTGTAAGCAAAAAGACAGATAATACCTGTTGTCAGGAGTTTGCATTCTAAGTTTGCATTCATTTGTTTCAGTCATGTCTGACTCTTTGTAACTCCAATTGGGGTTTTCTTGGAAAATATGATGGAGTTGTTTGCCATTTCCTTCCCCAGCTCAATACACAGAAGAGGAAATCGAGACAAACACAATTAAGTAATTTGCCCAGGGTCACACAGCTAGTAAGTATGTGAGACTGGATTTGGAAGAACTCACCAATGGGAAAAGAGAAAAGATCCTATAAGGGGATATTGGAGGTTGAGAAAGTCTCAGTGTTACTTAATCTAGCTCAAAGCAGTCTCAGGCACTGAGGGACATTCCAGGATGGGATAATAACTGGGGTATGACTTTTTTTCTGTTTTGTTGGGCTGGAAGAAGAAAAAGATTTGAAGGATTATTATAGCAGGAGTAAGCTGTGTGAAGCAGTTACAAAAGCTAATTCAAAAATCTAAGCTCTGCTAATAGAATTTTATTGCTTTTCTAAGTAATATGTCCTTGTTTTCAAGGACAATATGATGATAATAATGTGTTTATTTTTAATACATATTCTTCATGAATCATGTTGAGAGAGAAAAATTAGAGCAAAAGGGAAAAACCATGGGAGAGAGATTTTTAAAAATAGGAAAAACAAGTGAACATAGCATGTGTTAATTTATATTCAGTCTCCTTAGTTCTTTTTCTGGATGCATGTGGCATTTTATGTTCAAAGTCTATTGGAAATGCTTTGGATCACTGAACCACTGAGAAGAACTAAGCCTTTCATAGTTAATCACAGCTTCTTGCTGTTATTGTGTACAATGTATTCCTGGTTCTGCTTATTTTTCTCAGCATCTATTCATGTAAATCTTTCTATAATCAGCTTGTTCATCATCTTTTAAAGAACAGTAATATTCCATTATCTTCAATTTCCAATACTTGCCAAGGTCCAGGTGGAGGATATATAACTGCGTGTTAAGAGTGTTATAGACAGATTAATGTTTGGTATGGATTGGACCCCAAACTTGGAAATGCTATAAATTCTGAACTTCTTTGATTCTTAGAAATAATAAACCACATGAAATAGTGGATAGTCTTGGATTCACAAAAACCTGAACTCTAATTCTACTAGCAGTACAACCTTGGACAATTCTTTTAATATCTATGTGAGGCAAA
Organism: Antechinus flavipes; assembly: GCF_016432865.1. Classification (NCBI taxonomy): domain Eukaryota; kingdom Metazoa; phylum Chordata; class Mammalia; order Dasyuromorphia; family Dasyuridae; genus Antechinus; species Antechinus flavipes. The sequence continues at coordinate 271,867,406 of NC_067401.1, forward strand.
TGATAACCTACTAAATTACATACATATTGTAATTAGCCTTGATGGAGGGAATTGCAACTCCAGAATTTCTTTTTGCAGAATAAATGCATAGATCATAGGCAAATGCATAGCTATGAAATAACATAATGGACCTGACAGCATTTTGGAAACTATAGAGTACTATGTAAATGTAAAGCAGTAGCATTATTAAGCTAAGGAGCAGTTCAGTAAGAATTTATAGTTTAAAATGTGCAAAATCAATCAAGGATAGAAACCTAATGAATATTTGTTCACTATCTATTACAATTGACACAGATATTAATTTAATATCTTTTCGAATTCAAACTTCTTGGGAATATGAGGAAATTTTGGAAGCTGACTGAATTTTTCTAGTACAAGAACCCTGGCTAAATGATAAATTTGTCAAAAATTGTTATTGGCTAAAATGAAATTCACCAAAAGGCACTTTTTAAAATAGTCTTAATTTATTCAATACACCAATAAACTGATTTAATGAACCTGAAAGATCAATGCAACTTCCCAAAGTGCCTGCCATTTCCTGGAAGGAGTTTCCAAACCAAGTGTGTTCTAGCTACAAGATTATGCTAAGCTTCTTTCAGGACTTAGATTTATTAAGTCCCTTTGCTGAGTCTAGAGCAACTCTTATTTTTCAGCTTTTTTTTTTCCTGCAAAAGTGCATACTTCTTTATGCTCATCAGAGTTGGGGAAGGACTAGCTTTAGAAGTAGGCTATTGAGAAAATTTATTAACATCTCACAAAAGTGATTTTTACGGGATCATAGTAGGAAGTCAAAGGCCATTTAGTCCAATACCCTAATTTTACAAGTGAGGAAACTGTGGACTAGGAATGTTAAGTGGCTTGTCCAAGGTCACAGAGAAAATAAAGAATAGAGACAGAATTTGAACTTAGACTATAATTTCAGGGACAGTCAGAAATGTGCTATAGGCAGGTCATACCAAATTAATTCTTAAATTTTTGGTAGGAACATTGACACTTTGGAAATTATTACATGCTAAAAATCAAGGCTTGATTTATTATTTTGTTTATTTTCTAAACTTAATAAAATTATAGAGAAAATGTTAATAATACAAGTTAAACTTAAAACTATGTCCTATATTTCAGAGAGTCCATTAAATATTTATCTGCAGTGAGATAGTGAGAAAATATCTGGCTCACTTCTTCCTTGGCTAAGGACAGCAGTTGAACTCTTCCTTTTCTCCCCTCTTATCAGTCAGTCTGACTGTTACTAAGTATCTTTTGAGAATCTCTTGCATGTAGAACACTATAGAAGATGCTATAAAACAATACAAAAGACAGAAAAATTGCTTCAAGGAGCTCATAATTGAATTGGGGAGATAAAATGTAAGCACATGGAATAGCATAAAATGGACCACAAAACAAACATTAACAAGTACAAAATTAAAAGCACAGATTGAAAACAAAATTGCTAGAGATATGTAGCCTAAAGGCATGAGGTAGGATTTTGCATATGAAATTGCTTGGAGAAATGAATTTTCAGGCAATTGTTGAAAGAGATGAGAACATACATTGGTAGAAAAGGAAAAAGAGGGTATTTCAGGGAAGAAAAAAGAATAAGCATAGACTTGTAGACAGGGATGAGAAAATCTTATGTGGGAACAACATTAAGAATGATAAAGATAAAACAGAATATCTTAAATATTAGAAAGTAATAAGAGATAAGGCTGGGAAAATGGAAGAAGAGGGACTGATAAAAGGCTATGCTCGATTATTAAACTGAGAAATTAGAATTTGATATAATAGAAAATATTATAGATTCTCATGTATGAGTGATAAAATAAAAACAATGTTAAATTAAAATTGATCTGGTAACAGTAAGTAGAATGAACTTAAATGGGGAAAGATCAAATCTGGAGATCTTAGCTAAAAGTGTCTGGTAACATTCACTCACTCAATCAAGAAATGCTTGAGTACATACTATATACTCAGAATTCTACATAATACTATGAAGAGTCCTTTATTAGAACCATAGCGGCTGCTTTCAGCATATGTATGTGTGTGTGTGTATATATATCTATATCTATATCTATCTATCTACACATATATCAGTATATGTGTATATACATATATATGCATATATGTATATGAATATATGTATTATTCAGGATTGACCTAGCAAAAAAAGATTAGATGAATAGAAGGAGATACAGTGATTGTGGTGAATGTCTTTTTTTTTTTTTTTTTTGGACATATTCTACAATGGGCATTCAGAGTGAAGGTAGATGAGTGTGAAGTATGAGACTACATTTTGGAAATAAACTATTAGAGTTTAAAGACATGGAGGCTGGAACCACTTAAATACCTTGGATATTGCCAAAGAGATGTTTTCTCTCTGCTGATCGATCTCTTTCCTTTTCTCTCCTTTAGATTTTGGAGGCTTGGTAGCTAACACCACTCCAGAAATAGGAATTGACTTCGGTCTTAAATGATAGTTATAAAGTAATTAATTGAAGAATATGTAGTGAATTCACTAAGTACATTTTATTATACTTGACATATAGAAAGTAAATATGAATAAATTGAATCTTAGAGGGATTCACTTATTTACCTAAACTATATAAATAAAAGTTAGAAGAGTTTGGACCAGGACCCAGGGCTTTTGATTAAAAATGCCTTTTCCATCTATTAAAAAAGGAATACATTATAAGATTCTTCTGAAAGAGGTATGAGGGATGCATTATAGGATATTAAAATTTTAAAGTGGAGGAGAAAGGAGGAAGTCACTCTACTAAAAACCTGTGTCTGTAAGTTTTAGGGTAAAGGGAACAGATGGCAAGGGTTGAATTTATATAAAAAGAGCAGTAGTCCATCCCATCTGTGATCAGGTAGATCACAGATAGATCTCCTTTCTAAAGAAAGGAGAACCAATACTATGTTAGGTAAGTGTTATCTTTGATTATCAATTGGTGATCCTTCATGATGTAGGCTCAGATTTCATGAGACAATGTATCATAAACCAAATTTTGAAATTTATTTTATTAATGTTTCTCAATTACATTTAAAAATGTCAAAAGTATTTTATTTTTCCAATTATGCATAAAGATGTTTTCAACATTTATTTTTGTAAGATTTTGAGTTCCAAATTTTTTTCTTCCTCTCAGCCTTACCTTTCTTCCCTCCCTCAAGGCAGCAAACAATCTGATATATGTTATACATGTATAATCATTTAAAACATTTTTCCATATTAGCTATATTGTAAAAGAAAAATCAGAACAAAAGGGAAAAAAACACAAGGTAAAAACAAACAACAAAAGATGAAAATACTATGCTTCGAACTACAGAGTTATTCCAAGTCAATTGGAATTGTCTTGGAACACTGTATTGCTAAGAGCTAAGCCTATCATGATTAATCCATAATCTTGCTGTTACTGTGTTCAATGTTTTCCTGCTTCTATTTATTTCACTCATTATCAGTACATATAAATCTTTCCAGGCTTTTCTGAACTCTACCTGCTTAGAACAATCTTCTAGAACAATCATATTCCATTATATTACTATATCATAATTTATTCGGCCATTTCCCAGTTGATGGACATCCACTCAAATTCTAGTTCCTTGACCCTACAAAAAGGGCTGCTACAACCTTTTTTGCACATGTAAGTCCTTTTTCTTCTTTTATGATCTCTTTGGGATACAGGCCCAGTAGTGATGCATCATTCCAAATTGCTCGCTATAATAACTGGTTCAGTTCACAACTCCGCCAACAATCTATCCCAGATCTCATCCCAACATTTATCATGATCTTTTCATGTTATCTTTGCCAATCTGTTAAGTGTGAGGTGGTACCTCAGAGTTATTTTAATTTCATAGGCCAAATTTAAGAAGATAGAAGCTGTGGAGAGAGCTTATGAAATATGAATGTCAGCAAATAGAGTCTAAGAAATTAGTCACAGGCAAGAGCTTTATCTATAAATCAGCAAGAAAGAGTCTATGAATTCCCAGTGAGTTGATAAAATAGAACAGCAGAAAAGGTTTACAAAATCTTTTGTGCTCAAAACTTTTACTAAGTAAAATTATAGGTTCGTCCTACCATCTACCCTTCCTTTTACCCAATCTCTTGTTTATACATATGAACTCAAAATTAAGGAATGCTGAGTAGTCTTCATTATATTTTATCAGGTTAACATCATATTGTGGTCCAGACCTAAGTTATCAGTTCAATAATTTAGATTTGAGAATTATAATGCAATAAGGCAACAATGGGCCAAGAAATACAAACCCATAGTGTTACAGAAGAGAGAAAAAACACTGGATTTGAAGTCAGAGCACAAGAGTGTGAATCTTCTATGACTACCTTTATGAACTTGAGTAAATTACTTCAACTATTGGCTTCAGTCTCCTATCTGTAACATGATAATTTAGTTCTAAGTGTATGATCCTACTAAAAATACATTAAAAGAATCAATTTAAAAGAATAGAAAGTCAAAAGAAAACCTTATTCCTCTTCTTCCTAGCTCCCCCAAGTCACTGCAGCAAAGAGTCAACTAGTTTAAAAGATATTTCCTGGAGGGCAGCAAGAGTCCAAATGAAACCTCTGACACTAATTCTTATTTAGTTGAAACTTTTTATATCTCAGGTATCAGAGTAGTTAAATATTTACCCCTCCCCTTTAAAGATTCAGTTTAATATATACATGGAAGCCACCAATCTGGTATGTAAGGTATAAGACAGAATTGTTGAGATGAGGAGTGGGAAGGTAGGGCCAAAGTAGAAAAGACACAGTTGTGCAAAACAAAAAAAAAACCCACTCTTCTTCCCTTTATGTTTTATGTATTTTGTTTTTATTTTGTGTATATCTTCCTATTTTTTTAAAAACCTGATTCTTCTCCATTTCTTTTCCAATGGCTTTTAATTTTCTTCTCAACTTCTTAATTTGGATATTCTCTATGAGCTTGTCTTTAGCCATCATCTATACTCTTCAGAGTCTTGTTGATTCCCATGGCTTCAATATATCTGACAATTGATTAAAAAATTTCTATGTCCGGTCTATTCTTTTTTTTTTTTCTGAAATGTGTCTCTTGCCTACATAATATTTCCCCTTGGATGTCCACTATCACATCAAATTTAACATTGCAAAACCAGAATTCATTATTTTCTTTCCTAAACATGCTTGTATTTCTGATTTCACTATTTCTGACTATGTAACCATTGTTCACCTTATTTCCTATGTTTGTAGATTATCTTTGCTTCTTTCCTTTTTCTTTATTTCAGATCCATTAATGCTCTAGGAACTGTTCCTACATCTTTGCAATATCTCTCAGGTCCATCTCATTTGTCTCTATTCCCATTAGAATCACTCTTTTATAAACTTTAACCCCTATCCATTTAGTCTAGGGCAACTGTTTCTTTACTGGTCTTTCTGCCTCCATTCTCTTCTGTCCTTATCTTTGTTTACTGTTTCCTATGCCTAAAAATGTCCTCCCTTCTCCAATTTTGTAAAATGTCCCTCTATTCTTTAAAGCCCAAATAAAATTTTTTCTCCATTATGAAACTTTTCTTAATTTTCCTTATTTGTAATAACTTCCCCTCTTATACTTCACATTTGTAAATCTAATATATTTATGTAATATTATCTTTAAGCACAGAAGTGATCATGCTACTTTTCTGTTTAATAATCTCTAGTAGCTAATGCCTCGAAGATGAAATATAAACTCCATTGTTTAGGTTTTAAATCCCTTCATAACCTGGCCCCTATCTATCAATCCAGACTGACTGCACAATATTTTCCCTCCTACATTCTGTGAGATGGCCAAATTGGCCTTCTTTCAAGTTTCTCACACACACATATCTTGTCTGGTGTCTTTGAACTGGTCATCCCTCTGGCTTGGAATGTACTGTGATCCTTCCTTCAAGATACAAGTAAAGTATCACACTGATATCCCAAGCTGCTAATTCCAAATTATATTGTAATTGAGTCTTTTGTACTTCAGTATTTATTTACTTTATATTTATTGGGTGTATTTATATACATTATTATTTTTCCCTTTTGGAATATGAGCTCATTGTCAGTAAAAATGGTTTCATTTATTGGATGTATCCCCAGCAGCTTGCACAGTGCCTCATGCATAGTTACAATAAATACTTGATGATTGATTGATCATCTTGGGCATTAGCTAACTCTATTGATATTTTATCTTTTTATTAGTCTTTTCCTTCATCAGGGCAAGGATATAGCCCTCAGTGCATAGCACTGTTGTCTGTACACAGTTATTGGCCTTTTTGTTTTTCTTATACATTACAGATATGCATGTTTCTGTACACCCTCCATCTTAGGAGGGTGACCTGACCCTCTGGACTACCCTCCCTCCTTTTGGCTTCTTATAATCTTGTTTCCTTCAAAATTATCCTTAAGCAATACATCTATATATTCATCTAAAGTCTTTCCTGAAGTCCTCAGCTTCTATTACCTATGCCCTCACATTGTTTTATATATTTTATATATACCTATCTATTTACATGTTTTCTTCCATATGGATATATATTTTTCCCCTACAGTGAAAAGTAAGGGGCTTTTCCCATTTTTCTCTGTCTCATTATTGCCTAGCCCATGATAATAATAAGTTATCATTTTAATATTAATTTAATGAATGTTTCTTGTTTGATGAGAGTAGTACTTTCTTTAGGTTAATGTTCTTTTTTCAAAATGTATATTTTATTCATTTTATTGTTGTTTTGCCATCATCTATACTTTCTCTTGTATCCCTTCCCCCAGCCCTCACCTCCTCAGTTAAACAGTTCAAGAATACTTTTTCTTGGACTGGTTTCACTTGATTGCACACCTTCTTACTTGATGCTGGTAAACTAATTACTTGTGGTTTTATCATGCATCGAGAATAGATCTGTTTTCAGAAGTTGCTTGAAATTCCAAGGTTAAGTGACTTATCCATAGTCATGAAACTAGTAAACATTAGTGGTGGGATCTTCATGACTCCAGGTTCAGTATTTTGTCTAAATAAAGGATGCTACTTCAGAATAGATTCACTATTGGATTTATACTCACATATTTTTGAAGTAGTTTATCAGATATTTTGAGTTTTCAAAATAATTCAGAGAGGGGAAAAAAGTTTAATTTAGAATTTAGTCTGGCAAGTCCTCATAGCTTCAATGTCTGGCAACTTAATTTCTTTCATAGCTATTTTAGAGCTTATTTTCCTTAAAATTCTCATTTTCACGATATTTCTATTTTTATTTCCTAATGCCTGCTCCAGCTTCATCCTCTATTTGGGTCTGTAGCAATATGATGCCATTATAACAAGTTGAAATACTGCAGCAAAGGATGCTTCTTTTCCCTTTGTTCTTTCTAAATCGCCCTGCACATGCATAGTAAATATTATTCTGACACTGGCACAATTTATGGTTATATACCATAGCAGACAAGCACCTTCTCTTAGAAGAAGGAAAAGAAAGAGAATGAGAGAAGAAAAGTTGAAAAATGGAAAGAAGGGGGAAAAGAAAACAAGAATGAAAGAAGGAATAAAGGGAATAAGAAAGGAAGGAAGAAATAAAAGAAGAAAGCTAGAAGTAAAAGGAAGAATGGAAGAAGGAAAGAAGGATTAAAGGGGGGAAGGAAGGAAGGAATAAACAAAAGAAAGTTGAATGTAGAGATTTGAAAGATTTTGTCATCTATTGGGATGCCTCAGGTAGGATTTTCATGCCTTGATACAATAATAGCAAGTTACTTAGGGTCAGGAAGATGTATGTTCAAGTTCTACCATACTAGCTACATGATCTTGGCAAGTCACTTAAACAATGCGTCTCCAGCACCTCTCTAAAACAAAATGTTGAAAAGAAGAGATTGGTTTGCCCTGGTACTTCTTTCTCTTTGGGAGCTCCTTACTCAAATTAAAAGCAACAGTCTGATTTAAAAAATTAAAACAAACAGAAAAAAACTCCTCTTCACATTTATCTACCACTTTAAGGTTCACAAACTACTTTACACACATCTCATTTGATCTTTACAATAGCTCTAGGAGGTAGATGTATTTTTTTAATCTCATTTTACAGATGAACAGATAGAGGTTTGAATAGGTTTATTTACTTGCCTACTATCACTCAGCTGGTATGTGTGAGAGCCAGGTTTTCCTGACTCTAAGCTTTGTACTCTACTCATTCTCTTAATGGAAACAGAGGGACTACCTGAAACCTGGTGCAACCTGGATGGAGTCTTCTAGGTTCAAATCTCTATGCAAGCTGTATTCATGACAATCTTCTTTCAAAAGGCAGTTTAGAATACCAAATAGAATACTTTCTTAGTAGTCATGTGTTTCTTTTGTGTCAGTTGTATCTAACAATTTCTGCACCTAGGGCAAGAGGTGATGGGAAGAGAGGATGGTAATGAAAGCTCACTTGGAGTGATGCTGAAGGGGAAGAAGTGCTCCTCCTCATCCGTGATGAAATTAGTGCCACAATTGCTATGGGGAAGCATGAAGAGAAAAAGAAGAAAACATGTCCCCAAGATCACCGTCAGTAATTTCCAAATTTTCTACCCTGAGTTAAAGCACTATTTACCCTGACTTTGTTACAACGCTGATTTGAATTCAGCCTCAGACATTTTACAGTCACTTAACCTCTGTTGCCTACTTTGCAAAATTGGTAAAATCCTACTCATACAATCCACCTCATAGAATTATAGATTTGAAGCTAGAAAGGGTCTTGATGAACATCTAGTCCAAAGTCCTCATTTTGCAAACATATGAACTGACTTCTCTAAGTTATAGCATTATTATGAGAAAAGTGCATTATAAATATATGCATATATTATATGTTATACTAAATAAATGTGAGTAAACATATATAAATATAGGTTATTTTCTGAAACTAAGTCATCACTATCTGGTTCTTCAGAAGAATGAGGAGGCAAATTGAATCTATCCATGTCATAGTTCTCCCTTGCCCTTGAAATTATTTTCTTTTGCTGTGCATTTAGAAAATTTACTTATGAGTTTACATGTGGCATCCCTTCAATAGAATGGAAGCACTTTGAAAGCAGAAGCTATTTTGTTTTTTGTCTTTGGATCATCATTGGCTACTATAATGCCTAGAATATAGTAGACACTTACTAAATGGCATTGAAGTTGAAATTGAAGTCCATTAAGTAGACAGGCTAGGTGAGGCTAGCTCCACACATCCAGTTAAAAGTCTGTTGATATACTGTCTCAATTGAATGAAGCAAATTGCCTCAGGCTCCTTGCTGCTCTTTGGAACACTGTCTTTGATGCTCCTTGTCTTCTGTTCTGCTGACATATTGCTATGACCTTCCATTTTCATTTCATCTTTGCCTTCTCTGATTTTATTGCTCTTGATAATTGTTTTTACTTTTGCTACACATATAGATACAGTCTTTTGTTTTTTGTCCTCTCAGACCTGACTTCTGCTAACCCACTATTGATGTCTTCAGTACTACTCAGACAAATCCCATTACAAATCCTATCCATGAACAAATTATTTGATCCCAGATTTCATTTTTCACCTCTGTCCTACCCCCTGCCATTCTGTCCCACTGCCATTCAGGAATGAGACACTTGAACAACCTCTCCTAGACTAACCAAGATGAGGTAGGGCAGTTTCCATTTGGGATTGTTAGTCCAAATTCTTATTCTCTAGCTGCTGTAATTTAATCCTCTTCTTC